>NC_141873.1:454282708-454585738 GCF_056163025.1 Triticum urartu
GAAGAAGCAACCTTGTCTATCCCACCATGGCCATCACCCACGAAGGACTTGCCTCACTTGGGTAGATCTTCATGAAGTAGGCGATCTTCTTGCCCTTACAAACTCCTTCGTTCAACTCCACAATCTTGATGGAGGCTCCCAAGTGACACCAAACCAATCTAGGAGACACCACTCTCCAAAAGGTAATAGATGGTGTGTTGATGATGAACTCCTTGCTCTTGTGCTTCGAATGATAGTCTCACTAACACTCAACTCTCTCTCATAGATTTGGATATGGTGGAAAGATGATTTGAGTGGAAAGCAACTTGGGGAAGTCTAGAGATCAAGATTCTTGTGGTTGGAATGTAATGTCTTGGTCTCAACACATGAGTAGGTGGTTCTCTCTCAGAAAATGAATGCTGGAAGTGTGGGCATGTTCTGATGGCTCCCTCCACGAATGGAGGAAGGGTGGAGGGGTATATATAGCCTCCACACAAAATCTAGCCGTTATACACAATAAATCAAACTCGGTGGGACCGAATAGTAAAACTTAGACACATTGATTTAGTTCAAAAATGTGAACGTTAGGTTTTTCGGTGGGACCGATATGATCAAGTCGGTGGGACTGATGTGCTAGGGTTAGGGTAAAACCTCAACTTGGTTTGACCGATTACACAAATCTAGAGATCAAGATTCTTGTGGTTGGAATGTAATGTCTTGGTCTCAACACATGAGTAGGTGGTTCTCTCTCAGAAAATGAATGCTGGAAGTGTGGGCATGTTCTGATGGCTCCCTCCACGAATGGAGGAAGGGTGGAGGGGTATATATAGCCTCCACACAAAATCTAGCCATTATACACAATAAATCAAACTCGGTGGGACCGAATAGTAAAACTCAGACACATCGATTTAGTTCAAAAATGTGAACGTTAGGTTTTTCGGTGGGACCGATATGATCAAGTCGGTGGGACTGATGTGCTAGGGTTAGGGTAAAACCTCAACTTGGTTTGACCGATTACACAAACTCGGTGGGACCGATTTTGGTAAAAAGCAAACAGAGAGTTGGTCAGGCAAATTCGGTGGGACCGACTGCATATCTCGGTGAGACCGAAATAATTGCAACAGGCAACAGAGAGTTTGCAAGCCCATCTCGGTGAGACCAAATTGATTAGGGTTTCTGGCAGTGGCTATGTTAAGTGAACTCGGTGGCGCCGGATAGATCAAATCGGTGGGGCCGAGTTTGACTTTTGGTTTGGGACATATGTGGAAATGAGAAAGTGGTTGAGGGCTCTGGAGCATATCACTAAGCACTTTGAGCAAGCAAGCCATTAAGCAACACCTCATCCCCTTCAACTAGTATTGGCTTTCCTATGGACTCAATTTGATCTTGGATCACTAAAATAGAAATGAAGAGCCTTGCGCTTTTGCCAATCTTTTGTCCTTAGCTTCTTGAAGAGGTTCCACATCCTCTTGTCCATGCCATGCCTTTGTTGAACTTTCTGAAATATGCTAGATAAAAATATTAGTCCAACAAAAGATATGTTGTCATTAATTACCAAAATCACCCAGGGAGCACTTGTGCTTTCAATCTCCCCCTTTTTGGTAATTGATGACAACATACATCAAAGCTTTAGATAAAGATATGTAGAATAACAAGTAAAGCTTTGGAAAGACATGTAACATGCATATGCTCCCCTACATGTATGCAATCATGTGAATATGAATATAAGAGCACGTGAATGTGTAACCATGACAGAGCAAGCAATGAGTTACATGTATCTTGGCTATATGCATTAGAGCAAATGATGTAGATACAAGAAATGTACCTTCATGTTCATGAGTCCTTCTTGCAAAAAATATGTACATCAGCAAGAGATGATCATGCACATGAGTGTGATGCATATACTTACCTTGTGGTCTTGAGCTGGCTTTGGAAGAGATGATCCTAATGAAGCAAGGTTAGATTACACAGGAACATCTCCTAGACAGAGCAAGAGCAGGAAATCACAAGAGTACCAAGATTGGGATGACATGTAATGAGTGAGTACTTAGTACTCTATTTGGATATAGACATGTCCCCAAGGAGTAAAGATATGCAATGAATTCGAAGATTTCCTCCCCTTAAATGTCATTCTCCACCTGAACTTATATTGGATAATGGGAGAATATAGGCCAAGAGAAAATTTGAGCAAAAACAATCATAACAAAGTTAACACATACTAACATGTCTTTCCCCTCTTGAAGACATGTGACTTCTCTCCTCCATGGATAATAAGCATCTGGAGAAGCTTAAGGTGTGCATTCTCTCTCATGTGATAAGATTTGATGTGCTCTCTCTCCCCCTTTGACATCAATTTCCAAGAAGGGATCTTCTGGAGCATGAGTCAAGTAGGTTTGGTCCTTGAGTCACATTACAAAGCAACATGTAATATAAGATGCTGGTAGAGGACAAGAATCATTGAGTAGAGCTGGAAAAAATATGCAGGATGCAAATGGCAAGGTGTTTTCTTAGCATTGAAATCGGCAACACTGAGTCTTTTTCTTCAGTGGCATCGAGTTGTTTGCGGCTTAGTCGAAAGAAAGAAACCGGTGAGGCCGAATTCAACTCAGAGAGAAAACAATTGTCATCTCAGCTCACTTAGCCAAATAAGATCTCACAAGATTTGCAGGGAATTTACTGAAGGATTTGCAATGAATTGGATGCAAGGAATGCAGAACATAACAGAGAAAAAGAAAAGAAATCTAGATGAAGTGAAAGAGAAACATGCTAGGCACAAATGCAAGAACTCAAACAAACACTTAGAGAACTTCATCTATAATTGGTCGGTGACAAAGTCAAATATGTTAGAGTATATTAACTGAGGAGTCAAGTGAGAACACTTGATCATAGGTCATACTCATCGTTTTAAGCTCAAAATGGGGTTACCTTTTTCGTTTAAGCATTTTGATGTATTCTCATCTTGTTGAGCTGCTTTGACCCATGACTTGGGGTAAAGCTTCTCTAAGATGGAATGCCATACCTTGGGTGGTGGTGTTGATCTTGGCCATTAGTTGAACTTGTGTAGGATGCTCAAGGTTGATGTAGCTCATCAATGGTTGGGAGCACCACTTGTAGTTTTGAGTTCATCTACCTACATGGGTTAGTCTTGCAAGGAAGAGCACTTGTGTATCCAAAGTGAAAATCATGAAATATGATACCAAATGAAATTTGATATAAAGGAATTGTCAAAGAATATTGGAAGGATCGATGCTTCCTTGTCTTCAACCACCATATTGTAGAAACTTGGTGATGTACAGATTGCTCAAGATGTGAGTGAGTTGCAATCTCATAGATTTGGATTCATCCAAGTACCTACAAGGGTTAGATAGCATGCAAGGGTACAAGTATAGATCCAAGACATATGATCATCATCATAAGAGAAATATCAAGGATTAGTCGAAGGCTCATAATGCCTTGCATGCATCCAAATTGAGTTTCTACTCCAAGTTTGAGGCATCAATAATGTTCAATTCACCTCTGAAACGGCAAAATACTTTCTCATCAAGCAGTTTGGTGAAAATATCCGCCAATTGCTTATCGGTACGAACATGTTTAAGATCAATTTCTCCTTTAGCAACATGATCTCGAATGAAATGATGACGAACATCAATATGCTTTGTTCGAGAATGTTGCACTGGATTATGAGCAATATTAATAGCACTTTCATTATCACAAAGCAATGGAACATGTTTCCAATAAATCCCATAATCTTTAAGAGTTTGGGTCATCCAAAGTAATTGGGCACAACATGAACCGGTGGCAATGTATTCTATGTCGGCGGTGGATAAGGATACCGAGTTTTGTTTCTTGGAGGACCAAGAAACAAGAGATCTACCAAGAAATTGACAAGAACCCGAAGTGGACTTTCTATCAACCTTGTCATCGGCATAGTCTGAGTTGGAGTAACCAACAAGATCAAAAGAAGACCTCTTAGCATACCAAATGCCAAAATTTGGTGTATGAATTAAGTATCTCACTATCCTTTTCATAGACTTAAGATGACATTCTTTGGGGGTCGCTTGATATCATGCACACATGCACACACTTAGCATAATATCGAGATGGGAGGCACATAGATATAACAATGAACCAATCATAGAGTGGTAAACCTTTTGGTCAACTGGTTTGCCATCTTTAGTCAAGTCAAGATGTCCACTTGTAGGCATGGGTGTTTTCATACCTTTGCTTTCTTGCATGTTGAACTTCTTGAATAAGTCCTTGGTATACTTTGTTTGAGACACAAAAGGTACCCTCCTTAGTTTGCTTCATTTGCAACCCAAGAAAGAACTTGAGTTCGCTCATCATAGACATCTCAAACTTCTCCGACATTAGCTTTCCAAACTTTTCACTAAAATGAGGGTTAGTCGAACCAAATATGTGTAACACCCCGGATGTAACTTGCCATATTTGTAACTCCAACTCTTGCCATTTTCAGCTTTAAGTTATGAGATTCCCTTCGGTTAAGTTTTTGTCTTTCATTTTGCATTTTTGTTCACGTTGTGCATTTCATCTCATATCATCATGTGCATCTTCAAGTGTAGCATATTGCATTGTGACATGTTATTTGGTGAGTCATGGCATCATCATATTCCCCCCCTCATCTCCCCACCTCTTCCTTTCCTTATTTTGGCAAGCAATATTTTAGCCTCCATTAATGTTCAATTTTCCCCAATAAATCTGGCCTCATGTCCTAAATCCCTCTACCAAGTTTTTTACCTCTTTTGGAATTGTTTTGGTTAGGTTTTAGAATGGCTCAAGTTTGAAATAAATTCAAACTTGAATTATTTTACTTCCTTTAAATATCTCCAAGCAAATTTTATTAAATAGGGCATAATTCCAGGGCCACGGGAATGTTGTTATATCTCTCACAGCCCTCTCCATTTCCCCTGTTCTCTTCCATTTTGTTTTTCTGTCTGAAGAAATGGAAATTGGCAAAGAAAGCAGCAGCAGCAGTGCAACCCAGCAGCAGCAATGCTCACCTGGGCCTCGGCCTCCCAGGCCGGCCCAGCTGGCGCCAACCGCAGCCGCAGCCCAGCTCCGGCCCGAGTGCACAACCCTCTCTCCCTTTCTCACCCATGCACCTGCTCGCCCCCGCTAGCGCGCGTCCACGTGGTGAAGTCGACCCCACTCACCAATGACCCTGGCTACACCCATCACCCACCTTCTTCCTCCTCGGTCCCCCCTCGCGGGCACGCAACTAGCCACGGCCGAGCGCACGCGATTTCCCGCCGTTCTCCCTAGCCCCCTAATTAACCCCTCTCCTTGCCCAGACGCTTCTTAGGGATCCCCTCTTCCTTCCCCCGCCACCGCCGGGCGTTTAAACCACCAGATCCACCGGACTGTCGTGCCCGAGCGCGTCCAGGTGCACGACCTCGTTGCCGGCGAGCTCTTCACCCACCTCCACCCCGACGATCATATTCTTTTTCTTCCTCGATGTCGTCTACATCCTCGACTTCCGCTTCTTCGCCGTGGGACCCCAAGACGCCGTCGACTCCTTCCTCTTCTTCCCCATGGTGCCCGTAGGTGTTCGATCACTGCCGTGCTCGCCTCCGACCTCCCCTCGTCCAGCCGAGTGCACCCACGTGCTCGTGGTAAGCTCCTGAGAAGACCTGCGCCTTTCTCCCCCTCTTTTGCATGCTCTAGCTAGCCCTGCGCCATCCGCCCGAGTCGCCACCATTGGACCTCGTCTCCGGCGAGTGCTCCGTCCCCCGCTGCTCGTCTGCGTGTGTTCGTCGTGCTCGGCACTTAGAGTAGGGTCGATTCGCGTCCTCAATAGCTCGCCTAGGCGTTCTCTGCGCCGTTTGCGTCTCCGCCATTGCTGTCTCTGTCACCTCGTCGCCGGTGTCGCTCCCGTTGTCGTACGACAACGTTCTTCTCATGCGCGTGTGCGGGATCCCTGGCGGTTCCATTACACCCTTCCGCTGCTCCGCTAGGCCATCGGAGCAACTCTGGCGAGGCCTCCGCGGCGCTCTGTCGCCGCCAACCCCTCCTTTGTTTTCCCCTGCTCGTACGCGCTTGCGTCACCCGCCATGTGGGCCCCAAGCCACACCCCCTGGTCAGCGAGTCAGGGGCCAAGCCCCACCTATCATGGTCACACGCACACACGCCCTCTCACCCAGACGCGTGCCCCTGGGGCCCAGCGATCACCCTAATAGCTAGGTACCGCCCGGGTACACATAGCATTTGCCCCGTTTCAATTTTTATTCCACATTCGGTATATGCCAAATTTGGGATATGCCTATGTTTCCATTTTAGGAAGTTTAGTGTTTTGCATATTTGTGGGGGATTTCTCTACTGCAACCTAGACATATTATATATGTTTTTGGGGTAGAAAAATCCCACCAATCAAGTGGTGGCATTAGTTTCTGCATTTGAGCAAGTTCATGAACATGCCATTTTACATCATGATGATGTTTTGTCATTTTTGTGTGATTTATTTCAAGCATGCTATGAGGTTGTTTGGCACATGTTTGGCTTTATTTTCATGCCTATTCCATGATAGTATTCATTCCATGTCATTTAGTGCACTATGATGAGTGAAACAAGCATGCCAAGTTGCTATCATAATCTGTTTATGCCATGCTCTGTTTTTCTGCTAATTCTGAAACTATTAATAAAACTTGCTATGTTTACATCGGTGCCATCATATCTTCTGTGCCTTTTTGTTCCATGTTCAGTAAGGGACTTTTGTTCTATGCTTTTAGTAGAATCATGCCTCGCCTTTTTTTCTATGATATGGTCCTGTAGCATGTCGTTTGCTTGCTCTAAACAGTGCTTCCTGATGTTGTTTTTGACATGTTAGTATTTTCACTAAGTCTGTGAACCTGATATCTTTTGCACTTTTGCCATGCTTGTTTGAACCTGTTCTAGTGTGATTTAGCCGTAGCTCAGTGTTCATGTTTTGTCAAGCATCTCCTTTACATCACTACCATATACTTTGTTGGTATGTTGGAGTGTAGTAGTTTAGTTTCTTGTTGCATTCTAAGTGCCATCATGCTGTTAATCACAGTTTGGCACCATTCTTGTTTTGCTTGCCGTTTGCAAACCGTGCATCCGTTTCTGGTGATCTTTATATCGATTTCAACTAAAATCATCTCATATTTCCAGCGGCATACTTGGTTTGCCAAGTTGATGCCTTGTTCATTCTTTCCCTTCCGGAGCATGCATATGCATTGCATATCATATCTTGCATATCATGCCATGTATTGCATCATGTTGCTTGTGCATTGCACCGTGATTTATTGTTGGTCCTTTGCTTGTGTTTTTGCTTTGGGTAGTGCCGGGAGATGAGTACGTGACCGAGGAACCTGTTGAGTACGCTAACGATGATCAAGCTGTCGACAACTGTGGGAACATTGCAGGCAAGATGACCATTCCCTCGAAATCACTTCTATCTTTGCTTGCTAGTTGTTCGTTATATCGCTATGTCGCGCTACCTACCACTTGTTTATCATGCCTCCCATATTGCCATGTCAAGCCTCTAACCCACCTTCCTAGCAAACCGTTGTTTGGCTATGTTACCGCTTTTGCTCAGCCCCTCTTATAGCGTTGCTAGTTGCAGGTGAAGCTGAAGTTTATTCCATGTTGGAACATGGATATGTTGGGATATCATAATATCTCTTATTTTAATTAATGCATCTATATACTTGGTAAAGGGTGGAAGGCTCGGCCTTTTGCCTGGTGTTTTGTTCCACTCTTGCTGCCCTGGTTTCCATAATACCGGTGTTATGTTCCTTGATTTTGCATTCCTTACGCGGTTGGGTGTTATGGGAACCCCTTGACAGTTTGCTTTGAATAAAACTCCTCCAGCAAGGCCCAACCTTGGTTTTAGCATTTGCCACCTAAGCCTTTTCCCTTGGGTTTTTGCGAGCCTGAGGGTCATCTTATTTTACCCTCCCGGGCCAGTGCTCCTCTGAGGATTGGTCCAAACTAGAGCACCGTGCGGGACCGTCCCTTGGCAACTTGGGTTATGTTGGTACTTGTACGCTTAGCTTATCCGGTGTGCCCTGAGAGCGAGATATGTGCAGCTCCTATCGGGATTTGTCGGCACAGTCGGGTGGTCTTGCTGGTCTTGTTTTACCATTGTCGAAATGTCTTGTAACCGGGATTCCGAGACTGATCGGGTCTTTCCGGGAGAAGGAATATCCTTCGTTGACCGTGAGAGCTTGTGATGGGCTAATTTGGGACACCCATGCAGCGTATAAACTTTTGAGAGCCGTGCCCGCGGTTATGTGGCAGATGGGAATTTCTTAATATCCGGTTGTAGAGAACTTGACACTTAACTTAATTAAAATGAATCAAGCGCATGTGTAGCTGTGCTGGTCTCTTTTCGGCGGAGTCCGGGAAGAGAACACGGTCTTGTGTTATGCCTGAATGTAAGTAGTTTCAGGATCACTTCTTGATCATTTCTAGCTCCTCGACCGCTACAGTGCTTCTCTTCTTGCTCTTATTTGCATATGTTAGCCACCATATATGCTAGTGCTTGCTCTAGCTCCACCTCACTACCTTCTCCTACCCATAAGCTTAAATAGTCTTGATCTCGCGGGTGTGAGATTTCTGAGTCCTTGTGACTCACGGATACTTCCAAATAGTGGCAGGTGCCGAGGATACCAGTGCAGGTGACGATACCGAACTCAAGTGGGAGTTCGACGAGCATTCGGTCCGTTACTATGTTTCTTTTCCGGATGATCAGTAGTGGAGCCCAGTTCGGACGATCGGGGATCTAGCATTTGGGGTTGTCTTCCTGTATTTTGGTTCCGTAGTTGGACCTTTGATTGTACCTTGGATGATGTATGGATTATTTATGTATTGTGTGAAGTGGCGATTGTAAGCCAACTCTTTATCCCTTTCTTATTCAGTACATGGGATTGTGTGAAGATTAACCCTCTTGCGACAAACCTACCATGCGGGTATGCCTCTAAGTTGTGCCCCGACACGTGGGAGAGATAGCCGCATTATGGGTCTTACAATAAGATATCATCAACATAAATTTGGCACACAAATAGTTCACCATTAACCCTTTTAGTAAAAAGAGTGGAATCAATTTTCCAATCTCAAAGCCTTTTTCAATAAGGAACTTGGTCAAGCATTTATACCATGCCCTAGGAGCTTGTTTAAGACCATAAAGAGCTTTGTGAAGTTTGTAAACATGGTCAGGTTTATTAGGATTAACAAAGCCGAGAAGTTGCTTAACATAAACTTCCTCCTCAATTTCACCATTTAGGAAAGCACTTTTAATGTCCATTTGATACAATGTGATATCATGATGATTGGCATAAGCAAGTATGATGCGTATGGACTCAAGTCTAGCAACGGGGGCATATGTCTCACCATAGTCCATACCTTCGACTTGAATGTAGCCTTGAGCGACGAGACATGCCTTGTTGCATGCAACTTGTCCATCATCATCGTGATTATTCCGAAACACCCATTTGGTACCAATGATGTTGCGGTTGTTGTCGGGCTTCTCAACCAATGTCCACACTTGGTTCCTTTCAAAGTTGTGTAGCTCGTCGTGCATGCACTACAAGAAACCTGTTAATACGTGACGGTTCTAATCCGTCACGGGCTAGGCAAAATCCGTCATGGGTGCCCATCGTTGACGGATTTGAAATCCGTCATGTATATCGCGTCATAATTTGACATGGTGCTGTCCATGACGGTTTTTGACCATCAAGGATCTACCCCAGGCCCCCCCAAGGCCCAAACCATTGTGACAGAGCAGACCATCATGGACCAACGCCACATAGAGTTTTCAATTAACCAACTAGAATGACGTGGACGCCTACGTGGACACTATTTTTCGTCACAGAGATCGTCATGGATATCCTACATGGGGTAGCCCATTAGTTCGACCCGTTAACCTATTTCATTCAGCCCAAATTTCAACAATTGCATTTTAAAGCATGATGCATTATGAATCATAATGCTAAGACAAGGTATTTCCAAAGTGCCTCACATGCACATATGAATCAATATATGCAGTCATCTGCAAGCATCTATAACATAGCAGTTTACAAAATCCTCCACGAAATGATAATTTACAACATAGATTAATAAAATATATCACTCAGCAAAGTTAGAAAACAGTACAATCCAGTTCACACAAACAAAACATCTAAACTATTGAAGTTGTTATTCAAGTTCTTGCCATCGGCCCTCTTGATGGAAACTATCATGTCGTGCGAATTTTGATGGGCAGCACCAAGTAGCCTGGTACGCAATCATACCTAGCATATTTACAAGACCATTAGATATTTGTAGATATGCATAGATTGTAAAATAAGAGAATTGTAACAAAGTAAAAATGAATAACTCATGCTTTCGAAAATTCTTAAATCTTGCAGTGCTACAAACGAAAAGAACACAGTATCCACTACATATATAAGTTTCATGTAGATCCATATTAATTAAGACAACCAAGTTGTGGGTAAAAAAAATTAAATTTTACGTACTTGTGCATATCATTCAAACAAGAAAAAGGAAAAAACGTTCTAACAAAGGGGACAATACATACAACAGTGCACAAGATTCATTCAATTATCATATGTCAAGTGATCCTTGATGATAAGTTATTAAGATAAAAGAAGGGATAGTTATGTGTTGAGAAAACAAGATCTACATACTTCTATAGTTGTGTCCAGTAATACATTATTTTTCCAGCCTTGTAAGTAGGCATCAATGCTTGAGGCGGAGGCGGTCGTCGGGGGCTGGCGGTCATGTGCTTAAAGTAGTAAAAAACAATTTCTTGACAAGTAAACTTCAAATGCCATGCAAAATAACTTTAAGCTGTGGCCACTAATAAATCTATAAAACTAAGTGGCAAATGGTTCTCTGAAGAGATACTGGATAGGATGTATCAGTTATTTCTCTTAACAACATGCATGCTGGGGTTACTTTTAATTCAAGTGCATGAGAAGTTCACCACAAGATCCAAGGGGCACAAACAAATTAGTAGAAAATCACACCATGGTGAAAAATGCCTAACTCAAAAATAGATCAAATAAAAAGGTGCAGTTCAGTAGCAATTGAGCTAGGGAATGAAAATACTAGAAAAATCATAGGAGTGGTAGTAGAGAACCAACCCCTGGTTGATCATGGAGTAGCTCCACCAACAGTTATCGCGTCCGCCCTCTCGAGCTCTATTGTGCACCATGCAGCGGCACGACTACTACAACACCACCTAGACCTACATCCAAAAAAAACAGATATCATAATCAACGAGATTACAGTGTTAATTGATCATAAAAAAGGGAAAACATCAGGGAAAAGATTTAGGATCAGACAGTAGACATCAACCCTTCTCGGCAAAACTATTGCGGAGGGCAACCTGGCTTGGACGCAGGGAGCACACGAATTGAAGAAGAAATGTGTGTCACTGTGTTGGCAAGTGCTAGCTTGGCGTGTGCCTCCAGGTTGAGGGAGAATGAACTAACATGGCATTGGTTCTAGTATTAGTAGGCACACAACTAATGGTAGCAGTACTACATTCCCTTAGTACACAAATGAACATGTTTAAACATCTGTATTATAACTGCAGTACTGCCACACTGTACCGATGCATTTTTCTTCTTAGATTCAAATTAAACTTAATTCTGGTTATATATATTCACCAAGCTGCAGTTGACAATATGGATAGAAGTGTATGGAGAAAACTCTAAACAGAACATGTCACCATATTAATACAATAACAGAAATCATGTCTCCTATTTGATGAAATTATTCACCACTTGATTACATTGATTCATACTGAATTATATTTTGATAGAAAACTCTAAATAGAACATGTCACCATATTAATACAGTATAAAAAAAATCATGTCTCCTATTTGATGAAATTATTCACCACTTGATTACATTAATTCATACTGAATTATATTTTGATAGAAAACTAAACTGAATGCATATAGAACACTTAATTATATTGATTTAGAGAACAAATATACATGAAACTGTCAGAAAAATCTAAACTGAATTAGATCTTTGTAGAAAATTAAACAAAAGTTGATCTTGATAGAAGCCCACATAGCATAGTGCAGCTGGTTGACGAACATGTGCCTTCTGTCTCTACTGGGTACCCTACAGTGTAAAGATACAGAGAAAATTCAGTGTCAAAGATACTGAGAGGAAACCCGCAAACACAACTCATGGTCAACTGCACGCACACACATCTCACTCGTATACACGTCCATAGCCGCTGCCGCCACCATGTCAGCACGCACACACAACTTCCTAAGATTTGGAGAAGGCAGTAGCCAAGCTTAAGCAATCGATTGAAGAGGGAGGCCACGCACATGCCTTAGGCTTCCCACCCTGCCCACGAACGGCTGTTATGACTACCAGCTTAGGAAAATGAAGCTGACCTGTGGTCGAAGCAGCATCTTGAGGCTATGCTGTCGAGAAAGCCAATAGAAAGTGCGGGAGCCACACCGGAATCTAGCGGCGGGTAGGGTACACTACGGCCTCCTGCGAGCCATTGTCCTAGACCGGCCACCGGACTGTCGCTCCGCTTCGACAAGGCCAACATCAGGGGTTGATCCCAAGTTGGATCTGCGAGCACCCAAGAAACGGATCTCATCACTCGGGCTGCTGCCGTCGTCAAACTCGACAGATCAGCAGCACATGCTGCAGATGCGTCGTGAAGATAGGGCGGAGGGGGAGGGATAGTTGCCACTAGGTGTGGGTGGATAAAGGACGGGAGAGGCCGGGGAGGTGGGGACTGGGTCGAGGAACGAGAGACTGTCGGAGCGGTGGGTGTGCGGCGGACGGAAAGGAGTGGATCTGGGAGAAGGAAGAAGATGGTGGCGGTGGCGGAGGGAGAACGAGATGAGGGCAGGGAGGGGCTTAGGGTTAGATTTTATACGAGGAATGGGTTAGGCGGGCTCCAGCAGGCTTGGGCGGGCTTTGGGGCCGTACTAGGCCGGTTCATGACATTAACTGATTTGTTGTACTGATGGCATTTATCCAATCTGTATCTTCTAGTGCTTCTTCAACCTTCATAGGTTCAATGCTAGAGATGAATGAATAATGATCAAAAAAATTAGCCAAACCAGTTTTAGAGCGAGTGAGTCTCCCGGTTTGAATATCGTTGAAGATTTGTTCGACGGGATGGTCTCTTGAGACTCTTGCTCTAACTCGTGAGAGCTTTTGTTTGGGTCGAGGTGGAACATCTTCTTCATCATCTTGTTCTTCCTCTTGGCCTTCTTCGTTGTTCGTGTTGTTGTTCTCTTGTGGAAGTGGAGAAGGAGGTTGATGAGGTTCATCTTGGTGTACTTCCTCGTTTTCTCCATCTTGGCGTGTCCCACTTGTTGGGGACATAACTACTAGGTATGAACCGCCCAGGAGGGGCCGGGTCATACCACTGGCGACTTATTAGTAAAGATGGCCGGTCATAGCAAACCTATTGACGGCCCAAGACCCAGAGGCGACTTAAGGCCCAAGAGGATAAACCGCCACATGTATAAACTTGTATTGTAAGGCAAGCTTAATTAGTCACCGAGCCGGACACGCTGTGTATGAGCCGACCGGGACTCTATAAGCCGCCGGGCATCATCCTATGTATATAAAGGGGTGACCCGGTGGCGGGTTAACTCAAGAAACAAGAAGTCGAGACCTAGGTCAAGCGTATTCGCACCCTGGTAATTGAAAGCCAAGCAATACAACCCCAAACTGGAGTAGGCCTTGACCTCGTTGTGAGGGGCCGAACCAGTATAAACTCTCTATGTCCTTTGTCCCGATTATCCCCTTCAAAGTAACCTAGTTGCGATGGCTCCATGACTATGTCCTTTCGCTAAGGCATCTGCCGTGTTAACTCCACGACAGTTGGTATCCACTGTGGGGCTAGCGCATGGTGGTTTCGAGCTCTTGAAGGGCAGCTTTCCAGGGATTAAGGGATATGCTGTGGGCCAGATGACCAAGAGTCATCACGGCAAGCTGTACATTAACGACGCTGCTGGGGCCCCGAGGCTTGTTCAATCGAGTACGGGTACTGGGTCCCCTTCGGCGGAATCCACGTCTTCATCGGAAAGATCGGCGAATGGGCCCTGAGCCGGACACCTGCACCGACATCATCGAGACGGCTCAGCGCGCACGACCCGCCAAGCCCAATCAAGCTGTTGTGAAGCATACCTTTGTTGGTTTCATCCATGGGGCGAATTTTGAGGAAGGATATGTGTCTGGTGGTGAGACGACCGTCTACTCTGATGGTGAATCGTCAACCGGGGAGACCAATTCAATGTACCAACTACAGGACGGTCAGCTTGGGGGCTGTTCTGATGGCGACAGTATTCCGGGCCCCTATGAGCCGTCGAATAGGGTTGCGATCTTCATGGCCGGTACACAGCCGGCGCTCTGTTCAATGACCGTCGCGGCTATGACCTCCAGCTCGACGGCTCCAGTGACAGCTGGTGCTGGTGGCTTTGCGCGCCCGTCGGCTCAGGTTCTGATAGAGTTGTTGGAGGCTTTGGCGACTTTGATGGGGGTGGAGGTGACCCCGGGCACTCAAGAACAGCATAAGGTGGATGTTGTGAGGTTACGAGATGAGATAGCTCAAGGCAAGGAAGAGCTGGCGACTGAGAACTCTAGGATGGCCATGGAGCAAGCTGCTTTAGATGCTCAAGCACGAAGGATTCATACAGAGTGTTTCTGGCTTACCTTGGATCAAAATGCTTCAAATGCCATCATGAGAAGGAAGCTCCAAAGTTGCTTACCTATGGAGTACGATGCAAGAAACCTTTTCAACAGGCCGGGGCAGGGACCAGTGACCCGCCCATAGTGAACCGGGTGGTTGAAGCACCCATGACTGGAGCGCCGGTTCAGCCACGCACTGTGGTACCGCCTCATTTGGATATAACTCTGCCTCAGCATGTTCTGACACTGCTGGGTCATTATTCCAACCCTTTGAATAACATGATTGCTGTGGCATCATGATTGGCGGCTCTCCCGGTCGAAGGCGAGTCCCCGGCTACGATAGAGACGCGGAGGGCCAGAGAACTTCTTCAGACGGCCGTGGCTCAACAAGCGGCTTACTCTTATAGCCGTGAACGGATTCACTCAACCCCTCGACCAAGCTGGAGCTATAGCAGGCACATTGACTCACCGGCAGTTTCAAGCATTGAGCAACACCATAACCAGCCTCGCAGGCATGATCCGGCGCAAAGTGGTGTTGATGCCCAGACTTTGGTGGATCAGGGCAGGGCACGTTGAGAGGCTGAGCTGGCGGCTCAACAACAATCTCCATTTTATCCATCAGCATCGGTGGAGGAAGGAGTGGCCTCTAGAACCTTGGGTGTGCCCTGTTTAGTGCCGGCTCTGTACAACGAGCGTTTGCCTAAGGATTTCAGGGGTCCTCATAAGGTACCTAATTACACAGCGGATCAACCCCCAAAGGCTTGGATTGAGAGCTATGAGATGGCTACGGAGATGTTGGATGTTAATGATGCCGCATGTGCCAAGTATTTCACCATGATGTTGGATGGGTCGGCTCGTACTTGGCTGAAAGGGCTGCCTGCTAACTCCATCAAGTCATGGCTGGAGCCAAAAACGTGTTTTATCTAGAATTTTAAAGACACGTGGAAGCAGCCTATGTCAATTCTGGATTTAGACTATTGTGTCCAAGGTGAGGGCGAGTTGACAACCAATTGGGTGTGTTGGATCTCAGCTGTTATACACTCATCGGATAGTATCAATGCTAGTTCAACAGTCCTGATGTTGGAGAAGAATGGCCATTTCCTCCCCCTTAAGCAGAAACTGGGCGGCTTAAACGCCACTGCAATGACATGGGGGAGCTCATGGCGGCTCTCATCAAATATGCCGACTATGATAGTACCAAAGACCCCAACTTTGATGAGGAGAAGACGGGTAAGGGAAAGAAGAGCGGCAATACGAAGGGGCAGCATCATAGTACGACAGGTCAAAGCGGCAACGGTAAGCGCAAGGCTAATTGCAATTTAGATTTTGTGGCTAACACCAATGCACAGAATAATAATCAGTGTCGCAAGGTAAAGCCACCCCGGCTTGGAGGGCGAAAGTTCAACCTTGAAGCTATGATGAACCAGCCTTGCCTAGAGCACGGTACACAAGAAAAGCCGGTCAGTCATCTGTGGAAGGATTGCTTCATCATGAGGGAGTACAGGAATTCCAATTTTTTCTAGAACAATCATGGCCTGAACGGCGGTTCAGGATCCGGCTTTCACGGGCCTGGCTTTGGTGCTGGAGTTTCAAACTCTGGTTTCCAAGGCCAAGGCAATCAAGGTGGTTTTAATCAGTAGTCTAGTCAAGGGAATCAACAGCAGCAATCTGGTTATCAGAGTAATCCGAAGCAGTTGAATAGTGGAAAGTATCATATGTTCACCATGAGTTTATGTAAACGACACCATAAGATTCATAAAAGGGCGGTGAACGCAGTTGAGCCGGCGATTCCCCATTATTTGCGATGGTCTGAACATCCTATTCTTTGGAGCCGTGAGGATCACCCGCCCCGGGTTGACAATCCGAGTCACTCGGCTTTAGTGGTTGCACCTCCGGTTGGAGGTTACAAGTGTACTAAGGTGCTCACGGATGGAGGCAGCAACATCAATATCCTTTACTATGAAACTTTTCGTTGTATGAGTTTGACTGACAAGGATCTTAAGCCGTCTAACACTATTTTTCATGGTGTGGTGCCTGATAAGTTGGCATACCCAGTGGGCAAGATAGCTTTGGAAGTGGCTTTTGGCGAGGATCATGATTCCAGAGTTGAGACATTGACCTTTGAGGTGGTTAAGATTAAGAGCACTTATCACACTTTGTTTGGGTGGCCGACTTATGCTAAGTTCATGGCGAAGCCTTGTTATGTTTATCTGCAGCTTAAGATGCCGGGTTATAAGGGTACCATCATAGTGCATGGGAACTGGAAGATAGCCTTGGAGTGTGAAGAGGGCGGTGCTGCTTATGCTGAGTCCATTTGTGCAATGAAAGAATTGAAGTTTTACAAAGGTAATGTTGACCCGGCAGATATGACACCTTTGAAGAAACCAACCACGAAGCATGACCCTCTGTTGAAGTTTAAATTGGGAGATGACACTAAATTGGTTGATTTTGTCCCTGGCGATTCATCCAAGAAGCTCAGTATTAGTGCTAATCTGGATCCGAAATAGGAAAGCCCCCTCATCGAGTTCATCCGTGAGAACAGGGATATCTTTGCACGGAAGCCTTCAGACATGCCAGGTGTACCGAGGGAACTCGCTGAGCACACTCTTAGTATAGATCCAACATTTAAGCCGGTTAAGCAATTCCTTCGTTGCTTTAATGAGGAGAGACGCAAGGCCACAGGTGAAGAAGTGGCTCGGCTCTTGGCAGCTTGGTTCATTGTTGAAATTTTTCATCCTGAATGGTTGGCTAACCCGATAATGGTGACGGTGTCATGGACTAGGGAGTACTCACCACGTCGTCTCCCGACCAGTTGGATCGGGTCGAGGACTCCCATGGCGGTTCACTTATGGGCCACTTCGGATAGCCCATGCCGCATACAAGGAGGATTCCACAAGACTTGGCGCCCAAGACAAGGACTCCTCTAAACCCTAGGCCTCTGGTGTGTTATATAAACTGAGGCCAGGCTAGTCAATAGAACATCTCATATTCATTACTAAAATCTCGTGGTAGATACCTGTATTATGTACTATCCTTATATCAATACAATCAAAAGCAGGATGTAGGGTATTATCTCTTCAGGAGAGCCTGAACCTGGGTAAAATCTCGTGTCCATGTTACCATCGCTCCAAGACGCCTAGCTTAGGGCCCCTACTACGAGATATGCCAGATATAGAACCGACATTCATGCTTTCATTGAGAGACTGCTGGCAGTCGCCATGGTGTGATGGGAATTCGGATTGTCTCTGGCGCGATCTACACATCGGAGCCGAGCTTTATGGTCGATGTCTGTATCTCTGTCGCCTGCTCGACTGGTCACCTCGGCTGGACCGAGGACCACGCTCCACATCAGATCATCAAGATCAGACGGATACTTTCATCATCATCAGCTCAAATCTCAACTGAGATCATGGAAAAGTCGTCCATGGAGCCTGGGGGCTCATCGTCAACATTGAGCTCGTGCGATCGCACAGTTTTTTTTCTGTACAATAGACTTGTTTTCACTTCCACCGTCTCCTCGGAAGTCGATTTGACGAACCCTTTGGTGAAATTGTGTGGAATTGAGTATACAACAACCCTGCAAAATTTTGTCACCTTCCGATAGAGGAATCTCTGGCGATATATGATATACCGGAGGCCTGTCGAGTCTGGACGGGAATCAGGACGAGTTTAGGGCATGGTCTCCAGAGCCCAGCTCGGAGGTTATTTGGAAGATCCAACCGTTCATCTTCTGAGGAATTTCCATATTCACCACCTCTCAAAATTTTAGGTCGATCTGACTATTCAAACTCCGTGAACTTTCCGATTAGTGCATCACTTTTCGGATCTATTTTCTATGCGAATATGAATCCGACCTGAGTTCATATTTCCTCATGAATGGGATATTGGACAACCTTTTTGGAAGAATCTCTTTTTAGGGTATTGTGTTTTGTTTCCAAACACATGCCACAAATTTTGCTCCTTTTCGGAGATAATCTTCATCGTCGCGCCTGTGTCAAACCAGCCCTTGCTCCACGTCTGCCGACCTGCGCTAGACAGATCGTCGCTTTATCGAGCCGAGCCTAACCTTATCGGATCATCAGCTCGACAAGCCAGACAAGAGTTTGAAATCGCGAAGGCTAAATCTTCACCAACACCATCACTCCACGGATTGCACGGGTCAGGCGCACCGACATCGCAGCTTGGTCACTTCATCATTCTGGCATTGACCGCGTCACAAGTTATGACCAGCATCGGCATGGCCGAGCCGTAGCTTCTTCAAACCGATGTCTGCCACGCCGAACCACTTCAACACGTCGACTGACACGGCGGCTGCAACGTCACCTTACCGACTTGCTCCGTCACCTCGGCTGGACCGGGAGCTTCGCTATCTCTTCATCAACCTGCTCCGAAGACTTCGACTTCACCAGCCTTCGTCACGTTAGCTGGACCGGGAGCTTCTCCTCGCCGCGTCCCAGCCGAGCATGCACACATAACTTCAAGCTAGCGCCAACACTACTACCATTACCAGATGCAAATCCATGAACGCCCACGTGTGTCTCTTTGGATTGCTACAACAAATAAACCAGGTGCTATTATTCCTACTATTTTTTTTGCTTGCATGGGTTTATTTTTCCCGAGGAATATTACTCTGGTTTGTTCCATCTTCTGTACACAGGACTGTCAAATGCTGGCCACATTAATGATGGTTGCGTGATGGTTCGGTCAGTTTCCCGTCCGCAATTCAGCGACCGCCGCATCGGGAACTAGGACCGCCCTGCAAATTCAGGCTTTGTCATGCCGATGCCCCGCATCGACATTGGCTTCGACGTGAGGCCACTTCTCTTAAAAAAATATTTTGTGTAAATTAATTATCGGAGGATTTTTTATATATTTATATTATTATTATTTGGACTACACTATTTTACATGTGTAGGTAATCCTCTTCGGCTGCTTCACATGGTCACTTCGGCAAGCCGACGACGTCGTCCCAATCGGCATAAATCGGCTCGCGTGATCACCTTGTTGGTCGAATTGCCATACCGATGTCGGATGTGGGGTTCTGGCAAACCCTTAAGGTTCCAACACTGGGGTGCGCGCGAAGTGTTTTCCTCCCACCGATCTACGCCCTAGATCGCGAAGATCTCGCGGACGAACTCGACGAACTCGCAACATAGAAAGACACAAGATTTATACTGGTTCGGGCCACCGTTGTGGTGTAATACCCTACTCCAGTGTGGTGGTAGTGGATTGCCTCTTGGGCTGATGATGAATAATACAAGGGGGAGAACAGCCTCCTCGTGTTGAGGTGTTCTTGTGCTTGGCTAACTTGTGTGGGTGAGTGCTGGATGAACTACTCGATGCCCCTACTGTGGTGGCTAGCTCTACTTATATAGGCCTTGGTCCTCTCTCCAAATATTGAGAGGGAAGGGAGCCAACAACGGCGAGCAAATTTGAAGGGGGACAGCTAGTACAAAACATCCTGACAAAGGTGGTCTCCGCCTGCGAAAGGCTCTGGTGGTGATGCCGTCTTGGACTCCACGATGACCTCCGTCTTGCCGTCCTTCTGGTCTTGGTCTTGTTACACCGATATGGCAACCTTTGCCTGATGCCTCGGTACTCCTCGCCTGCACTGGCCTTCTTAGCACCAAAGAGGAAACAAGGACACTGCACGCGCTGGCGCCCGCCTGGCGCTCGCCTGGTGTCGATCGTCATGGCTCACGTCACGAGAGCCTTGTGAGGTTTGCCTTGCCTTGATATCTCCGCTCCTCGTGAGCCTGCCCGACTAGGCCACTCCAGAGGAGGTCTCGTGTCGTCCGCCTCGCGAGGCTTGCCCCCTCGTGAGGGTCTTCGATGCCTTGTTGATGAAGACAAGCCATACGGCCTGCTGGCTTAGCCACGCCGCGGGCCGCAGGCAGGCAAGTCTGGGGACCCCCGTTCCCAGAACGCCGACAGTAGCTGTCGGTGTCAAAACCGGCGGATCTCGGGTAGGGGGTCCTGAACTGTGTGTCTAGGCCGGATGGTAACAGGAGGCATGGGACATGAAGTTTTACCCAGGTTCGGGCCCTCTTGATGGAGGTAAAACCCTATGTCCTGCTCGATTAATATTGATGATATGGGTAGTACAAGAGTAGATCTACCACAAGATCAGAGAGGCTAAACCCTAGAAGCTAGCCTACCGTATGATTGTATGTTTTGATTGTTGTCCTACGGACTAAAACCCTTTGGTTTATATAGACATCGGAGAGGGTTAGGGTTACACAAGGTCGGTTACAAAGGAGGAGATATCCATATCCGTATTGCCTAGCTTGCCTTCCACGGCAAGTAGAGTCCCATCCGGACACGAGAAGAAGTCTTCCATCTTGTATCTTCATAGTCTAACAGTCCGGCTAATGGAGATAGTCCGGCTGTCTGGAGACCCCCTTATCCAGGACTCCCACAGTAGCCCCTGAACCAGGCTTCAATGACGATGAGTCCGGCGCGCGTATTGTCTTCGGCATTGCAAGGCGGGTTCCTTCTCCGAATACATCACATAAGAACTTGAATACGAGGATAGTGTCCGACCCTGCAAAATAAGTTCCACATTCCACCGTAGAGAGAATAATATTTTAGCAGATCTAATTTGCCGGCTTGTTTTGGCAGCACGACGTTTTGTCATGGCCCGGCGCACGTCTTGTCAAAGCAGAGATCGTGTCCCCTTATTACGGGATTCTCATCAATACGGGCGTGGGTAACCCAACCGTGTCTAGGACTCCTAGATTATAGGCAAGTCCCAAACGGCTACGGAGAGGATGCTTGATATTCACCCTATTTATAAGGGGACAAGGTTTTCGCTTTTTCCCTCTCGTGCTCAATCGAACCCTTCCCCCGCCTCGAGTTCTAACACCCAAAGCCCAGGTTAGGTGCTCCGGATCTTCAATCATGTCCGGATCCAACCTTCAAGGCCGATGGATGCCCTCCTCCGTTACGGAAGAGGACATCAAGAAGTTGAGGGAGGCCAGATACCTGACCGCCGAGGTTTCGCATCGGCTGCCTGCTCAAGGGCAGATCGTCCCTACTCCCGAACCCAACGAGAATGTCGTGTTTGTCTCCCACTTCCTCTGAGGCCTAGTCCTCAGTCTGGATCCCTTCGTCAGGGGCTTGATGTTCTATTACGGGCTAGATTTCCACGATCCAGCTCCGGACTCCTTTCTCCACATCTCAACATTTATTGTCGTGTGTGAGGCCTTCCTCCGCGTTACCCCTCACTTCGGCCTGTGGCTCAAGACCTTTGAAGTAAAGCCGAAGATGTTCGAGGGGTAACATGCAGCATGCGGAGGTGCATCGATAGGCAAGATGGCAGGAGCTCCATGGCCGAAAGGTTCCTTTCTAGAATTGCCCGAATTATGGCAACGGGAGTGGTTTTACGTCACCGCTCCCATAAGTGCTAACTGGGTGGCTTCCCCCGCTTTCCGCCCGCCCCCCCCCCCACCACAACTGATGTCATGGATTAGCAGAGGACTGAGCTGGGGTCCAGCCAAGGACGTGCCTATACTGCAAAGCCGCATCCAAGATCTCTTCGAGGGAGATTTTAATTTGGCTGTGGTAATACAAGTTATGTTGGTTCGTCAAATCCAGCCTTGCAAACACCGGCCCCTTCGCTTGTGGGAGTTCAACCCAGAGGGACCACGTGCCATTCAAAGTTTCCTCGGCTTGACGCATGAGGAGATGTACAAGTCATTCTTCAGATCTCAAGTAGAGTGTCCGGATATTACCGAGGACGTGGGCCCTGAGCAGTAACCGCGTCGCCGAACAAGTAAGAAATCCTCTGGCTGAACACACTGTCTTTTATTCGTTACGGAATTATTTCTGAGAGTTCGCCTTTTGACCAGGACTGGCTAACAAAGGCGAAGATGATTCGGTGTTTGGCCCCCCTCCCTGAGGGTTTAGAAAATCCGGTATTGGAAAAAATGCTCGAGGCCGCACCTTGCCCGGAGCCCTCGAAGGAACATACCGTGGGGGATAATACGGGCGGACACGGGCCCCCATCGCTGCCCGTTCCAACCGAGGGAATGAGCGTCTCCATGAAGAAGGACAACCGGGGGAGGAAAAGGACTGCTTCCGAGGATCCGGAAGCTGAAGCCACCAAACGGGAGAAGAAGTCTCCCACAGAGGGTCCTTCCTCGGGGGGTGCTTTTGCCACACAAAGTACGCGGGGGATCATCCCTCCAACGAGTTGTAAGTGATCTAGAATACTTTAATGGTAAAGGTATGCTATCTTTTTCTTCTGAGAAAATAACCACCGCATATATCTTGCAGTTCGGGCCTTAGCCCCTCTCAGATGAGCTCGTCTTTGGGGGATCTTCTTCCAGAGATGATGGAGAGCAAAATGCCTCCCCCGGACTCCTCCGCTCAAGAAGCGGGCGACCCCGAAGTGTCATCATGGAGGGCCTCTCCGGATCCAGTGAGGCCAGAAGATAATCCCATAGGCCCCCGAAGTCCCCAGCGTCCGGCTCCCGAAGAGAGTAGACAAAAGAGTCTGGCACCGTCTGGTGTGCGGTCGGACGTTCTGAAGGAGTTGGTGGGGCGAGCGGCCATCTTAGAAGAACACCGTATGATGATGGGTATGGTGGTGGAGAGAATCTCGTCCGCAGAAAGCAGATTACATGAAGCTTTTATGAGTCTACTGACAGGCTTTGAGGTACGTGAGATAATATGTGATAGTACTGCACATGTTAGGTGTGCCCTGTGTAGATAGTAGCCCCTGAGACTCTGGTTGTCGTCGAGAACGGCGGCGAACAGAGGATCATATTTCTAGGTAATAACCAGACTGCCCCTATGTGCAGGTGGTGGAAGCTCCGGTGGCTAGCCGGACTAGTGAGTTTGCCAAATTAAAACGGCAACTGGATGCGGCAGACGCCGACATCGAGCTTGTTAACAAGAGGCTTGATGAGGCACATGGTAAGTGCTATTATCTGGTGAACGCCACATAGCAAGAGCAGCATAATGCCAATATCTTTAATATGTTGTGACTGCAGATGGAGCTGCCATCATGGAAACCTTGCAGGCAGAACTTGCCTGAGCCAAGGAACAAGCGAGGATTAGTAATGCGGCTGCTTTGAAGGCGGCTGAAGAGTTGAAAGCCGAGAAGGCCGCACATGGCGAGAGCAAAGAGAAGATGGCCCAGATTGCCGTAGAATTAAACGACACTGCCGACCGTTGCCGGCATCTTGAAAAAGAAAACCGAGCGAAGGCAACTGACCTTGAGAAGGCCACGATGGCGGACAAAGACACCCGCTCTGCTATAAGAGCGAAGAAGGAGGAGCTGCGGGAAGCCGGGGATATTGCGGCTGGGAAGCCGTTCATGATACGGAGGAAGTTCGGAGATCCACGGTATGCCACTCTAGATCGGCTGTGGAGTTCGGCAGATGCATATATGGACTTGGCGGCGAGCGCTGCCGATGCGGCCAAATATTTCCAAGGTCAAGCAGATCATGGAGTGGACAAGCTGTTCTGGTTCCAATTCAACGTTCCAGAGCGTCCGCTTCCTTTGACTGATCAGCTAGCCGAATGGGCCGAACTAAATAGGTTGTCCGGACTCGCCATGAGGTCTGTCGTGGATCAGCTATGGTCGGAAAGGCCAAAGCCGAATAGCTATTTTAGCTTAGTGCAGCAGGTCCTTGGTGCGGTGCCGCGCATTGATGCGATGAAGAGGTCAGCGTGCATAGAAGGCTCGCGGATGGCCCTTGCCCGTGTTAAAGCATAATTGGCGGAGATGGACGCTACCACTATTACGGCGCAGGGTTCGGCCATAGGTCGAGTGGCTGTCGAGCATTATTTTGAGGAGGTTCTCGAGGGTGCTCGGTTGATAGAGGCCCAGTGCTCGAAAAATATTATGTCCGAGTGATATGTATTCTCATTGTAAACACAATGCTTTTATGAAGTTTTTATGAGGCTATGTTTATACTTTTGCCTGAAAGAATTATTTTGCCTAAAAGTAGTATGATGCCTCCTGGTCAGGCCCCAGGCTGGGGCTCCCATGGCCGGAGGCTGGGGGAGCTCCTCCCAAGGTTGAGTCGTGCTTGAAAGAGGTGGTGCAGCTGATGGATTGAAGAGCCTCTCCTCAAAGACGCCTGGCTCCTACGGTTGTCGCTTGGATGCTCTCCTGGCGATGTCGTCGGCTTCCTTGTTGGTGCCCCGGGGCACGTGCTGTAGCTCCAGGCCCGAGAAATGCTTCTCCATCTTGCGCACCTCCGCGAGGTAGGCGTCCATATGCTCGTCCTTCGGCTCGCACACCTTGTTGGAGAAATTGACGAGGAGTAGTGAGTCGCCTCTGATGGTGAGGCGCTTCACCCCTAGAGCTGCCGCAGCCTTCAGGCCAGCTATGAGGCCTTTGTATTCTGCGATATTGTTGGAGACCTTCTCGCCGTGCTGAAAGCATAGTTGCAGAGTGTAGTGGAGCTTGTCCTAGGTGGGCGAGATGAGCACTGCTCTAGCCCCCGCGCCCTGATGCGTGTAGGCGCCATCCAAATACATGACCCAGCCATCCGGAGCCTCACTTCCTGGGAGGTGGACCGGTCATCTCCTTCCTCAAGTGTCGGGGCATCCGTCCATTCTGCCACAAAGTCAGCGAGTGCGACCTCCTTGATGACCCTGGTAGTGCTGAACTCCAACTGGAATGCTTGCAACTTGATGTTCCACTCGGCAACCCTTCCGGCTGAGTTTGGGCTCCTAAGTACCCTCTCCAATGGGTAGGCTAAGACGACCTTGATGGGGTGGCCCTAGAAGTAGTGTTGCAGCTTGCGCGAGGCCACTAGGAGTGCGAGCAGGAGTTTCTGGGGCATGGGGTATAGTGCTCTTGCGTCTCGTAGTACGGTGCTGACAAAGTACACCGGGTGTTCAACGAGGGGGCTACTGTCGAGGCTTGGGTCCTGTGGAGATCGGGGCATATCCTGAGGTGGAAGGATCCCTAAGACCCGATTGTCCTCAGGGGCTTCTGCGATGCCGCCCTGTTGAGCTTGGCCTTCCACCGCTGATGCCTTTGCTGCGCCTTCCTGACCCCGCGCCACTTCAGCCCTGGCTTGGCGCGGCGCGCCCTTGGCATGGTGCTCCTCCCAAACTACCACCAACGCCGCGTGGCGGAGTACGGGGTGGCAGCAAGGTAGAGTACCAAAGGCTCGAGGGGCCATGGTGCCACCATCACTGGGAGGGGGGGCTAGTAAGGTATTCCTTGAGGTCTTGGAAGGCCCGGTCAGCCTCCGGGTTCCACTCGAACGGGCCCTTGTTCTTCATGAGCTTGAAGATAGGTAAGGCGCGCTCTCCTAGTTTGGAGATGAAGCACCCTAACGCAGTCACCCGCCCCGCTAGCTTCTGCATCTCTTTGAGGGTCTGTGGTGGGCCCATGTCCTCGATGGCCTTGATCTTCTCTGGGCTAGCCTCGATCCATCTGTGGGATACGAGGAATCCCAACAGCTTGCCGGAGGGGACGCCGAACACACATTTCTCCGGGTTGAGCCTCAAGTTCACCTGGCGCAGGCTCTCGAAGGTCTTCTCCAAGTCTTGAATCAATGTCCTCGCCTCGTGAGACTTGACCACTATGTCATCGACGTAGGCCTCTGTGTTTCTCCCGAGCTGCCACCCCAGAGCGATGTGCATCAACCGCTGAAAGGTCGCGCCCGCGTTGCACAGCCCGAGGGGCATGCAGGTGTAGCAGTACACCCCACATGGTGTCAGGAAGGCCGTCTTCTCCACATCTTCTACCACCATCTTGATTTGATGCTACCCTGAGAACGCATCCAGGAAGCACAGCAGGTCACACTCGGCGGTGGAGTCAGCAATCTGGTCGATGCGCGGGAGTGGGAACGGATCTTGGGGGCAGGCTTTGTTAAGATTGGTGAAGTTGACGCACATCCGTTTCTTCCCGCCTTTTTCGGCACTACGACAGGGTTCGCCAGCCATTCGGGGTATCGGACCTCTCGGATGGTACCTGCCGCTTCCAGCTTGCGTGTCTCTTGGACGATGAAGGCCTGCTTCTCAGTGGACTACCGTCTTGCTTGCTGCTTCACGGGGCGGATGTTGGGGAATACCCTTAGATGATGCTGGATCACCTCCCTCAGGACCCCTACCAGCTGATTGGGCTCCCACGCGAATATCTCCTTGTTCGCGCGCAAGAACCTCACCAGGGCTTCTTCTTGTTCCGGGTCAAGGCCGGCTCCTATGGTAAAGGTGGCTCCTGAAGACCCGTCCTTGCTGACCGGCACCTGCTTGGTTTCCGCCTTGTCTTGGGTGAACATCTGCTTCTTCTTGGTGGGCGCGGCCTTCCTGGCCGCAGGGGTACCAGCGTCGGCGGGATGTGCTGCTGCCGCGGTCTTGAAGGCGAGCCTGAGCGCCGTCACGGCCTCCTTACACTATAAAAAAAGACACATACGTGACATTTTGGGCCAAACGAATTTTTTTTCTGTCATACATATGACACTTCTATGACGATAGTTGTGACAAAACCCGGTATCATCATAGATGTGGTTGGCTCCTACTTCTATGACAAAAAAATCATGAGAGAAAATGGGCTTTTCGTCCTAGGCGGGCCGGAGACACAGCTGCATGACATTCTTTGGGCTGTCCATGACAGAAAAAACCGTGGTAGAAGCGAGGGGGAGGAAAATTTCGGGGAGTTCCCGGTTACGGTGGGAGGTCAGGGGCCGAGCGATGCGCGTTTCTCTCGTACACGTACGCGCGTGTGTGCGAGGTGTTGGCTCTAACTGAACCCGAGCGAGGCGTTGGGCTCTAACTGAACCCGAGCGATTGCACTGCAGGCTACGCGTTACTGAACCCGAGCGATCGATCGATGGCTTTTAACTGAACCCGATCGAGCGATTCCTTCGCTACTTCTGCTAACTGAAGCCGATCGATCGGATGAACAGTGAGCGTTGCGGGGGGGGGGGGGGGGGGGGGTGGATGAACAGTGAGCGGTGGCGTTGCCTCTTGATGAACATGGCCCCATGGTGTGGAGGGCTGGATGAACAGTAGACGGTGGAGGGGTTCCTATGGAGGGGTGGTTGAACAGGACCCCGTGGTGTGGAGGGCTGGATGAACAGTAGACGGTGGAGGGGTGGTTGAACAGTAGCCGGTGGAGTAGAGCGCGGTAGAGGCAGGATGAACAGGAGCCTGCGGAGGCTGGAGAAGGTCGACGGTAGCCCATGGAGGCTGGAGGAGGTCGACGGTAGCCCATGGAGGCTGGAGGAGGTCGACGGTGGAGATGAACAGTATACCGTGGAGTCCCGTTTTGCAGTACGCCACACCCCTCCCGATGAACAGGACTCCCGTTTCGACCGTAGGAGGTCCGTTTCGTCCGTTTTGCGGTACGCCACACCCCTCTCGATCAACAGGACCCCCGTTTCGACCGTAGGAGGCCCGTTTCCTCCGTTTTGCGGTACGCCACACCCCTCCCAATCAACAGGACCCCGTTCCGAACATAGGAGGTCCGTTTCCTCCGTTTTGCGGTACGCCAGGCCTCGTTTCCATCGCCTGTTCCGTCCAAGCCCTCCTGATGAACACAACCACGCATTCCGTTCCGACCCAGTCGGTTGGCTCCCATGTGTTCCATTGCCTCCCGATGAACAGGACGCATTCCGTTGCCTCCCCATGTACATGACGCATTCCGTTGCCTCCCCATGAACACGACGCATTCCGTTACCTCCCCATGAACACGACGACGACGCTGTTTCTCCGTTCCGACCCAGCCATGTACACGAGCCCTGGCCGTACGTATGCGCGAGTAGGCGTTCGAGACCCTGCCCATATGTACACATGCGTGGCCGTATTTTCTTTCTTGCACACTGGCCGCTATACGTATGTGTACATGCTACGTGCATGGCTCTACTACGACACGTGTGTGCCTCTACTACGACACGTGCGCGCCTCTACATCGACCAGTATGTACGTACACATTCGCGACCATAATGAAAACGCTACGTATGCTTCGACCAGGTGGGTCCCGACTGTCAGGCACTTCCTTGCCTGCGAAGATGTAGCTGGTGGGTCCCAGCAGTCAGGGGGGCGAATCGTTTTTTTGCCCAGACACACTTCCTTGCGTACGAAGATGTAGCCAGTGGGTCCCAGCAGTCAGGGGGCGAATCATTTTTTTTGCCCGGACGCACTTCCTTGCGTGCGAAGGTGTAGCTGGTGGGGTCCCAGTAGGCAGGGGGGCGAATCGTTATTTTGCCCGGACGCACTTCCTTGCGTGCGAAGATGAAGCTGGTGGGTCCCAGCAGTCAGGGGAAACATTTTTTCCGTGAAATATAGTGGCCCGTCGGTGGGTCCCAACTGTCAGGTGGAGGAATCATTATTTTCCGCATAATAAGGAGGCACTTCGTTGCTGCGGCTGTGGACCCAGCTGTCAGCCTCTCCACATACAGTCCACGTCCGATGGAAGTTGTTCCTTGACCATGTTGACCAGGCCGCACCGAGAGCACCACGGCGGTGGACGACGGCGAGGCCTATGAAGGGGACGACGCGGAGCCGGGGAAGACGCAGCAGCGGAAGCCCGTGCGGAGAGGAGTACGAGGGTTCACTGGTTCGGCTGCAGTGTGAGGCTGCCGTCGCCGCAGGGCCTGGCCAGCGGTGGGAATAGTAGGGGGCGGTGAGGCCTCCGCGGCAGCACAACCGGCCACGGGAGGCAGGAGCATGCGGCACGACCGGCGCTGCTTTGGGCAGCTGGAGCAAGATGACCAGAGGTTGAAGAAGCACTACGGCCGTTGGATGGACATCGTACGGTCACTGGAGCTAGAATCGTTCATATTGACTAAGGTGACAAAGCCCTTCGTCCCCGTCAAGTTAGTTGGCCCACAAGTCATCCTCCCACTATGGTGGGTCCCAGCTAGCAGGGGGTAATCATTTTTTGTGCGTAATAAGGAGGCACTTCCTTGCGTGCGAAGATATAGCTGGTGGGTCCGACATGTCAGCGGGGGGAACGTTTTTTTTCGTGAAATACAGAGGCCCTTCCAGTGGGTCCCAGCTGTCAGGTGGAGGAATCATTATTTTGCGCGTACAGTCCACGGCCGATGGATGTCGTTCGTTGACCACGTTGACCAGGCCGCGCCGAGAGCACCATGGCGGTGGATGACGGCAAGGCCTAGGAAGGGAACGACATGGAGCCGGGGAAGACTCGGCAATGGTTGCTGCTACCTCTTGAGCACTGCGTTGGTTTTCCCCGAAGAGGAAGGGATGATGCAGCAAAGTAGCGCAAGTATTTCCCTCAGTTTTTGAGAACTAAGGTATCAATCCAGTAGGAGGCTACGCGCGAGTCCCTCGCACCTGCACAAAACAGATAAATCCTCGCAACCAACGCAAATAGGGGTTGTCAATCCCTATAGGGCCACTTACGAGAGTGAGATCTGATAGATATGATAAGATAATATTTTTGGTATTTTTATGATAAAAGATGCAAAGTAAAATAAAGGCAAAGTAAATAGCAAAGTAAATAACTAAGTAATAGGAGATCAATATGATAAAGATAGACCCGGGGGCCATAGGTTTCACTAGTGGCTTCTCTCAAGAGCATAAGTATTCTACGGTGGGTGAACAAATTACTGTTGAGCAATTGACATAATTGAGCATAGTTATGAGAATATCTAGGTATGATCACGTATATAGGCATCACGTCCGAGACAAGTAGACCGACTGCTGCCTGCATCTACTACAATTACTCCACTCATCGACCGCTATCCAGCATGCATCTAGCGTATTAAGTTAAAAACAGAGTAACGCCTTAACCAAGATGACATGATGTGGAGGGATAGACTCATGCAATATGAAGAAAACCCCATCTTGTTATCCTTGGTGGCAACAATACAATGCATGCCTTGCTGCCCTTACTGTACCGGGAAAGGACACTGCAAGATTGAACCCAAAGCTAAGTACTTCTCCCATTGCAAGAAAGATCAATCTAGTAGGCCAAACCAAACTGATAATTCGAAGAGACTTGCAAAGATAACCAATCATACATAAAAGAATTCAGAGAAGATTCAAATATTATTCATAGATAGACTTGATCATAAACCCACAATTCATCGGTCTCAACAAACACACAACAAAAGGAAGATTACATCGAATAGATCTCCACAGGAGAGGGGGAGAACATTGTATTGAGATCCAAAAAGAGAGAAGAAGCCAGCTAGCTACTAACTATGGACCCGTAGGTCTGAGGTGAACTACTCAAACTTCATCGGAGGGGCTATGGTGTTGATGTAGAAGCCCTCCATGATCGATGTCCCCTCCGGTGGAGCTCCGGAACAGGCCCCAAGATGGGATCTCATGGATACAGAAAGTTACGACGGTGGAATTAGGGTTTTGGCTCCGTATCTGATCGTTTGGGGGTACGTGGATATATATAGGAGGAAGGAGTATGTCGGTGAAGCAATAGGGGGCCCACGAGGGTGGAGGGCGCGCCTGGTGGGGGTGGGCGTCCCCGCTACCTCGTGGCCTCATGTTTCCTTTCTTGAGGCTAATCAGTGAGGCTAATCAATGGGCTATGGAGATGCCCACCGGTTGATGTTAATGCAAGGAGTAGGGATTGAAATGAAACGGATGCACTAGAGGTGTAAATGTATGAAAGCTCAACACAAGAAACTAGTGGGTGTGCATCCAACTTTCTTGCTCACGAAGACCTAGGGCACTTGAGGAGGCCCATTGTTGGAATATACAAGCCAAGTTCTATAATGAAAAATTCCCACTAGTATATGAAAGTGCCAAAACAAGAGACTCTCTAACATGAAGATTAAGGTGCTACTTTGAAGAACAAGTGTGGCAAAGGATAGTAACATTGTCCCTTTTCTCTTTTTCTCTCATTTTTTTTCTTTTTTTGGGCCTTCTCTTTTTTATGGCCTTTCTCTTTGGTAGGTAATCCATAAGTGGCTCTCATGATAGATTCATATGGTAATTTTATTTTCTTTCTAGGGAAGTTTTCCATGCCCTTTTTTAATGGAAATTGAAATCTAATATTCCCTTCCTTCATATCAATAATTGCACCAACCGTTCTAAGGAAAGGTCTACCGAGAATAATAGGGCAAGAAGGATTGCAATCTATATCAAGAACGCTAAAATCTATGGGCACATAATTCCTATTTGCAAAAATAAGAACAACACTAATTCTTCCCATAGGTTTCTTAATAGTGGAATCCGCAAGATGCAAGTTTAGAGAGCAACAATCAAAATCACAGAAATCTAGCAAATCACACAAAGTTTTGGGAATAGTAGAGACACTAGCACCCAAATCACACAAAGCATAAAATTCATGATCTTTAATTTTAATTTTAATAGTTGGTTCCCACTCATCATAAAGTTTTCTAGGGATAGAAACTTCGAATTCAAGTTTTTCTTCATAAGATTGCATCAAGGCATCAACGATATGTTTAGTAAACGCTTTATTTTAACTATAAGCGTGAGGAGAATTTAGCACGGATAGAAACAAGGAAATACAATCAATCAAAGAGAAATTTTCATAGTTAAATTCCTTGGAATCCATAATAGTGGGTTTAGCAACATCTAGGGTTTTAATTTCTTCAATCCCACTTTTATCAAATTTAGCATCAAGATCAAAATATTCAGAATTATTGGAACTCCTTCTAGGTAAAGGTGGATCATATTCAGTCCCATCATTATCAAGATTCATATTGCAAAACAAATATTTAATAGGGGACACATCAATAACTTTTAGATCTTCATCATTATTTTCATAGGAACTAGAAGAACACGCTTTTATAAAGGCATCTTTCTTAGCACGCATCCTAGCGGTTCTTTCTTTGCAATCGTCAATGGAAATTCTCATGGCTTTGAGAGACTCATTGATATCATGCTTAGGTGGAATAGATCCAAGTTTCAAAGAATCAACATCAAGAGAAATTCTATCAACGTTCCTATCCAAATCATCAATCTTAAGCAATTTTTCTTCAATCATAGCATTAAAATTCTTTTGCGAAGAAATAAATTCTTTAATATTAGATTCAAAATCAGAGGGCATCTTATTATAATTTACATAAGAATTGTTGTAGGAATTACCATAATTATTAGAGGGATTAATAGGATAAGGCCTAGGATTGAAATTTCCTCTATACGCGTTGTTACCAAAATTGTTCCTACCAACAAAATTCACATCTATAGATTCATTATTATTCTCAATAAAAGTAGACAAGGGCATATCAATAGGATCAGAAGAAACACTCTTATTAGCAAATAATTTCATAAGTTCATCCATCTTTCCACTCAAAACATTAATTTCTTCTACCACATGCACCTTTTTATTAGTGGATCTTTCAGTATGCCATTGAGAATAATTAACCATAATATTATCTAGGAGTTTGGTAGCATCTCCTAAAGTGAATTACATGAAAGTGCCTCCCACGACCAAATCTAAAAGATTTCTAGAAGCAAAATTCAATCCAGCATAAATTTTTTTGTATAATCATCCACAAATTCAAACCATGAGTAGGGCAATTACGTATCATTAATTTCATTCTCTCCCAAGCTTGTGCAACATGTTCATGATCAAGTTTATTAAAATTCATAATATCGTTTCTAAGAGAGATGATCTTAGCGGGAGGAAAATACTTAGACATAAAAGCATCTTTGCACTTGTTCCATGAATCAATACTATTTTAGGCAAAGATGAGAACCAAGCTTTAGCACGATCTCTAAGAGAAAAAGGAAATAGCTTCAATTTAACAATGTCATTATCCACACTTCCTTCTTTTGCGTGTCACACAAATCAACGAAGCTATTAAGATGGGTAGCGGTATCTTCACTAGGAAGGCCGGAAAACGGATCTTTCATGACAAGATTCAGCAAAGCAGCATTAATTTCACAATATTCAGCATCGGTAAGAGGAGCAATCGGAGTGCTAAGGAAATCATTATTGTTGGTATTGGTGAAGTCACACAATTTAGTATTATCTTGAGCCATTGCGATAAACAAGCAATCCAACACACAAGCAAGCAAAAGGCAAACGGGCAAAAAGAGGCAAATAGAGAGGGAGGAAGGAGAGAGAGGGCGAATAAAACGACAAGGGTGAAGTGGGGGAGAGGAAAACGAGAGGCAAATGGCAAATAATGTAATGCGGGAGATAGGGATTGTGATGGGTACTTGGTATGTTGACTTTTGCATAGACTCCCCGACAACGGCGCCAGAAATTCTTCTTGCTACCTCTTGAGCACTGCGTTGGATTTCCCCGAAGAGGAGAGGATGATGCAGCAAAGTAGCGTAAGTATTTCCCTCAGTTTTTGAGAACCAAGGTATCAATCCAGTAGGAGGCTACGCGCGAGTCCCTCGTACCTACACAAAAACAATAGCTCAACGCAACCAATGCGCTTAGGGGTTGTCAATCCCTTCACGGTCACTTACGAAAGTGAGATCTGATAGAGATGATAAATAATATTTTTGGTATTTTTGGTATAGAGATGCAAAGTAAAAAGTAAAAGGCAAAGTAAAAGCAAAGCAATAATAAAGTAATGGACATTGATATAATGAGAAAGAGACCCGGGGGCCATAGGTTTCACTAGTGGCTTCTCTCAAGAGCATAAGTATTCTACGGTGGGTGAACAAATTACTGCTGAGCAATTGACATAATTGAGCATAGTTATGAGAATATCTAGGTATGATCATGTATATAGGCATCACGTCCGAGACAAGTAGACCGACTCCTGCCTGCATCTACTACTATTACTCCACTCATCAACCGCTATCCAGCATGCATCTAGAGTATTAAGTTAAAAATAGAGTAACGCCTTAAGCAAGATGACATGATGTAGAGGGATAATTTCATGCAATATGATAAAAAAACCCCATCTTGTTATCCTCGATGGCAACAATACAATACGTGCCTTACTGCCCCTTCTGTCACTGGGAAAGGACACCGCAAGATCGAACCCAAAGCTAAGCACTTCTCCCATGGCAAGAAAAACCAATCTAGTAGGCCAAACTAAACTGATAATTCGAAGAGACTTGCAAAGATAACCAATCATACATAAAATAATTCAGAGAAGATTCAAATATTATTCATAGATAGACTTGAGCATAAACCCACAATTCATCGGTCTCAACAAACACACCGCAAAAAGAAGATTACATCGAATAGATCTCCACAAGAGAGGGGGAGAACATTGTATTGAGATCCAAAAAGAGAGAAGAAGCCATCTAGCTACTAACTATGGACCCGTAGGTCTGAAGTAAACTACTCACACTTCATCAAAGGGGCTTGGATGATGATGTAGAAGCCCTCTATGATCGATGCCCCCTCCGGTGGAGCTCCAGAACAGGCCCCAAGATGGGATCTCGTGGATACAGAAAGTTGCGGCGGTGGAATTAGGTTTTTGGCTCCGTCCCCGATCGTTTGGGGGTACGTAGGTATATATAGGAGGAAGGAGTTCGTCGGTGGAGCTTCGAGGAGCCCACGAGGCAGGGGGCGCGCCCTAGGGGGGGCGCCCTCCAACCTCGTGACCGCCTTGTGGCTTTCTTGACGGAGGGTCCAAGTCTCCCGCATCTTATCTGATGAGAAAATCACATTTCCGGAGGTTTCATTCCGTTTGGACTCCGTTTGATATTCTGTTTCTCTAAAACACTGAAATAGGCAAAAAAACAACAATTCTAGGCTGGGCCTCCGGTTAATAGGTTAGTCCCAAAAAAAATATAAAAGTGGAAAATAAAGCCCAATATAGTCCAAAACAGTAGATAATATAGCATGGGGCAATCAAAAATTATAGATACGTTAGAGACGTATCACGCTTCCCCAAGCTTAATTCCTACTCGTCCTCGAGTAGGTCAATGATAAAAACAGAATTTTTGATGCGGAGTGCTACTTGGCATAATTTTAATGTAATTCTTCTTAATTGTGGTATGAATATTCAGATCTGAAAGATTCAAGACTAAAGTTCATATTGACATAAAAATGATAATACTTCAAGCATACTAACTAAGCAATTATGTCTTCTCAAAATAAAATGGCCAAAGAAAGTTCATCCCTACAAAATCATATAGTTTAGTCATGTTTCATTTTCGTCACACAAGAATGCTCTCATCATGCACAACCCCGATGACAAGCCAAGCAACTGTTTCATACTTTAGTAATCTCAAACCTATAAAGTTTCACGCAATATATGAGCGCGAGCCATGGACATAGCACCATGGGTGGAATAGAATATAATCAGGGGGGTTATGTGGAGAAGACAAAAATGGAGAAAGTCTCACATCAACGAGGCTAATCAATGGGCTATGGAGATGCCCACTGATTGATGTTAATGCAAGGAGTAGGGATTGCCATGCAACGGATACAGTAGAGCTATAAATGTATGAAAGCTCAACAAAAGAAACTAGTGGGTGTGCATCCAACTTGCTTGCTCACGAAGACCTAGGGCACTTGAGGAGGCCCATTGTTGGAATATACAAGCCAAGTTCTATAATGAAAAATTCCCACTAGTATATGAAAGTGCCAAAACAAGAGACTCTCTAACATGAAGATTAAGGTGCTACTTTGAAGCACAAGTGTGGCAAAGGATAGTAACATTGTCCCTTCTCTCTTTTTCTCTCATTTTTTTCTTTTTTTGGGCCTTCTCTTTTTTATGGCCTTTCTCTTTTTTTGGGCCTTCTTTTTTTTATTCCTCACTTGGGACATTGCTCTAGAAAGTGATGATCATCACACTTCTATTTATTTACAACTAATGATTACAACTCGATACTAGAACAAAATATGACTCTATATGAATGCCTCTGGCGGTGTACCGGGATATGCAATGGACCAAGAGTGACATGTATGAAAGAATTATGAATGGTGGCTTTGCCACAAATACTATGTCAACTACATGATCATGCTAAGCAATATGACAATAATGAATGTGTCATGATGAACAGAATGATGGAAAGTTGCATGGCAATATATCTCAGAATGGCTATGGAAATGCCATAATAGGTAGGTATGGTGGCTGTTTTGAGGAAGATATAAGGAGTTTTATGTGTGAAAGAGTGTATCATATCACGGGGTTTGGATGCACCGGCGAAGTTTGCACCAACTCTCAATGTGAGAAAGGGCAATGCACGGTACCGAAGAGGCTAGCAAGGATGGAAGGGTGAGAGTGCGTATAATCCATGGACTCAACATTAGTCATAAAGAACTCACATACTTATTGCAAAAATCTACAAGTCATCAAAAACCTCGGTACTACGCGCATGCTCCTAGGGGGATAGATTGGTAGGAAAAGAACATCGCTCGTCCCCGACCGACACTCATAAGGAAGACAATCAAATAACACCTCATGTTTCAAATTTATTGCATAACATTTACCATACGTGCATGCTACGGGACTTGCAAACTTCAACACAAGTATTTCTCAATTTCACAACTACTCAACTAGCACGACATTGATATTATTACCTCCATATCTCAAAACAATCATCAAGCATCAAACTTCTCTTAGTATTCAAAACACTCTTAAGAAAATTTTACTAACTTTGAATACCTAGCATATTAGGATTTTAAGAAAATTACCATGATATTAAGACTCTCAAAATAATCTAAGTGAAGCATGAGAGATCAATAGTTTCTATAAAACAAATCCACCACCGTGCTCTAAAAGATATAAGTGAAGTACTAGAGCAAAACTATATAACTCAAAAGATATAAGCGAAGCACATAGAGTATTCTAAAAAATTCCAAATCATGTATGGCTCTCTCAAAGGGTGTGTACAGCAAGGATGTTTGTGGTAAACTAACAAGCAAAGACTCAAATAATACAAGACGCTCCAAGTAAAACACATATCATGTGGCGAATAAAAATATAGCTCCAAGTAAAGTTACCGATAGAAGTAGACGAAAGAGGGGATGCCTTCCGGGGCATCCCCAAGCTTTGGCTTTTAGGTGTCCTTAGATTATCTTGGGGGTGCCATGGGCATCCCCAAGCTTAGGCTCTTGCCACTCCTCGTTCCATAATCCATGAAATCTTTACCCAAAACTTGAAAACTTCACAACACAAAACTTAAAGTAGAAAATCTCGTGAGCTCCGTTAGCGAAAGAAAATAAAAGACCACTTCCAGGTACTATAATAAACTCATTCTTTATTTATATTGGTGTTATACCTACTGTATTCCCACTTCTCTATGGTTTATAAACTATTTTACTAGCCATAGATTCATCAAAATAAGAAAACAACACACGAAAAACAGAATAGTCTGTAGTAATCTGTAGCTAGCGCAATATATGGAACCCCAAAAATTCTAAAATAAATTGCTGGACGTGAGGAATTTATCTATTAATCATCTTAAAAAATAATTAACTAAATAGCACTTTCCAAATAAACATTACAACAGTTCTCGTGAGCGCTAAAGTTTCTGTTTTTTACAGCAAGTTCAACAAGACTTTTCCCCAAGTCTTCCCAACGGTTCTACTTGGCACAAACACTAATTAAACACAAAAAACACAACCAAAACTGAAGCTAGATAAATTATTTATTACTAAAAAGGAGAAAAAAGGCAAGGAATAAAAATAAAATTGGGTTGCCTCCAAACAAGCGCTATGGTTTAATGCCCCTAGCTAGGCATAACAAGCAAGAATAGATCTAGGTATTGCCATCTTCGGCAGGCAATTCTTCGATGAGGCATCTTCCATCTTTAGGAATTTCTTTGTTTTTATTAATTATCAAACTTTTAGGCACAAGATCAAAAAATTCATTTGTAACAAGTGGTTCCTTAATGATAGCAAAAAGATTGGGATGAATACTTATAGATTTGAGATCCGCATTTTCCTTACTAGATGATTCACCCTTATTTTGAGGAACGTACATAAGCTTGGCAACTTTAGTGGAAGGACTTGGAGTATTCTTTACAGAAGAAAAAGTGGTTCCCCAGTTGGTAATAATATTCTCAAGTTTATCGATCCTAACAGAATCGTGATTTATTTTCTCATTAACTATGGGTTCCTTTTCTTTAATATCTTTCAAAGTAACTCCTACTTTAGATCCATATTGAGAGATTCGGCTGTGGATCTTTTTATCCAAATTTTCAATTAACTGTACGGTAGAAATCTTATTTTCAATAATCTCAAGCCTTTGCATTACATGCTCCAAAGTTAATATAGTTCCATTAACCAAGAGAGGGGGTGAGCCAAATAAATCTAACATAGCATTATAAGAATCAAAAGTATGGCTACCCAAAAAGTTCCCTCCAGTAATAGTATCAAGAACATAACGGTGCCAAGGAGTAATGCCTACATCAAAATTGCGAAGCAGAATGGAAGTAGATTGCTTCCTAGTGGATCTATTTTGAGCATTGCAAATTCTATACCAAGCATCTTTTAGATTTTCTCCCTCCCTTTGCTTAAAATTTAGAATTTCATTCTCGGGAGGCAACGGAGAAGATAAGGGACTAGCCATAACGACAAGCAAACAAACTAACACACAAGCAAACAGAAAGCAAGCGGGCGAAAAGAGGCAAATAGAGAGGGAGGATAGAGAGAGGGCAAATAAAATGGCAAGGGAGAAGTGGGGGAGAGGAAAACGAGAGGCAAATGGCAAATAATGTAATGCGGGAGATAAGGGTATGTGATGGGTACTTGGTATGTTGACTTTTGCGTAGACCTCCCTGGCAATGGTGCCAGAAATCCTTCTTGCTACCTCTTGAGCACTGTGTTGGTTTTCCCCGAAGAGGAAGGGATGATGCAGCAAAGTAGCGTAAGTATTTCCCTCAGTTTTTGAGAACCAAGGTATCAATCCAGTAGGAGGCTACGCGCGAGTCCCTCGCACCTGCACAAAACAAATAAATCCTCGCAACCAACGCAAATAGGGGTTGTCAATCCCTGTAGGGCCACTTACGAGAGTGAGATATGATAAGATAATATTTTTGGTATTTTTATGATAAAGGATGCAAAGTAAAATAAAGGCAAAGTAAATAGTGAAGGAAATAACTAAGTAATAGGAGATCAATATGATAAAGATAGACCCGGGGGCCATAGGTTTAACTAGTGGCTTCTCTCAAGAGCATAAGTATTCTATGGTGGGTGAACAAATTACTGTTGAGCAATTGACAAAATTGAGCATAGTTATGAGAATATCTAGGTATGATCATGTATATAGGCATCACGTCTGAGACAAGTAGACCGACTCCTGCCTGCATCTACTACAATTACTCCACTCATCGACCGCTATCCAGCATGCAGCTAGAGTATTAAGCTAAAAACAGAGTAATGCCTTAAGCAAGATGACATGATGTAGAGGGATAGACTCATGCAATATGAAGAAAACCCCATCTTGTTATCCTCGATGGCAACAATACAATACGTGCCTTGCTGCCCTTACTGTCACCGGGAAAGGACACCGCAAGATTGAACCCAAAGCTAAGCACTTCTCCCATTGCAAGAAAGATCAATCTAGTAGGCCAAACCAAACTGATAATTCGAAGAGACTTGCAAAGATAACCAATCATACATAAAAGAATTCAGAGAAGATTCAAATATTATTCATAGATAGACTTGATCATAAACCCACAATTCATCTGTCTCAACAAACACACCGCAAAAACAAGATTACATCGAATAAATCTCCACAAGAGAGGGGGAGAACATTGTATTGAGATCCAAACAGAGAGAAGAAGCCATCTAGCTACTAACTATGGACCCGTAGGTCTGAGGTGAACTACTCACAATTCATCGGAGGGGCTATGGTGTTGATGTAGAAGCCCTCCGTGATCGATGCCCCCTCCGGTGGAGCTCCGGATTAGGCCCCAAGATGGGATCTCGTGGATACAAAAAGTTATGGCGGTGGAATTAGGGTTTTGGCTCCGTATCTGATCATTTGGGTGTACATGGATATATATATATATAGGAGGAAGGAGTACGTCGGTGGAGCAACAGGGGGCCCACGAGGGTGGAGGGCGCGCCTGGTGGGGGTGGGCGCGCCCCCCTACCTCGTGGCCTCCTGTTTCCTTTCTTGACGTACGGTCCAAGTCTCTCTGGTCTTATTCATTGAGAAAATCACGTTCCTGAAGGTTTCATTCCGTTTGGACTCCGTTTGATATTCCTTTTCTTCGAAACCCTAAAACAGGCAAAAAACAGCAATTCTGGGCTGGGCCTCCGGTTAATAGGTTAGTCCCAAAAATAATATAGAAGTGGATAATAAAGCCCAATAATGTCCAAAACAGTAGATAATATAGCATGGAGCAATCAGAAATTAAAGATACGTTGGAGACGTATCAGTTGCCCACACGGTGGGGAGTACGAGGGTTTACTGGTCCGGCTCCCGTCACCGGAAAATAATAGGAGGTGTGGATGTGTAGAGGAATGGCCTGGCCAGCAATGAAGTAGGGTGGGGTGGTGCGGCCTGTGCGGCAGCACAGCCAGCCAAGGGAGGCGGGAGCAGGCAGTCCCACCGGAGCTGGTTTGGGCAGCTGGAGCAAGAAGATCAGATATTGAAGAAGCAGCACGACCATTGGATTAACATCCAACGGTCACTGCTGCTAGAATCGTTTGTGCACTAAGTTGACAAAGCCAAAGTACACGTCAACCTAGTAGACCCACAAGTCAGCCTCCAAATCTGTCCCAAACAGCATACAGCCCGAAATTTCTAGCCATATTCAAATTAATTTTAAATCTAAATATACCTTAATTTAAATTCAATGAAATTTTACCCGCACAAAAACAATGAAATTTTAAAATATCAAAATCCAAAAGAAAATTATATTTTGGAACTAATTGCCTGTTTGCTGTATTTTTTCATTTTAAAGCCCATTTATTATTACTTATAGCCCATTTCTTATTACTTATAGCCCATTTTGTGGGAAAAATGCATCCCTCCTCGTCTTGAAAGATTTCTGGCCCAGCAGGGCGTAGAAAAGCAAGTAGGCCTATGTTGATTATTCTGCAAAAAACAAAATAGCTGGCTAGCCATTTTCAGAAATGAAAAAAACAAACTGGGTTGGTCATGTGCTAAACATATGAAATAAAAGCCTGGGCTAGACGGGCCACGGGTCCCGCACAAACCAGTTGATACCCTTCTCTGTCTCGAAAAAACAAAATTACTGCTCACGCTGCAGGGTCCCTACTGTCATCCTGACCATGTATAGTCATCTCGTTATTCCTCTCGGTTGTTGACCATGTTGACAACACCAGAGGGCGGCGCCGCGGCGAGCGAACCAAGGCGGAGGACGATGGTGAGGCCTCGGATGGGAACGAACAGGAGCCGGGGAAGATCATAGCCAGCCATGGGAGGCGGGAGCAGGCGGTCCCGCCGGCGCTGATTTGGCTTTGGCGGCTCGAGGAAGAATAGACTGAAGAAACGCGACAGACGTTGAATGTCAATCCAACGGTCAAGGTTGGCACAATCGTTTGTTGACTAAGAGGACACCAAGTAGCATATTTTTTATATATAGGAAGAAAACTGCGAGGAAAATGCGTTCGTATGCCGTCCTCCTCACAGGAATGTTCGCCACATAAGTGACTAGCACCCTTGGTTTTCAACAGAGAGGTCTTGGCTTCGAGTCCCAGGAACTCTCAATTTTTTCGTCCTTCCTTCCTCGCAAAAAAGGGAAAGAAAATCAAAGACTTGGGAAGGCGTACAGAACAAGTAGTGTACTAGTAAAGAGACGTTACCGAGTTTTAGAAAAAGGAAAGACATGCTCCTGTAGCTGGTTCGAATCCAAACCTAGACTATGACTATATATGGTGCTATGCTACTCTGCAAGTAATGAAACTGACATATCCAACATTCGCTTCTCCTCTTCTCTACTTACTCTGCCTAGCTTCAGAAGCTCTGGACGCAGCAACCATGTCCGCTGGCTACTCGTCCACCTGCTCTTCAGCAGGCAACAACTAGATATGCGCCAAGTCGCCACCCGTACCATCGCCTGTGGGTCTCATCACAGCCCCGCCGGCACGCGCACCGCAGCCGATTGCTCATCGCAACCCGCTGCCGTTGGTGTGGTGCCACTGCTACAAATCACGCAGAGTCATCCGTCGTGTCTCAACCACAATCCGCAACCCTAGCCGAGTCTTCTACAAATGCCCGAATCATGGGGTAATAATATGTTTAAGTGTTGTTCTGCTGCTTTCAGTTGCTGATTTTTTTAATAGTTTGGTTGATGATCTTCCAATTTGATTCGTGCATAAAAGGGAAGATTCGTGTGATTTGTATTTCTGGGAATTTGCTGATGTGGTGGAATGCAACTACGCTGATAGAATACCAGCAGGTTGGGGTGTTGGACAAGTAACTGAAGGAATGGCAGAAGAGGAAGATGCAAAGCAGAAGGTTAAAGATGCAGTTCCACTGATCATGGCCAAGCAACAGCTGCTCAACGGCCTTGACAGCAATGAGGAGATGAAAGAGCATGTGAAGATAATGGGCAAAATCGATGTGCTCTGTAGGATGCTTGTCTCTTTATTTGCAGTGTATGTAGCACTCGTGATGTATTCAGTGGCTACGACATGAGCTCTTTGCTGAAACTAGTAATGAATGAAACCTGTGTAGCAGGCTGGGCATAGTGTTGTGAATATCTAATGATTTCTATTAACGAAAATCAGGGGGTATCCCCTTTTGCTCATAGAAATAAATAAATAAATAAATAAATAAATAAATAAATAGCAGAGGCCCTGTCGGGTCAGCTTTGTTCTCATTCGAAGACATCGAGCAAATTGCAGTCCAACAGCAAACTATGTCATCAAAATCTAGTTTCACAGCCAAATATGAGTACAACTAAACAACAATGTCATCATGTTTTAGTTGTCATACAATCACCAAACACAAATCAGCATACATAACAAGTGATGTTCTCACAGCAAAATACTAAACAACATGTTCATCAGGTTTCAGTTGTCATAGCAAACACAATTTCACATAGTATATAAAAAAATGTCTTCTGATAGGCAAATACGACAAAAGCAATGTAATCATCATCCGCAGCAGCAGCGTCAACATCTTCGCCATGTGTATCAGTCTGAATCGTAATTCCCCACGGTGTCATCTTCTTCTTCGTCCTCAACGTCCTCGAACGTTGGCTTCTTCTTGATCAACTCTTGTATGTCCACAGCACAACACACAATCTTTTCGCCGGCGTCATTGACGTGATGGTTCTTAAAGATATTTGGAACATCTGTGTTATCTTGTACATCAGGAGCAGTGTAAGCATCATCTTGTTGTGCAACTTCATTAAACAAATTCCTCTCCTCAAACCTTTGTAATACTCTCCAGTCATCGCTACGTGCAAATGAGTCTTCCAAGAAAAATATATGTGTTGCTTGATTTGCCAAAATAAAAGGCTCGTTGGTCTGGTACGCTGCCTTGACATTGATGGATTTGAAATAATCATCAGCTCTCGGTTTTGCGATCCTAGAAAACAGGTTATACCAATGACAACACAACAGAACCACACACCGATGATCCTCGAAACTGGAGATATACTGCAACTGAACAATGTCTGTTATGTTAGCATACATTTTAGTTGTCTCTTTGTCATACGTATCCGTGCTCATGATGGCACTGTTTTGTGTCTTCCTGCCTTCGTCTCGTGCAAGGGTGTTGTAGTGCACATCTCCAACAACGCAAGATTCGTAATGTCTTACCCGAGTATCAGGACCCATTGCTAGTGAGTAAAGGGCATCATCAACTGCATGCCCATTCTCCCGCATCTTATGGTTAGAAAATAGACAAGCTGATCATCTTATGTACTCAATATATTAAAAAAACTGACAATGCACTTCAAAAGCTTACATGGTTCTTGAACCATTTCGCAAATCCTGCCCTAACCAGTTTGTCAATGTTTCTTGGATTTTTGCGGCAGTAACTCCTCTTTGTAGATGCTGCACAACATAGTGATCGCGTCAAACATCTAAATATATAACAATGTGCTGCTAGTTTAGTAGATTACAATGTATAAGATGCAGTACTGCACTTACTTGATATAAGGTAGTATCTCAGGACATTTATTCAACACATACCAAACCATTTTGTCCAAATCTTTAGGTTTGTCCTCTTGTCGACTCTTCCCTATAACTCGAACAGAATAATCGAAAACATTGAGCCCGGGATTGTCTTCACCAACCTCTTTGCTAAGCTGATCAGCTGTTTCAATGTATTTTGAGCAGAATGTCAACACTTCTGTAGCAATGTAGGCCTCTGCAATGGAACCCTCGGGTCTAGCTCTGTTCCTAACATAGCCCTTGAAAGTGCCTAGCCGCCTTTCAATAGGGTACATCCAGCCATACTGTACTGGACCTCTAAGTAGTGCCTCATCAGGTAGATGAACAGCCAAATGCACCATCACATCAAAGACGGCTGGAGGATATATCTTCTCAAGGTCGCATAGGATAGTTGGTACCTTGTCTCTAAGACACTCCAAAGCATCTATCCTGATATTCCTACTGCAGAGTTCCCTGAAGAATTGTCCCAACTCTGCAACTGTTCTGTATAAGTCAGGGCGGCCCAATCCTCTAAGGATAACAGGTAAAACCCTTTGAAGTAGGACGTGGCAGTCATGGGTTTTCAACCCTTGTACCTTGTTTCCATATGCACTGACTCTCCTTTCAGGGTTGGAAGCAAATCCACATGGGAATCTCACACGTGACAGGACCTCGCAGAATTCTTTTCTTTTTACCTTGTCCAAGACGTACACAACTGGTGCAATATCCCGTGGTTTACCTTCATCTTGCACCTGCAAATCCTTTCTGACACCCAGGTGTGTAAAATCAATCCTAGATTTTAAGGTATCTTTCGTCTTGCCTTCAATATTAAGAAGTGTGCCGATAATGCTGTCACATATATTTTTCTCGATGTGCATCACATCAAGATTATGCTGCAGATCCAAATCTTTCCAATAGTCCAAGTTCCACAAAGTGGACCTGCGGTAAACAATAATCTCTCTTCTACCCTGCCACACTTCCTTTTCCCGCTACCATTACTAGGATGGTTTCCTGGTGTAATATGCCTAACCTTCTCTAATTCCACTTGCAACTCATCGGCGGTGAGCCTCTTTGGCGCATCACGGTTTTCATGCTTTGCATTGAAAACATGTCTTTGGTATTTTCTAGGATGCGGCTTGTCCTTGGCAAGGAAACGGTGGTGTCCAATGTAACAGATCTTGCTAAGTATTGCGTATGACAGCGGATTCCTGTCACAGCAAACACATGCATTGTAACCATGTGTCGTTCGCCCTAACATAGTGCCCAAAGCCGGATAATCATGGATGCACCAAATTATAACAGCACGCAGAAAGAAATCAGCTGGTGGGCTGCTATATAGGTCTCGAGTGAGAACACCCTTCCATAGCTGTTGAAGTTCCTCCACAAGAGGCTCCATGAACAAATCAAAATCCTTTCCAGGACTTTTTGGACCTGGGATGAGCAAGGCCATCATGTAGTTTGATTCTTTGGTGTAGACATTTGGAGGCATGTTGTAAGGGATAACAAGCATTGGCCACATGCTATATGTGGCGCTCTGGTGGCCAAATGGTTAAATCCATCTGAAGCTAAGCCAACTCTAATGTTTCTCGGGTTAGCAGCAAACTCTTTGTGTTTATCATTGAAGCTTTTCCACTCACTACCATGAGATGGATGGCTCATTACATTCTGATCTCTGTACTCCTGGTTCCTAGAATGCCACAGTACATCCTCTCTTGTTTCAGCATCATGAAACAACTTCTGCAATCTTGGTGTAATTGGAAAATGTCTCAGAACATTATGAGGAATCCTCTTCATAGCATCGCCATCTTTCCATCTTGATGATTTGCATTTCGGGCATTCACTTAAGTTGGCATAATCCTTCCGGAGCAGAACACAATTATTCTTACAAACATGGATCATATCTTATCCAATTCCAACTGGACGAAGGATTTTCTTCATTTTATTGTAGGTGTGTGGCAGCTCAGATGCATCTGGGAAAGATTTGCGGAAAGCAGCCAACATCGCATTGAATGATTTGTTGGTCATCCGCTCAGATGTCTTCACCTGAAGAAAGGTGACCATAGCTGAGAATACTGACAGCTTATTTCCTGGGGTGATAGCAACATTGCATTGTTCCAACATGCGGGCCCACCATTTTTCTTTTGCAGGTGAAAGTTCACGGAATGCAAGAGCATTTCGTATCATTGTTTCAATGTTGGTCAAACTCACTGGCTCCGCCACCACCACCTCCTCCTCCTCTTCCACCTGAGCATCAGGCAGATCAAGATGGTGATCTGCTGCTTCCACGTAGTCAATAACATTGACGTTCACAGCTTCACCATGATGAACCCACCTAGTATATGTGACCGACATCCCATACAAGTGTAGATGATTTTGCACAGTTGACTGGGGTCTTGTAACTGAATTCATACAACTGCTACACGGACAAAGCACATCTGATTTCGGACCACCGTATTCAGCTCTGCTAAAGTTCATGAAGTTTTCAACCCCCTCGACATATCCAGCGGAGAATCTTCGAGCAGAAGTTATCCAAGTCCTGTAGATCTGTTAGACATACAAATTAGTTCTTCTACTAGATATTACAGGAAAAACATATATGCTTTTTTATGAAGTACAGAAAAAAATACCTAGGTCGATGTCTAAAGCTATGGCAAGATATTTGGACAAGCGGATCTAAGTAACGAAATATATGTAAAGCTAATTCAGCAAACAGATTTGAGTGCCAAATTATGGCAGGCTGTTTCAGCAGTCAATGAGGCCGAGCACATAGCCATCGAACTATCGAAGGCCATCGCAGCAACAAAGATCGAGTATAAAACGGTGTAGAGCTATTTTACCTAATAGATTGGCTACTAGACCATGGCAATCTACGTCACAATAAATATATGGCGGGATATTTTAGCAACTAATCGGCCTTGGCATGCCATCGAATCTAAGCAGATTGAGTGCAGAACAGGGCAAGGAAGCTTCTTAAGCAGAGCATATTGATAGTAAACTACTTCCGCAAATAGTGAGATTAACAGCGTGTATCAGCTAACATTCAACGCTACACCGACATGAATGGAGCCTCAGTCTAGAATGCGCGTACCGTAGGAAAAGCTGACCGCTGTGCGTCTCCACACGAACGTCGCCAGCGGTGGCGGCGCTGACCGCCGTGCGCCTCCACAAGAGCGTAACCAGAGGTGGCGGCGCGGCTAGAGGACGGCAGTCTATGAGAGCGTACTGTGGGACCAAGAGGATCGCCGAACCGCGGCCCGACATATCGGCGCGGCAGGGAGGGCGGCTTTGGCGGAGCGAATCGAGTGGAGGGGGCAGGGGGGAGGGGGGTTTGGGGAATATTATTGGCTAGTTGGCCGAAGGGCGGTTGAATCAGATTTGGGGGGAATTTTTGGGTGTGTGTGGGGGGGGGGATTTTCACGCGGTGGGCGGAGGGAGTTTGGCGCATGGTCGGTTTCTCCATGTGCAGTCCCACGTGTCAGTGAAGAGGCAAGCCGAAGCACGTTCCGTTTGCGTGAGCCGTGTGTAGGACCGAACGTGTGTGGGGTGCAATGCGACCGCGACAGGAGTGCTGTGAGTGTACCGCCTTTTTTCCTTTTAAACTAGGTGCTTCGCCCCCTCAAAAAAAATTGTTGCTTCACGTGATCCATCGATACTACTACTAGTAATCCGGTAATCCCGACTAAAACGGCGCGGCCGAGTCTTTTCCCGCGTGATATGCTGGGAGGTTGGCTTAGTTGGGTTTTTTAGGACGAGTAATGCTACACCTACGTAATCCCAGTTACGTAATTAACGTAATGTGAAACGTGTGAGCTGTTGATTGTAGATTGGGGGGAGAGAGGGGCCCACCACCATGAAAATCAGGGGAGGAGAGAGAGAGGCAATTTACGTTAACCCTTTCATAGGTTCCCGTAGATGTAGAAAGATGTGAAATGCGTAAATGTGTAGTGGACGTACTATTGGAGTGCCTAAGATAATTTGTGTATGTATAGGCCCTATGTGTTTATTTTACTTCGCATGTTAGATTTGTCTCGGTTCAATAAAAAGCAGAGTTGGTTATGATGGTGTGCCTCTCATCCTGCAATATAGGCCGTCCGATCTATATCTAACGGATAGGAAGGAAACTATGACAATTTACCCGCACTCCTCTCCACATTTGCAGATAAGCCTTTCCCTCGTTCATCCTTTTCTCCCACAAGATCTTAATCTTCTGTGCAACGCACGGGCATCTTGCTAGTACTCCTACAATATGTATATTGTTGTGAATGTTCATATACACCGGCCAAGATTGATGCAAACACGACAAATTTTCATTACATTTCAAACTTTTATAGGACAAAAAAATAAAAGAAACCTGACCCTAAACCTATTCTATGGTAGCGACCGCCGTCCTCCATCTGCGATCTCTATGTACGGGGGTGGGGTTCAAGATCCGTGAAGTGAAGGTGCGGTCTCCGACGAGGAAGAGTAGAACACGGGATACGGACCGGCCAGTTGGCACACCATGCCCTGCCGCCTCCCATGCCCTACTCATCCTCGAAGGAGTCCCCGACCTCGGCGGTGCCGGACGTTGGACAGCGGCAAGTAGGACGCGTGGCTGACGGTGCTCCCGTCGTTGGCCGCCAGCGTGGCCACCGCTTGTGGAGTCACGTCCGCGTCCGGCTACGCCGCTATTGCATTGCGAGAGGTGACTTGAGCGAGAGCGGCAGCCTGGAGCTTCATCCTCGAAGACAAGCTCTCCCGCAGAGCGTCCGCAAATGCGGTCATGGCGGATGTGGTGCCAGGTAGGAGGACGATGCGCTATGGTGTGGAGGTTAGCTGGGCGTTGCCGCTTTGAGTAGCGCATTCCGGTGAGGCCAAGCGTTCGGGTGTGTCATTAAGTCGCCGGAGTTGGTTCCTCGGGCACCGAGCCTCTTAACAACGACATACGAACGGACGGCATGAATGCGGGCAGCTGGCGCCGGCTGGGAACGCACCGCGCGATGGCGCGAGGGACGAGGGTTTTGGTGTGCCAGGGTAGTCAGTTGCGGTCGTGGCAACGTTGGAGATGCCCTTTGCTCACATGCAATCCCTGCATGTCATTGAAAAAGCAAGGTGCCCCGGCATGGTCTCAGGTCCAGAGGATGCAGTTGGCCGCGCTACACCACTCCACGGACGCGTCGCGACGCCCCGTGCATCCTCGATGAGCCGGGTGTTGGGATGTGTATGGATTGTGGCCAAAGTGCACCTTACCAAAATTTTGGTCATGACCCAAATATTGGTCTTTGTTTGGATGGTTGCCTTTTTTTGGCATGCCAATGAACTCTAGCCAACTCTAGTTCATTTCTCTTGCCAATGTTGGCCAAATCATGGGCAACCAATACCTCAACCAAAATTTTGGTCATGACCCAAAGATTGGTCTTTGTTTGGATGGTTGCCATTTCTTTGGCATGCCAATGAACTCTAGCCAACTCTAGTTCATTTTTCTTGCCAAGGTCGGCCAAATCACGGGCAACCAATACCTCAACCAAAATTTTGGCTACTCGATGCTTTGATGGGGCAACCTTGGGCACAAACCAAACATACCGTTGGTCATGCCACAGCACTAACGCCACCCCCGGCACACTGAAACCGACCGTGTCTAGCGATGATATGAGTGTGTCGCTCACCGCGGTCGCCGTGTCCAGAGGCGGTGCTGGAGCTGCGCCCTGTTGTTGGCCCCAACGACCCACATGAACGGTTGTCGGTGGCGAGGAGGTCGTGGGCCAGCTCCTCCATTGGACTAGTCTACGCTACGTCGTCCCGACGGGTGTGCCCCACATGTTGGTTTCCCTGTTTTCCCGGCCATATTCCAGTGTCAGTGCTCCGCGTTGCGCATTAGGCCTTTCACTATGTAGGCCAAGCGAGACAACTTATTGTTTATTTGAGTCGTTCAAGTATAATCATGCGGAGTTTGCTTATTTCTCATTCCTCTCTAACCCTCTTCTCCATCGATCATGTCGCCCTCCAGTCGAGTCCATCCTCCCGCATGCCTCATTTGAACATTCCGTCGAGTATCATTCGCATGTACCCACCCTAGTCCTCTTTCAATAGATCTCCGGACCCCGAGATGAAATTGAGAGGGAACGAGTGGGGGCACGTGATACCTAAGGCGGATTCAAAATTTTGAACCGGTGATCATAGCATCCGCAAATCATATATAAAGGGTATTCAATGTTCGTTTCGTTTTTGAACGTACAATATACTCCCTCCTATCCTTTCTAGTTTACATATAAGTTTTATGTGTAGTCAAAGTATCTCTACTTTGATCAAAAAGGTATCAACATTCAACAACGCCCAATCAATATTGTTAGATTCGTACGTACTCCTAGATTTGTACTCGAGATGGTTTCCAATTTGACTATTGACAAGATTAATAGTACATGAGGTGTATAATGTCAAAATTATATCATTGGAAACTCCTTTCACATATGAATTTGACCGTATGCTTTGTGTAAGTTGCATGTCATATATTATTACTCTAACATTTGGTCAAAGTTAGCCTCGAAAAATGCATTAGACCCTGTAAGCTTTGTGTAAGTTGCATGTCATAGATTATTACTCTAACATTCGGTCAAAGTTAGCCTCGAAAAACGCATTAGACCCTGTATGCTTTGTGTAAGTTGCATGTCATATATTATTACTCTAACATTTTGTCAAAGTAGTATAGTGGAAGTGGATCCTTTGACGTAGGTATCCCTGCCTTACCCTCCCTTTCGGTCACTTACTGGCGGACCCCATGCTTGCTAGGCCCCGCATGTAAGTTACTCAATGGGTTCGGCCACGTCAGGGGATCCTCATCCGTAGTATACTCCCTCTGTTTTTATTTACTCCGCATAAAACGGAGGGAGTGGTGGTATAATAAATGACGCGGGCGGGGGAGGGGGAGGGACATCGGTTTTCTCTCAACTGTGGTCCCACAAGCGAGCGAAAATGCAAGACGAAGCGCGTTCCATTCGATGAGCGACATGGAGGGTCCAGCGTGCCGGGCTGCAACGCGAACGCGACAAGAGCGATGTATAGTCAAAACCGATTGATCGGTCATCACCGGAACCACTATTCACACCAGAACCTTCGCTGCTCAGCCTACGCCAGCCACTGCCCTAAAACCACACCAAATCTCCAGCCCATTCCCCCACCTTTCGATCCCTTAGCCCGCATCAAGTGTCCCCTAGTTCACCGGAAAGCCATGGTGCGCCGCAAGGTCACTTACTACAAGATGCTGACGCCGGAGTGCCGCGCAGAAATCACGGCGGCGGTCGGCGCCACAGACCTCCGTTCCCAAGCTCGCTTTGTGGCGGGCCAATCCCCGAGTTCTCTACAGCCAAGCTACGAGGAGGAGGAAGCCGATCCAATGTTCATGGCGGAGGTCACGGCGCAGAAGGCCCCCGATGGGTATGAGACGATGGACGTCGACTTCGTGTTGGCGTCCGAGTCCCCCATGGTGCAGGCGGACCAGCGGTTCAACATGGCGATACTAAAGGAGGACCGGCAGGCAGAGGCTCAACTCGACGCGGAGCCCGCGCATACCGCTGCCATCGAGGCTCTCCTGCAGGTGGAACCGGATGCCGTGGATGTGAACCGGGCGGCGGAGGCTCAACTTGAGGCGGAGTGCGCGGATGCCGCTGCCATCGAGGCCCTCCTGCAGGAGGAACTGGACGTCCTGGACTTGAACTGAGCGGCAGAGGCTTGACTCGATGCAGAGCGCACGGATGCCGCTCTCATCGACGCCCTCCTGCAGGCGGAACCGGACGTCCTGGACTTGAACCGGGCGGCGGAGGCTCGACTCGATGCAGAGCGCGTGCCGGGGCGCTGATCCACGGGCACCTATGGGACCCGCGGGCCGGGTCCCTTTCGGTTCGGCGGGGGCGGAGATCGTGCAAAGAGCAAATCGAGGCGAAGCACACGAGCGATTTACCCAGGTTCGGGCCGCACGGATGCGTAAAACCCTACTCCTGCTTCATGGTTTTGTATTGATTTCTAGATCGGGAGCGCGGAGTGCTACAGTACACACCAGCGGCCAGCAAGACCGAGCGTGAGTGTTCGAACTGGCTAACCCCCCTCTACATTGCACACGGGCCTCCTTTTATATGCTCAAGGGGCTACCGACAGGTGGCAACGGAGGTAAAGGGCAAAAATGGAAAGGTGCTGTGGTAGGCACAGCTACCTGCTACAGTGTATCATACCTAACCCTGACGGCAGGGGACAAGGGTCTTAAATGCCCGTCTGTGTCGCCTAAACAGTGCGAAAAGGGACCGCCAGGGACGCCACCGTTCGCCACGATGGCGATCTTGTCGGCGCCGCTTGCCACCGCACGTCCCTAGCTGCACAGCCTTCCGCCACGTACGCCTGGAAGGGCCCCAGATCGACACGTTTGTGGATGTGCTGGAGTGCGGGCGCGGAGAGGTGGCTTGCCGCGGCGAGCGCCTTGCCGCCGTCGTTGTCTTGCCGCGTCCGGGAGCTTGTCGCTCACCGGGTCTTGCCGGAACGCGTGGTGCGCCGCGGCAAGTTCCTTGAAATGCCTTGAGTGGCCTTCCCGGCAAGCTCCTCTTGCCGGGGTCTTGTCTTCTTGACTTGGACACTTTGTTCTTGAATGGCTCCAAAGGAACCACGGAGGATCTTGGTGGTCACCCGGCAAGCCTTGCCGCGGGATGCTGCGACTGCCCGTGCACAAGTTTGGGATACTAGGGTACCCCTACTCTAGTACACCGACAGGAGCCCCCGGGCCTGGGCCATACATGGTGCCGAGCGCTGTTGGGCCAGGCCCAAAACAGGGCACGGGCACGCGCGGCCTAGGTTATGCCGTATCTCACTCCGTATCCACCGCGCCCTCCCCGAACGGCACGCGTTGAATGCGGCGTCGTGGAAGAGGTCGTGGGGGTTTCTTTATTCGGAAATGCGGAACGTCCGCCCCCTCCCCCTTTATAAGCAGGGGAAACAGGGGCAGTTGGCCCACTCGCCCGTTGCCGTTCCCAATCTCAGAAATCTCCGCCGCTCCCTTGCCTCCCCAAAGCTGAGAGAGAGAGAGAGCAGCGCTCCGCCCCCCATCGCCACTAGCACCACCAACGCTGTCGACCTCCTCCACTACTTCCGCCATGGCTCCAAAAGCCGACAAGGGGAAGACCGTGAAGACGATCGAGGCGCAGCGGCTCGCGGCGCTGTGGAAGGAGCGGTCTGTTTTCCCTCCCAAGCTCGGCGCGAAGGAGCTGAGGGAGAACTACTATCTGTTCTGGTCGGCGGAGACGCGCGCGCATCCGCGCACAAAGGTTCTCCCCACTGCCGCTTGGAAGAAGGCTCCGAATGGGTACCCCTTCTTCGCATTGTTCTTCTATTGCGGGCTCTGCCCGCCCTTCTCTGATTTCTTCTACGACATCATGAACACCTATGGATTCCATCTCCTTGACTTCACCCCCAACGCCATCCTGACAATGGCAGTTTTCCCACACCTCTGCGAAAACTTTGTCGGAGTTCTACCCAACGTAGCCCTCTTCCGCCACTTTTTCATACCCCGAGTAGAGAGAGGAGAGCCTCTATCCGGCGGGATTGCCTGGATCTCAAGGCCCGGCAAGAAAGAGACCTATCTGGAGGGAGAATTCCGCGGCAAGTGGGAGGAGTGGAGAGCTGATTGGTGCTGGATTGACGAGGAGAGCCCGCAGCCATTCACCATCCGACGCCGACCCCCAGTAGCATGCGGCAGCGATTGGAGTGACATGGCTCCGGAGGACGCCAGGCTGAAGATTGCCGTCACCAGGATCCTGCGCCTGAGGCTTGCCGGGCTTACTGTTGGCGCTGTTGGCGCAGACTTCCTTCGCCGCCGCATCGCCCCCCTGCAGGAACGGGGGAGGCCCACTTGGGAGTTCAAGAACGCGGCAGACATCATGAGGCTGCGGCCAGGCCTCAATTACAACTTCACAGTCCTGGAGCTCAACGCGATGCTGCAGGAGCTGTTCAAATATGACCCCCAGCATCCCGAGGTGTTCAGGTTGCCGGGGGGCGTCGTGCCTTTGTGCAACAATTCCGCGCTCGACCGCATCCGTGCAATGATGCCGGAGTGCGACTCGCACGGGATTGTGCCAACTTGGCAGGAGCCTGCAGACGAGGTCGTGCAGCAATTCTTCGACGACTTGGTGGAAGTGCCAATCCGCCTCGACGAGAAGGACGGCCTCACCCGCGACACCACGGATGCGGAGATGGCGCTCATCGCCACTAGGCTGAAGGAGGCAGCGGCAGCCGCAGCCGCGGGCGAGTTCGGGGTCACTGTGGAGGAGGCCGATGCAGCAGAAGCGGCAAGCCGTGCCGAGCGAGGGGAGCCTGCCGGCAAGAAGGGGCTTGCCGGGCAAGACACCGAGCCGAGCGAGCCCACCAAGGACGCGAGCGGCTCGTTGCAAATCGACTCTTCTTCCACCTCGTCTTCAGACAGCCCACCAGAAGCAGAGCCTCCATCCCCACCAAGAAGGCGTCTCCGCAAGGTTGGTGATGTGGCGGAGCGGCAAGCGGGCCAACAGTGGCCACGCCGCGTGACACGCTCGACCACGGCAAACACCGTTGCCGCGGGAGCGCCTCATGCTACGACGGCAACTGGAGCGGAGTCTAGCCGGAACACCGCTTCAGTCCCTGCCGCTACTCACGCCGCGCCGACAGCCGGAGCGGGGTCGTCTCAGACCGCCGCCACTACTCCCGCCAAGCGGCCAAGGGAAGCTTCTCCTCCGCCTCCTCGCTCCGGGCGCGCGCCAGGCTTCGACTTCTCCGCGTTAAGCTCCGACGAGGAATAAGAAGAAGAGTAAGCTTCTCTTGTTGTACTTGCATTTCTTCAACTCTTGCTGTTGGTCTTGTTTCTCACATGCTTTTCCCTGAACCTGTTCCTCTTTAGGACTCTGGCCCAGAGAGCGGCAAAGAGAGCTAAGGCCCCGGTGATCATCATCGAGGACGAGCCCACTGTGACAACTGGAAAAGGGGAGATGGAGACAGCTTCTGTCAGATCCATCGGCAGATGGAGACAGAGGTCGCCGCCGATGAAGCAGCCAGTGCTGGAGACGCCACCGGCGCAGAGGCCGCCAAGGCTGACGCCGCAGCAACTGGCGAGGAATCTGGCGATCATACTGACGGCCCTGAGGCCGCAGGAGCGCCAGGCGCTACGCCGACCGCCGACCCATCCGCCGAAGCCGCAGCGCCAAGTTCCAAGGAGCCCCAGCCGGGCGTTTATTTGAAGGCCGGCGACGACGTCTTCATCAATCTTCCCTGGGCATCAAGCTCCGGAGCTCCGGTCGATGGGGAGGTCTTCGACGGAGAAGTGCTCGCCTCTGCGGGGCTGAAGCTGGTCGATGCGCCAAGCAGCAGCAGCAACGAGCCCGAAGAAGAGCGGCTGATGCGCAGGTTGATGTCGCTCTACCGCGCGCGACAAGCCAAGCTGGAGTCCCGCGAGGCGCTTGTCGCGAAGGCGGGAGCAGACATTGAAAAGCGCGCGGAAGAGCTCGGAGGTTTCCACCGGGAAGCCCTCCGATCCCTGGCGAAGGAGCGGGAGCAGCTCGCTGAAGCGCGGAAGGTCTTTTTCCTCGAGAAGGCTGAAGCCGAAGAGCGCTAGCGACTTGCCGCTGTGAAGCTAGCAGCGGAAGAGGGCGAGCTGGCGCAGCGGAAGGTCAATCTCGACGCCCACGAGGAGGAGCTTGCCTCGCGCGAGGAGAAGCTTGGCGGAGCCCTCAAGCAAGTGGAGGACGCTGCCGCCGCCGCCGAGGCCGCCAAGGAGGATTTGAAGACGAAGGTGGCGCGGCTGGAGGCCGATCTCTCCGAGAAGGGCAAGGAGCTCAGCATCGCCAAGGCCTCCAACGTGGATCTTGAGTTGAAGCTAACCACTTTGACCAAGACTTTGGACAGCGCCAAGAAGCGGGAGGTGGCCTTGAAGGAGGAAATCAAGGCCGACAAGGCGCTGCTGGAGAGTGCTGCCACCGCCCAGAACACCTTCAGGGAGACTGTGACGCACTGGACGGAGAGTCTAGTGAACGCCGCCACAGATATCGACAAGGAGCTGGCGCAGCTGGGGATGGAAGATCTTGGGTATCCCTCCGACGACAACCTCCAGCCCAGCGCCAAGCTCGTCCTATTTTTCAAGGGCGTGGCGACGGCCCTTCAGCGACTCCGAGAGAGGATCCCCAAGCAACTAGCTGACGAGTCACGCGAGATCTGCGCAGGAGCCCTCGAGAAAGTGTTGATGAAGGTGGCCTTCCGCAATCCGGGCCTCCGCCTCACCAACATCCTCAGGTCCTTGCCGCCAGAAGCTGATCTGGAGGAGCTCAAGGCCCTTGTCGCACCCATTGTGGACAAGGTGAGCGGGATCAAGCGGGTCGAAGGCAATCGCGTAGATTAGGCCGCTCATTTCTTCTTTTCTTGTCGCTGCCCATCATGTCATGAAAACAATCTGTTAGAGCTGCGACAAGCTATCTTTGTAATGTAACTTGACTGTTGGCAATGATTGCAACGTTACTCCCTTTACTTGATTCCTCCCTTTGTATGTTTTTGCCCTACGCTTTTAGGGAACTTGCCGGTGCAGGCACCTGAGCCGCGAGCGCTGAGTGCGGAACGTCAGCAGCCTGCTGGCGGTGCCGCTACTGGCAAGAAACCTTGTCACAACTAGTTGCAGCTCACTTAAGTTGCTGAGCGAACTCGAAACAAAGTAAGGGCGCTAGCGGCTCACTTAAGTTGCTGAGCGGACTCGAAGCAAAGTAAGGGCGCTAGCTGCTCACTTAAATTGTTGAGCGGACTCGAAACAAAGTAGGGGCGCAACTAGCTATGAGTTGGTTCCTCCGCGCACAGGTTTCCCATACAAAGTGTGGTCGTTCAAGGGAGATAACTTAAAATTTAAAAAATTCGATTGCTCAAACTTTGGCAACTTAGCTTTTCTGTTGTTTGCTTCCCGGCAAGGCGAAACTTTCTTGAACGACGCCTGACCCATACCATCCATCGTCTTCTCCTTTCCCCCCCGGCAAACTTGTGGGCGAGGGGAACCTTGCTTTCAAAAGGAAGAAGAGACAATACAGATATGGAGCTTTATGGCTCGTTATTGCTTACTGTGGAGTAGGTGCTGCACAAAGTGTCAGATCATATATGCCAGAAAATAGAAAGCATAAAATTGAAAAAATGTGCGGAGCACATGAGCTTTACTTATGCGCGGGATCTGCGCCCGGCTTCGTACAAAGGATTACATGAAACAGAGGCTAGACTTGTACAAAAGGTGGTTGCCGGAACAGGTTCCGACAACCGTGCCTTACGGGTAAAACTTACGAAGATGCTCAATGTTCCAGGAGTTGCTCACCGGAATGCCATCTTCGGTCTCAAGGCGGACAGTGCCAGGCCTAGTGACTCGTTTCACCCGGTAAGGGCCTTCCCACTTCGGCGTCAACTTGTTGGAATTCTTGGCGGACTGAACGCGCCAAAGAACAAGGTCGCCTTCCTCGAGAATTCTGGCGTTAACTTTGCAGCTATGGTAGCGGCGCAAAGCTTGCTGGTAGCGAGCAGCTCACACAGCAGCCTGAAGACGGTCTTCCTTAAGGAGCAGCGCGTCATCTTGTCGCAGCCGCCCTTGCTCGAGCTCATCATAAGCGAGCACTCGAGGTGACCCATATACGAGTTCCGTGGGGATAACTGCCTCTGCTCCATAGACTAGAGCAAAAGGTGTCTGTCCAGTGGCTCGATTTGGCGTCGTTCTGATCGACCAAAGAACCACCGGCAGCTCCTCGATCCAGTTTCTTCCGCACTTGTGCAGCCTGTCGAAAGTTCTGGTCTTGAGCCCGCGCAGCACTTCAGCATTTGCCCTCTCCGCTTGACCATTGCTTCTCGGGTGAGCAACAGAAGTGAAGCAGACCTTGGCACCAAGATCTTGGACGTACTGCGTGAAGGTGCGGCTCGTAAATTGCATGCCATTGTCGGTGATTATCCTGTTAGGGATCCCGAAGCGGCAAACAATCGACCTGAAGAACTTGACTGCTGACTGTGCTGTCACCTTCCTCACTGGTTCCACTTCCGGCCACTTTGTGAACTTGTCGATTGCAACGTACAAGTACTCAAAGCCCCCAACAGCTCGGGGAAAGGGGCCGAGGATGTCGAGCCCCCAGACCGAAAATGGCCAGGATAAAGGGATCGTCTGGAGAGCTTGAGCTGGTTGGTGTATCTGCTTGGAATGAAACTGACACGCTTCACACTTGGTTACTTGTGCAGTTGCATCCTGGAGGGCTGTTGGCCAGAAGAAACCTTGCCGGAATGCTTTACCGACAAGTGCTCTTGCGCCAATGTGGTGACCACATATGCCTCCATGTATTTCTGCCAACAGCTTTTGTCCATCTTCCCGGGGAATACACTTCAATTTCACACCGTTGAGTCTTCTTCTGTACAGTGTCTTGTCGACAAACTGGTACATACTTGACTGCTGGGATACTCTCTCCGCTTCTTCTTGCTCTTCGGGAAGTCCTCCTGTCTGAAGGAAATGGACAATCTGCCGTGCCCATGTTGGAGCTTGTGGCTCGACAACAAGGACTAAAGGCAAATCTGCTGCTGCGGGAACATCCGCTTCCACGGCAAGAACCTGCGGCTCTGCCGGAGCTTGACGTTCCCCGACAAGCTTGCCAGAGCAGAACTTGTCGGGAGCTCTTGCTTCAACGGAACAAACCCTAGGGTCTGCCGGAGCAGACCGCTCCTCAGCGCTCTTGGTGTTGATCTTGGAGACTGCTACGGGAATATCCGCTTCTACGGCAAGAACCTGCGGCTTTGCCGGAGCGTGACGTTCCCCGGCAAGCTTGCCGGAGCAAAACTTGTCGGGAGCTCTTGCTTCAACGGAACAAACCCTAGGGTCTTCCGGAGCAGACTGCTCCTCAGCGCTCTTGGTGTTGATCTTGGAGACCTTCTTGGCGGCGGCTTCGGGGAGTTCTGCCGGCCAATAGTCACCAGAAACCAACTTCCTCTTCTTGCTCTGTCCAGTTGATGGCGTTACGGACGGCTGAGTCAGCTTGAGCACAAAGATCCCTGGTTCCACAGGTAACTTAAGTGCGGCACACTTTGATAGGCCATCTGCAATGGCGTTTTGAGCTCATGGAACATGGTCCATTTGTAGGCCGTCAAAGTGTTCTTCTAGCTTTCTCACTTCGTCGACGTAAGCTTCCATCAACGGACTCTGATAACTCTTGTTTACTTGGCGGACGACAAGCTGTGAGTCACCCCTGACAATGAGCTTCTTGATCCCAAGGTCTGCCGCGGTCCGGAGACCGGCAAGCAAGCCCTCGTATTCTGCAGTATTGTTCGTTGCTTGCTCTTTGGGGAAGTGCATCTGGACTACGTACTTGAGGTGCTCACCGGTGGGTGCGACAAGCAGCACGCCAGCGCCGGCACCTTGCAGCGAAAAGGCACCATCAAAGTACATCAGCCACTCTTTGCTTGCTTCCTTGTCGGGGATGCTCGTTTCTGGAATTTCTTCATCTGGTGTTGGCGTCCATTCTGCTATGAATTCTGCCAATGCTCTGCTCTGGATAGTTGAAGTGCTTTCAAACTTGAGGCCAAAGCTTGACAGTTCCAGTGCCCACTCAACAATCCTGCCTGTCGCTTCTAGATTCTGCAGTATCCTCTTCAGCGGAAAGCGAGTGACAACTGTGATCTCATGTGCTTGGAAGTAATGGCGCAGCTTTCTCGAGGCCATGAGAAGGCCGAAAAGCAATTTCTGCACACCAGAGTACCTTGACCTAGCCCCCTGCAGAAGGGAACTGACAAAGTAAACTGGGCGCTGCACCATCTTCTTGTGTATCTCGTCGTGTATCTGCGCAGATTCATCTTTGTCGGGACCAGAGCTTGTCGGGGAGGCTCCCTGCTTGTCGCTGGATGCGCTTGCCGCGGTTGCTGGCTCATCATCTGCCTCCCTCTCTGCTACTAACGCAGCACTAACCACTTGATTGGTTGCCGCTATGTATAGCAGCAACTTCTCTTGTGGCTTAGGTGCGACAAGTATTGGAGGGGAGGACAGGTATCTCTTCAGGTCTTGCAGCGCATCCTCCGCTTCCGGAGTCCATTTCATTGGACCTGCCTTTTTCAATAATCTGAAAAACGGCAGGGCGCGCTCAGCAGACCGAGATATAAACTTGCTGAGAGCAGCCACGCAACCGGCAAGTTTCTGTACATCCTTGACGCGCTTTGGTGCTTCAATCTGCTCAATGGCCTTGATCTTGTCGGGATTGGCTTCAATTCCCCGCTGAGACACGAAGAACCCGAGAAGCTTGCCAGAGGGAACTCCAAACACACACTTCTCTGGGTTGAGCTTGAGGCTAATCTTGCGCAGATTTGCAAAGGTCTCGTCTAAATCTTGAATCAGGGTTGCTCTGTCCTTGCTCTTGACCACTATATCATCCATGTAGGCTTCCACATTTCTGTGCGTTTGTGGCTCAAGAGCAACATGGACTACTCTTGCAAATGTCGAACCAGCATTTTTTAATCCGAAAGGCATCCGTACGAAACAGTACGTGCCACATGGAGTAATAAATGCGGTCTTCTCCTCGTCCTCTTCTGCCATGAAGATCTGATGATATCCTGAGTATGCGTCAAGGAATGAAAGCAAATCACATCCGGCGGTGGAGTCAACAATCTGGTCAATGCGCGGCAAAGGAAATGGGTCTTTGGGACAAGCTTTGTTAACATCGGTGAAATCGATACAAAGTCTCCATTTACCGTCTGCCTTGCGCACGACTACAGGATTGGCCAACCACGTGGGATGGAGCACTCCTCTGACAAGGCCTGCTGCTTCCAGTTTCTTGATCTCTTCTGCAATGAATTCTTGGCGCTCCACTACCTGCTTCCTGACTTTCTGCTTGACGGGCCGCGCATGGGGACAAACGGCAAGGTGGTGCTCAATTACCTTCCTGGGAACACCGTGGATGTCAGACGGTTGCCATGCAAACACGTCGACATTCACCCGTAGGAAAGCAACGAGCGCGCTTTCCTATTAGGCTCGAGTGTGGCATTGATGGTGAAGGTACCACCAGTGCCGTCCTCCTTGGTGGATACCTTCTTCGTCTCTGGCGGAGCTGCCATCGTCTTCTTGCACTTGCCGGTGGAGCTCGATGGTGCGTCCTCGACGGCAGCGCAGCACTCCGAAGAGGTGCGCTTGCCGGAGTGGGCATCAGAACACTTGCCGGACTTGGTCTTCTTCCCCCCGGGAGCTTCAGCGGCAAGTGGATTGCAATCTGCCGTGGCTGCTGCTTCCCGGTAGATCTTGTCGGCACAGATAAGAGCATCCTTCTTGTCGCCGGGGACAGAAATGACGCTTATCGGGCCTGGCATCTTCAGCATCTTATATGCGTAGTGAGAGGCTGCCATGAACTTGGCGAGTGCTGGACGGCCAAGTATCCCATTGTAAGGCAATGGAATATCGGCAACGTCGAATGTGACCTTCTCAGTTCTGAAGTTTAGCTCGCTGCCAAATGTTACCGGCAGCGTGACCTTCCCCTTCGGCTTGCTCCTTCCCGGATTGATTCCTTCGAATGTGCCGGTCTCTTCAAGCTCGCTGTCGGGGATCTGGAGTTTTTGGAGTACAGCAGAGGAGATCAGGTTTAAGCCGGCCCCGCCGTCAACTAGCATCTTGGTGACCTTGAGGTTCTGGATAGTTGGTGAAACCAACATCGGCAAACACCCGACCGCAGTTGTGCGATCAGGGTGGTCCTCAATGTCAAAGATGATAGGCGTGCTGGACCATTTCAGAAGTTTGCGCGATTCGACAGGTGGTTCCGCTGCATTGACTTCCCGCACCCACTGCTTGAGTTGGCGGTGTGAAGTGTGCAGGGAAGCGCCGCCGTCAACGCACAAGACCTCTGTGGCTTTCTGAAACTCCTGCTCACTGGTCTCGACATCATCCATGTCTTCGTCGTCGTCGTCGTCTTCATCGTTGTCGCGGCCGCGGGGAGGTCTGTCTCCTTGCCGCTGCTTGGCCTTACTGCGGTGTCCTCCTCGGCCGGCGCGCTTCTTGCCAGATTCTGCAGCGCCACCTTGGGCCCTCTCCTTGTCTCGCCGCTCGTACTCAGCCTTTTGCTGCTGGACAAGCTGCTCGACCTTTTTTCAGCTCTGGAGGTCATGGCCCTTGGTGCGGTGAATCTTGCAGTATTGCTTGTCGGAGCCGTCCTGCTTGTCGGCGGCTGCCACAGCCTGGCAGTTGGCGCACGCGGCAATCTCCTTGCCGGAGCTACCAACTTTGGCCTTCTTAGCGGCACCTTCGTTGCCGGGCTTCTCAACGACTAGCACCTCTTTGCCTTTCTTCTTCCTGTTCCGCTGCCGGTTTTTCTTTGCCGGGGCAATATCCTCACTGTCAGATCCTTCTGCTCCCGTCTTCTCTCCGGGGAGTCTCCTCCCTTCCTCAGCACGTGCACACTTGTCGGCCAGGGCATATAGCTCACTGACGTCTCTGATCCTGCACATCGCCATCTCCTCCCGCATCCTGCGGTTACGCACGTTCTGATGAAACGCGCCGATGACCGCGGCGGGGTGGACGTCTGGGATGTTGTACTGTACACGGCTGAACCTCTAAATATACTTGCGCAGGGGCTCTCCTTCCTTCTGGACGAGCAGATGAAGATCACTCTCTTGGTCATGAGGTTTGTGGCCGCCTGTAAAGGCGCCGACAAACTGATGGCATAGATCAGCCCAGGAGGATATGGAGTTGTCCGGCAAGTGCATGAGCCAGGACCTGACGTTGGGCTTGAGCACCAATGGGAAGTAGTTGGCAAGGATCTTGTCGTCCCGCCCCCCAGCAGCCTGCACCGCGATGGTGTAGATGCTGAGGAACTCCGACGGATGCGACTTGCCATTGTACTTCTCTGGTACATCTGGTTTGAAGTTCTTCGTACTGGGCCACTGGACTTGCCACAGCTCACGAGTGAATGCAGGGCCACCTACCGCGTACGGCAAGTCACCTGGTTCCCCTGGCGCATGCATGTCAACAGAGGGCCCAGCGCGCTGGTCTGATTGATGCCGCGCTTCTCTCCGGCGCTCGATGCGAGTACGAGCGTCTTCTTGTTGTCGTTCTTGAAGAACTTGGCGCTGATCGCAACGAGCTCACGGATCTGACGACGCGGTGGAGTCGCTGTCGAGGTGGACCTGGCGAGTCGGCGATCTTGGCCTTCGGGGTGGAGAGTGCACACTAGTTGCACCCCCACCAGTCTTGTCGTCTCTGGCTCGTGCCTGGCTGGCTTGCCGCGGCTGAGACGTGCTCGGCTGCCGTGGAGTGTCGCCGTTGGCGAAGCCGATGAGACTCTGGATAGTGGCCCTCTAGTCGTCGATCTTGACCGCCGCTGGAGGGTAGTCTAGGAGCAAATGAGCTCGCGCCAGAGCTTCTGCTGCGGTGGCGGGTGGCGGTGGCGAACGGTGCAAGGAGCGGGATATGCTCGGACTTCTAACTACGTTAGAAGGAGCAGTATCTCGTCCAGGCGACCGTGTCTCGCTCGCGCCAGCAGGTTGACGTGCATGGTGGTCTTGAGCACTCCGAGATCCACCAGCTCGATCTTGATCTAGCAAACGCATGGTACCGTGAGTACCATGACGCTGCCGGTCCCGCGCCTCCTGAGATGGGCGCGGTGCATACACGGACGCCGAGGTCTTGGAGTGCGCCCGGTCAGTGTGGGAGCCGGCTACGCCGCCGATGGGCAGCGCAGCCTTGTCCTGGGACCTGGCAGCACCGTGAGTTCCCTCGTCGACGCGTGTCCTTCCGCCGGCGCCTGCCCCACCAACCGTTTGCTACGGCGGTGGCTGGCTCGGCGCGGACGGAGCAGCTGCCTCCGAAACTTTCTTCTTCGGCGGCATGTTGATGAAGATGATGAAGATCTAGCTCCCGAGAATGCCGGATCTGGTTCGCACAACTTTGACGCCCCCTACCTGGCGCGCCAAAGATGCCGGGGCGCTGATCCACGGCCACCTATGGGACCGGCGGGCCGGGTCCCTTTCGGTTCGGCGGGGGCGGAGATCGTGCAAAGAGCAAATCGAGGCGAAGCACACGAGCGATTTACCCAGGTTCGGGCCGCACGGATGCGTAAAACCCTACTCCTGCTTCATGGTTTTGTATTGATTTCTAGCTCGGGAGCGCGGAGTGCTACAGTACACACCAGCGGCCAGCAAGACCGAGCGTGAGTGTTCGAACTGGCTAACCCCCCTCTACGTTGCACACGGGCCTCCTTTTATATGCTCAAGGGGCTACCGACAGGTGGCAACGGAGGTAAAGGGCAAAAATGGAATGGTGCTGTGGTAGGCACAGCTACCTGCTACAGTGTATCATACCTAACCCTGACGGCAGGGGACAAGGGTCTTAAATGCCCGTCTGTGTCGCCTAAACAGTGCGAAAAGGGACCGCCAGGGACGCCACCGTTCGCCACGATGGCGATCTTGTCGGCGCCGCTTGCCACCGCACGTCCGTAGCTGCACAGCCTTCCGCCACGTACGCCTGGAAGGGCCCCAGAGCGACACATTGGTGGATGTGCTAGAGCGCGGGCGCGGAGAGGTGGCTTGCCGCGGCGAGGGCCTTGCCGCGGTCGTTGTCTTGCCGCGTCCGGGAGCTTGTCGCTCACCGGGTCTTGCCGGAACGCGTGGTGCGCCGCGGCAAGTTCCTTGAAATGCCTTGAGTGGCCTTCCTGGCAAGCTCCTCTTGCCGGGGTCTTGTCTTCTTGACTTGGACACTTCGTTCTTGAATGGCTCCAAAGGAACCACGGAGGATCTTGGCGGTCACCCGGCAAGCCTTGCCGCGGGATGCTGCGACTGCCCGTGCACAAGTTCGGGATACTAGGGTACCCCTACTCTAGTACACCGACAGCGCGCGGATGCCACTGCCATCGAGGCCCTCCTGCAGGCGGAACCGGACATCCTCGAATTGAACCGGGTTGTGCTCTCGTCCGTGCAGAGCGCCCGCACGCTCCGCTTGAACGAGTAGCTGGAGGCTGAGGACAACCACGATGCGGAGACACACATCGGAAGCGACGGCTGGTTCGCGCCAGCAGCCAAAGACGACGAGGTCGTCTCTTTCCGCAAGCAGTGATAGTTTTTATTTATGTTGTTGTTTTTATGGATCTTTTGCTGTGTAAAAACATATATTTGTTATGCAAGTCGCCTGACTTGGGTCAGTATGCCATTTCAGGCGGTTGGATGAATATCCTACGTCTCCTAACCCTTCTCTCCTTCTTCCTCACCACTTCTTCTTCCCCAACAGACCACCGCACGGACCGTACGGATACTCCCCAACATGCGGTTGGATAAACATACTCTATGAACTAAAATTATGTGTCAGCGATAGGATAGCTGAGTTTGGTTTGTTCACATGCGACATCACGTGTTAGTGAGGGTGCGTTCCCTTGGTTGGGTTTGCGGCGTGCAGGAGCAACTATGTGAGGGTGCGGTGCGACCGCGGCATGCAGGAGCGACCGTGTGAGGGTGTGTGCGACTGCGACAGCCATGCACAAGTGTACGTCCTTCTCATTTTGAAAACTTTAGGCAAGCTTGGCAAGAATGTGTGGCCAAGTTTCACAATGCAAGGCCTATACCCAAACAGGATAAGTACGTACGTATTAGGAGTACTAGTGTTAAAAAAGAAAGGCGGGGTTTTCCTTCGCGGGATTTAATCGATACAAATCCTCATTTCATGTGTCAATTAATGCGTATTTTTTCTCCAAAGACCAAAGAGCTAACCATCTCTCTCCTCATCGCTTGATTAATGCAGCGCCATGCAAACCAACCTTCTCACTTCCGCATGCATGCAGGGGATATTAATGTCCTTGGTTGCTAACCCCATCAATTTTGCCTCGATTAGTGTTAGTGGCCCTTTGCAAATTGTAATTTTGATATACTGGCCTTGTGTACAAAAAAATGGAGGTAGTAACTATATTTGACTTCCTTCCCCATTGCGGTGACGTCGACGATATCTTTTTTTTGGTGGTTTGGTGAAGTGCGTTCGACGGAGAACACCATTGAGGGAGACCACGGTAAGTCGTTCGCAAGTGCCACCTGCAAGCCGAGACAACCGCCTTATTTGCATCCAGGAAGTCCTTTACTAGTACTACTAGGAGTACTAGTGCGGTGAGATGGTTTCTCGAAGAAGATGATGGAGAAGCGGAGTCAGCGAAGAGTGAAATGATGGTTGCTTCGTCCGTGCTTTTGTGATTTGATGCCTCACTGCTTTGTGATTTGTGATAGAAGGGACAGGGGAGTAGACTCTATGCTCTATATTGTACTACATGAGTCCAAGCATGGGAGAAAGAGGAGACACGATGCATTTTTCTATTCCTTTAATCAATCAATCAGGGAGCTTCGGTTCCATCTTTTTGTCTTTGGCAACACCGTCCACAATGGTTCCCACGATGCCAAAAGCTATTTTCACATTTGGGTACACATTGTGGGTGCCCTTTACCGTACCACTTGGTTTTGCTCCTGTGTGCTATCTATACAAATCTCAATTATATTGATCTAAAAAATTATAGAATCAAGATTAGTAAAAAGGAGGTGATTTTGCCGTGCGGATGGCGGGGGAGGTTTCTTACTTGAGCAATGGTACATCCACGTAATGGTTTACGTAAAGTTACGAACTGATGTGATGTGGGACTATTTGATTGGATTAAAGGAGAGGATTAGGCCCACCCCACCTGAAAATCAGGGAGGCATATATAGATTAGATGGAAAGTATACGTAGCAGCTACGTAGCCCTTTGTAAGTCTAGGATTAGGCTTCTTATTTTAGGAGGACGTTGTCCTTGCGGTTTGCTAACATGCGGTCCCACGTGTCAGTGCTTTACCAAGCCGATCTGCGTCCCACATGAGGCAGAACAACGGTAGAAGCAACACGTGGTTAAGTTGAAGAAGATGAGGGAGAAGCGGATTCAGCAATGAATGAAATGATGGTTGCTTCGTCCCTCCAACTTAACTGCGGGAAAGGTGCAGCTTTGTGAGTTGATGCCTCATTGCTCATTACTACGCCGGCGCCATGACTGGGGTGCTTCACCCCGGCTGCTCTGCACTGTATTCCAGTATGGCACGTGGACCCAGTAGCTTGATGTCCCACATGTCGGCGAAAGGGACTAGAAGATTTATGAAAGAAAGCGCTCCACTCTTACGACGGAGGAGTAGACAACACGACGGCCCAGTGAACTCTCACTTGTACTGTATAGTACTACAGTTTTTCTGTTTCGCACGATCCATCGATACAATCCCGATTAAACAGGAAAGGGCGGGATTTTTCCCGCACGGTAGATGATACTGGCCATACATTTCAAAGGCAATTTTAATGTATGCAAACTGAATAATTATAAGTAACAATATGATATCTAGTAAAACTAAAAACACATATGATTTATTGTGTTAGAGTGTAGTAGTAGTGCTGTATTGCATAGTTGTTAGATGTAACATGCGAGAACGTGTAGAGATGTAGTTTTGGAGGGCCCACAGAGAGAAAAGCGTAATACGGTCACCGAACTTCAGAATAAGCTGATTACGGTCACTATATACGTTTTGCGGTGATTATACGGTCACTTGCTCACAGTTCAGCATCGGATTGCACTCTGTTGACCGGCCAAATAGTCTGCGTGGCGCCATGTTGACTAGTTAAATTGACCATGTTCCTTGGGGGTCCCACCTGTCAGTTCGCATAGGCAAAAGGTCAGATAAACACAAATTTACGCAGGCGCGACAAGGCTCCAACCCGTGCGCGGGAATCACCTAGTTGTGTATGTGTCTGTCAGGGCCTGATGTGTGCGCATGCACGTGTAGGTTGAGCACTTGAGCGTGAGTGTGTGTGTTGGTTGTGTGGTGTACTGGTGTGTGCATTCATGCGTGCGTGTGTGCGTGTGTGTGAGTGTTGCGTGTGTGTGTGGTTGCGTGTGTACGTGTGAGTGTTGCGTGCGTGGGTGCATGTGTTTGTGTGAGTGTTGCTTGGATGCAGTTTGTGTGCATGCGTGCTTGTGTGTATAATCACCACACCAGCTCCTATGTGTTAAAACAGACGGCTCAGCATATCAATACAAGGCCACCTTGTCCGTTGTGCCCGCGGTCATGACTTTGAACCACCGTCCAAATATTTTTTTATCGTTTGTTTTCATTCTTACTAGCAAGATGCTCGTGCGTTGCACGTAACATCAAGATGCATTTTCATGACTTGTTTATCTTGTGAGAGAAAAGTATGAATGAGGGAAGGCCTTATTTGTAAATGTGGAGAGGTGTGTGGGTACCTTTTTACAAAATTGCCATAGTTTCTTTCCTATCCGTCAGATATGAATCAGACGGCCTATATTGCAGGATGGCAGGCACACCATCATCACCAACTCTGTTTTATATAAGAGTGTATTTTATGTATTTTATAAGAGTGCAGATGTAGAGTAGATACAAGTCGACAGGTGGGCACGATGGTAGTGAGATAATGTGATGCAACACTAGAGGTGCCACGTGGAGCGTTTAACTGGTCAACTAGTCATGTCATGAGCAAATACAGAGTTGTACGGTGAGCTCGTGACTGTATAATAACCACTAAATGTAAATGGTGACCGTAATGAGTGGATTCTGAAGTCCAAGTACATCGTGCTTTCGCTTCAAATACAATGATCGTCATTGCATATATCGCGAGAGAAAGATGAAACATGCGTGAATTTTCTGGGGGCTTACTTTTAGAGGACCTGGAGATAGTTTTGTGTGCATACGTGAAAGGGGCGTATAGGGGGAGTATGCGATGGACAGAGAGATGCTCTTCGTTTCTATTTATTATGACTAACTTTGTATATAGTATAAAAATATACAAATTCACAGTGCGGAATAAATATCATTGTGGGCACCATGCAATGAAAATTAGCGTTCGTACTCCTCCATATAACTTTGTAATGTTGTATATATGTAGAAACTCTAAAATAATTTTTTGGCCACACTTTATTCAAAAGGAATGTTGCGAAATAAACGTGAAGAGAGGACTTTTTAGATAAATGGGGTACGTGATGTAACATGTGTGAATGTGTAGTTGATGCATTTGGCGGGGCCTAGAGAGGTATGTGTGTGTATTACGTATTCGAGAGCGGCATGGATAGAGGGATCGACGGGGGGGGGGGAGATAGCACGAGAAATGAGAGTGGTCTAGAGAGAGAGACGAATATGACGTCACGACAAGAGATTCCATTCCCTTAAGTGTGTATATGCAAGGGGGGAGGGAATAGAGGCACCAGGAGAAATTTTTTTTGTGTGTGGTGTTTGTGTTGGTATGTGTGGGTGTGAGAAGATAATGAGACGTGGGGCAGAGGGTGTGTCACCACGTGAGTTCCGGTGGGTTGAGGTGAGGCCCTTCGTTCGGTTCCGTCTTGCGCCACATTGGTCGGCCCGTGACGCATTTAGGAAGACCCATGGATGACTAGTCGTACAAGACAAAGATAGCAGAATTGTGAAGGACTTTGTGTCCACTAACAAAGCCGGCTAGGATTTGTAACCCTAGGTTCTTGGACTAAGGTAACCCCTTTATCTCTGATATTACTATTCATCCAACATAACTTTAAAGGCCATCCTACAGAATGCTCTGCTAGAATCATACACGTCGATTAGGAAGAGAGGTGTGAGACAATGCGTGAGAGACAGGCGTAAAGATAATGTGCGTACATGAGACACGTAGGCAGGTCCATGTGCATAGAAAGGGTCGATGAGGATTGTGCGTGTGTATGTTTGCGAGAGGAAGAGTGCTTGTGATAAAGGTTAGTGAAAACAGTTGTAAATGGTTATGAGAGGGAGGGAGGGTTATATCTAGAGCATGTGTGTGATAAAGACACCTCGGGAGAGACTATGTGAGCATGTGTGAGAGACCACCGATGGAGAGTGAAACTACACGTAAAAGACTGCTCTACACATTGATTAAAGATATAAATTGTATCCAAATATTAGGATGGGATCATGATATTTACAATTCGCGTAAGGAGCGGTCATTGATCCATCAGACATCTAGATTCTATTGGATTTGAGCATGTCTATGTTATTATTCGACACAATTGATCCACATAGTTAGTATTTTGAACTCCAGACAATGCATCGCTTTAGCAATCGAATATAAACATGAGTATAGTTCATGTTGTGTGTGTAAAGCACATTATACATACGAAAGTTACACAATGGACATTATAAATAGCTACCTATGAACTAGCATGCATTTGAATTCAACTTAAGGTGGTTTAAAAAAATCGAATTCAACATGAAGTCCATTCAATTATTTGAATTTGATATCATGGCATTTGTAAACCATACCTAAATTATGGGGGCACCAATCTTTGCTCTGATTTTGTACATAGTAGTATATGTAGTCGTGTACAAAATAGGTTCAAATTTACCTCCTCCATTCCAAAATAATCGTAGTTATAGGATTTTCAAGTGTCAAAATTTCAAAAAGAAGCGGATAATTTAATGAGGTTTTCAAACATACAAGGTCAAATATAACGTTGTCTATTTAGGTCAATCCTCATAGTTCAAGAGTACTCTAAACGTGAATGCTTGTGTTTCAAAATTTCGAACGAAGCGCCAAAAGAGCTCTACTCGCCCGAAACCGCGTGAGACCAATGTTTGGTAGTACAAGGAAATTACTTTTCTAATAACTCCGACCCGTGAAACCTACCGGCCCGACATCCAAAGGTCTAAACCGGGGTAGGTTTGTAACTTCATCTAGACGCCACGCAACCGCATCCGAAAAACATTCATACACAATGGTCGCCTAAGCACACATGCACGCAGCCGAAATCGCTCCCGCCCACTATTTGGGACACCTGGGATTACCATCCTACCCCCGACCCGCAGTAGGTCCGAAATTTAAGAGGGGGCAAAGTTTGTACTTTCCCCAAATTTCAAACAAGCGCGTCCCATCTTCTGTTCAAAAAAGCCAAAAACAAGCACGTCCCAGACCGAAACATAGTTCCCCCCACCCGTCCAATTCCCCATCCGTACTCCATGGGCGCCAAAACTACCTCTCCACCAGCCGCGAAACCCCAGCGTCCTCCGTCCGCCACCCCATCCCACCCATCAACCGCCGCCCTCCTCCATCACGCCGGAGCCTATACCCCGACGTCGTCGTCCACTGCAACCTCAACTGCAACGCCCTCCACGGCTAGTAGTTGAAGCCGAGGCCGAGCCGTCCATACCCGAGCCAGTTCAACCACGTCGTCCTGCGCCTCACCGCTACCGCTCCAACTTCGCCATCCGCCACCGCACCGGAGTTGTTCCTGCTACGCCGTCCTTCACCGCCTCGGATCTGCTTCCCCTCCGCTGACATACAGCCACGACAACACAATCAACAATTTGGCGATGGGTTCGTCCAAGCCTGCACCCTCCAGAACATCGGTTTCCTCGGTCAAAAGAAGAAGATCGACGCGACATGTGGAGGTGACCACACCGGCAACCGCAAAAGCTACTCCTCCCCTTATTCGTGCAAATCTTACGTCTCTGCTTGCATGGTATTCATCCCACAGAAGGCACTAGTTGACCGCTTCTTCTTGATACTAGATGTTCCTAGTAACTCGCGATGCACAAGGTCTCCTCATATACTATTTTACCTTAGCTAGAGGTCCGTCGCCCCCCTGAATTTCAATTTCTGGCTAGCTGATTCCCAATTAACGGAAGCATTCCCCGGTGTAACAGGTGCTAGTACGCCTATTACACCGGGGAAGCAGCGCCTTGGTGTTTATCTTTGGGGCGTGTGCGGCCTAGAACTACTGGCGCCCGATCTGGAGGTCGGCCGGGATTAAAGGGATGGCCTAGGGGCACTGCCAAGCACGACGGTGGTGTGAGGTCGATGGGAGGGCGGGGCGACGGAGGCAGGGATCTAGGCCGGTGGTCGCTGGCGGTTCCAGAAAGATCGTCAATAGTGACTGGTAGGAGGTAGACGAAGGCCATCTGCCCGTTCCTTATAGATCGGACGGTTCATTAAAAAAATCGACTGCCTATTTATTTTTAGTCGACTGTTATCTTAGATACGACCACGTGTGGTGGTGTGCTGGAGGAGTACCTGCATTTCCTGTGCTCATATATTACAAAATCATACTGAGTAGAATCTAATTTTGTTTGCCATGCAATGTTGTAGAGCTATCATATGTCTCCTGTCATTTATTTTTCAGCCACATGCTATCTGCTACTTTTACAGTGCACTAGTTCTGCACACACTTCACCCTTACTCTCACTATTGTGTTTTTATGCAAGGGTATTTCAGACTCTGCAGCCAGGAGAGAAGACAAAAAGAAAAGAGAGAAGTCGCTCCAGCTTCGTATGCGGGTAGGCAAGACACGTTACAGCGCTATAAAGGGTGTAGTGTAAGAAGATGGAGACGGTAAACGTAGCTCTGGAGTTGATGACCTCACTCGCAATGAACCACCATCCCAGGTGCTTGCTTTAACTTCGTGGGGTCATATGTGGTTGCATGTTCCATATGGTGTCTAGCTTGTTTTCTAAAGGCCGAAGTCGGTAAGATAAGGAAAGATATTTTTTACATGAACCACGATCCCGTGAGCACTAGAAGGCAAATAGCTAGTCAGGGCTCTGGCCGAGCCAGTGACAAGCCTAGCAAAGATAGGAATCACCTGGAAGCCAACTAAAAAGCTGCGATGGTGGCGAAGCAGCCCGCCTCCCACCAGGCTCTCAGGTCCTAGATGATCATGCTCACCACTCCAGCCGGATGTCCAGCTTGTATTGCTTCCAATTTGGTTAAATTGCATCTGCTTAGCTTACACATTATACCTTTGAATATGACATGCCTTTCTGTTTTGGGTACATACTAGTACATCTGTGTACTAACCATGTTCTTACATCAAACTAATGTTCTTGTGTATCCCTCATCAATCACTTATGACGAGGCAGGCAGGCAAGGGGACTACTCCTCATTTAAAGAATGCAGCGTCAGCCTCCCGACATGATTCTCAAGAAACAGAAATGCTAGATGAAGATAGTGAACGTAGCTTTGTAGTTGATTACAGCATTTCCCCTACACTAGCATCGCAGGTGCTTGCTCTAACTTGGCAGCGTGATATGTGGTTGCATGTTGCATATGGTGTCTAGATTGTAATTCTTCCAATCTGGTTAAACTGCATGTGCTAGTCTGCTTAGCTTATACATTATACCTGTTAATGTGACATGCCTTCCTGTATTTAGTACATAGTACATCTGTCTATTAAGCATGTCCTTACATACAACTATTGTTTTTTTGTATCCCGCATTAATCAACATGACGAGACACCTTTAGTATATGCAGTGCGATATTAGTTGCATCTTTCATATGATTTATAGCATGTGCTGCTTCTAATTTGTTGAAATTCCATTTATGATGGGACGCTTTTAACTTGGCAGAGTCATATTGGTTGCATCTTTCATGTGGTGTCTTGCTTGCATTGCTTCTTATTTGCTGGAATGGTTTCTGCTTAGTTTACACAAATAGTTGTGAACATGCCATGTCGTCCTGTTTTTCGTACATATTCCATCCTGGTATCATGTGTTTGCCTTACATCAAAGTAGTGATTGTCAGTATCATGCATGAATGAGTTCTGAAGAGAGAACTTTATTGCTTTTTCTTGTCAGTTTTACTTGACAATTCAAAATCAATAAAGCGGAAGGAAGTTAGCAAGGCAGCGGATAAAGGCGCTCCTTCCAAACGGAGGGCCTCTATAGTTTCTACTCCTCCAAACACCCAAGATGATTTCCAAGACAACACATGCATAGACACTCAACAAAGCTATGTTTATGATGAGCACGTCTCCCCTAGTGCAGCATCACCGGTGCTCCCTCTAACTTGGCACTGTTATATGTGGTTGCATGTTATGTGTGATCACTAGCTTGTATTGCTTCTAATTTTTTTGAATTCCATCTGCTTACTTTACACATTATACATGAATAAGACACGTGTTCCTATTTCTAGAACATACAATATCTGTCTATCACACCATGTTCTTACATCAAATTACTACTGTTGTGTAACCTGCAACAATCACTTATCATAAGACACGTTTGACTTTGGAGTGTGATATAGGTTACATCTCACATTCTTTTCTAGCTTGTACTACTAATTTGTTGAAATGACACTTATGACGAGACAGTTTTAACTTGGTAGAGTGATATTCGTTGCATCTTTCATATGGTGTCTAGCTTTCATTGCTTCTAATTTGTTGAAATGCCTTCTCCTTAGTTTACACATCATAAGCTGTGAATATGCAATGCCGTGAATACGCAATGGCACTAATGACGAGAGACCTCTAACATGGTAGTGTGATGTTGTTTGCATCTTGCATATGATTTATTTCTTGTACTGCTTCATATTTGTTTAAACGCCATTTGTGATGAGACATTGTTAACTTGGCAGAGTGATATTTGTAGCATCTTTCATATGGTTTCTACCTTCCATTGCATTGCTTCTAATTTGGTGAAATGTCTTCTTATTAGTTTACACATCATAGTTCTGGTTATCTCTTCCATCCTATTTTTCATACATATTACATCCTCCTATCATGTGGTTGTCTAACATCAAAGTTCAGTTCATCTGCATCACGCATCAATTTGTTCTAAAGAACTAAATTGTTATTCGTTTTCCTTGTTGGCTTGACTTAACATGGCACAGAGAAAGAGGAAGAAACACAGAATGACAGGGAATGAGAAGCGGATGAATCCTGCAGATTCTGCTGGTACTGATGGTGCAATAGAAGGTCAAAGTCCAGCGGAAAATTCTATAAACACGACATCCCATGCTACACGAGTTGCAAAAAAAGCCAAACAGAAACAAATAGCTGCCACCAAACAAGCAGAGAAAGCCCTAGTTCTTGCAACACCTACCACAATACTACCAGCTGCACGACATACTCATGCGTCAACTGAGCTAGCAGCACGTTCCCAAGCTCCCTTGCCACCTGACACTACTTCCCAAGCACTCTTGACACAAGACAAGTTGGCAATATCAGATGAACCTTGTGAGCTTCAACATCAAGAAGGTAGTTGCTGGAGTCAAGTTACAGTTGCATGCTTCTTTATATGTAGTCTCACAGTTTGATATACACTAACACTTCCTATGTTCGTTGTTGGACTAGCACCTAGGCGCAAGAGCAAACAAACATCAGGGATAATGCTCGATAGGTTAACTAAATCTAGAGGAAGAATGGAGATCCGTTTTGAGGCAGGTTTAACAAGGCCACGTGATGCTACAGAGTCAGCCAAGTTAGTATGAGAGGCAGCGGTTGCCATTAGGTGTCATGTACATATCCTCCCAACATGGATTCAGTACAGGAATGACAAAGATGAAACCCAGTACAACACCTTCCTCGACCATTTATCTATAAGTATGGTTATGTATGGAAACTAGTAATATCGTCTTTCTCTGTCCCATACTTTCTAGGTTGCTGATAATGAGACTCCCATAATTTTCAACAGATGAGGTTCAAGTTGGATAGCCAAGATGATGCAACCAGACAAGCTTGCACCCATGTTTTCAAGTCTGCTCTGCGACAGTATCGTTATAACTTGAGGAAAACTCAGTTTGAAGGCAAGGCTAACAGTGAACTTTCCCAAACATCTCTAGTGGAAAATATATCGGATGAAGACTGGAGGGGCCTTGTTAAACACTGGTCTGATCCGAAGTATCAGGTACATTATATATATGTGATCAGATCACATGTTGAAGTCCTATTTACGCATGTGCCACACAAATCTATCTTCTTGTAGGTGAACTGTTCAAAGAACAAGGCCAACCGTACGAAAGTGAAATTCCAACAGACGACAGGATCTCGTAGCTATATTGCACACTGCGAGGCTCTTATAATTAGCTCTTGTTTCACTCTTTTCGCTGTACCATATTATCAGATCTATATTGACATGTTCGAAATGTAGAGGAAAGCCCGCAAGGACCAAAAAGTACCTGAATCAAATGATGTGGAAATCTTCAAGGATTGTCACACCAGCAAGAAGAAGGGCATGACTACACCATTCAAAGCCGCTTTTGTAAGTCCTTAATCCTCATGCCTTTTAACTACTACTTACTCTGACTTGTGCCTTGAACTGCATGGTTTGCAGCCAATGTCTATTACTCTTTTCAATTTTATACAAAATTGTCTTAGCGTATCATTGCACCTTACAAGGTTTAAAAGAGAGGAGTGATGTTCCTTTGATCTTGACCTGTAATCTAGTTTCATGCTAGACTTTCCCACACAACATTACAATTGCATGTTTGTCTGTTCTCAGTTGTTTTGTGTTATGAATGATGTCATACTATGCTTACCGTATTATAAACTTCGTCTCTTTATCCTTAGCCCTCAATACAATGTGAAGAAATAGACAATACATTAGCGATGGTACATGGTCATATGTTTGGAACCTGGTTTTATTATGTACTTTGCAATAAAATACAACTAATATTTTACATGGGTTCACCAGAATAAGTTCTGTATATAGACCAAAGCTATTTTGTTTGGTTTTGCTGCCTCCTTAATATCTTCTGTTCTGGTACTACTAATGTAAAACCTCAACTTTTCAGCGAGTTATGGAAAAAATGGTGGAACCGCCACCTTCTGAAGGTGGCGAGGCAACTATAACCGCAATGTCAGCTCTTGCTGCAGTGGGTCAGTACCTGTCCACTAACAGTGCCAAAAGCGCATTCCTGCGTAATACTGGGATGGTTGTTATGGAAATATCGTCCAAACTGCCTCATGATCAAGATATGCAAGCTCAAAGCAATGTTGTATCTGCGCTCCAGACACAAGTCCATTCCCTAACAGAGACCCTTTGTGAAACAAGGAGAAACATTGCTCAATGTGGTCAAGATATGCATGGTTTTGAAACCAGACTATCAGACATTTGCTATGTTCTTCAGGAGCCTAGGGGAAATGAAGGCGAGGGTTATGGTGCTCCATCGGACAATACAACATGAAAACATAACAGTCAGGTCAAATGAACTGAGCTTCTGAACTTATGGTGGTGCATTTATCTGCTAGACTGTTAAGTTTTATGCCAACCTTCCTTTTGTTATATAGTTGTAATTTGTTTTGGTGCGATACAAAATTTATTCTTAACGTGCAGCCATCAGCTGAAGAAAATAGCAAGCCATTTTTGTATAGTGTAGGGTGTTCCCTATATTTGCACTGGTGGTGATCTTTGATGCCGAGTGGATGTAATCTGTGCAATCGCCTTAATAGCCTAGCATTAGTTTCGGCCTTATTTATTTCCTAGTCTTCTTTTCCCTGGTTTGCTAGTGGCCGCAACTACCATGGGCCATATACGGGCCGTAGGATCCATGTGTCTCCTACAGGCCGTTGATAAATGGGCCTGTAATCGGTGGGCCTCGGGCCGTCGGATAAATGGGTCTACATGGGCCATAATCGGGCGTAATTGGTATCGGCCCAACACGGTAATAGGCCGTTAACCGGCCGTAGGACAGAAAAGGCTTAATTCTGTCACAGGCATAACGGGTCGTTAATGGGCCAGAATATAGGACGGGCTGGAAACGGCGCAACGGGTTAACAGGCCAGAAACGGGCCGACTCTTGCCATGGGCCGAATTTGGCCCATTAGGGTAACAGGCTAGTAACGGGCCAACTCTTGCCATGGGCCGAATTTGGTCCATTAGGGGAACAGGCCAGTAACGGGCCGACTCTTGCCATGGGCCGAATTTGGCCCATTAGGGGAACATGCCAGTAATGGGCCGGAAGTAATCGAGGGCCGAAAAGGAGCCCAAGAACGTATGGGCCGTCAATAGGCCAAAAGCTAACACCGGCTGGAAACGGCCCATGTAAATCATGGGCCGTTAACGGGTATAAAGAAAATTACTGTTCATTATGGGCTAGAGTCACCGTGGGCCTATAAAGGGCCGAAAGATACGAAGGCCTCATATGGGCTGAAAGACGTCGTGGGCCATACATGGGTCCAAATTGAAATGGGCTGGTGTTATATTCGACGGCCCACATGACGTTGTTGGGCCGATTTCCTTTAGGGCCTAACGGGTCGTGAGTTAACGGGCCGTAAAACGGGCTATTTGCGAGGAGACCGTTAACAGGCTTTTCATGGGCCAGCCCGTTAACTGTTGACCAAGTCAAACGGGCTGGCTTTGTAAGCTAAATGGGCCAGTGGTGGGCCGTGGCACGTGTCAACATATCATAGGCGCCTATCTGACCCACTGACGAGCTGACACGTGTTTCATCCGGCCAACAAGAATTTTACATGTGGAAATTTCCCATTGGTCGGGGCTGTTAATGGGTTATCGGATCCAAAACCCGACCCGATAGCTTAACGGCGTTCCGTTACGGTGGATGCCACGTGTCGGTCACCCTTGATGAAAGCACTTCTGTGACGCGTGATTTATCGTCATGGAAGTGGACACTTCCATGATTATAATTTTGGTAATGTCATGGAACACTTCTACGACAGCACAGGTATGACTATCTTGATTATATCATAAAATCGTCATGGATGTACATGCATGACAAAAAACGCGACCTACTGTGACAAACACATATCATCACGGAAGTGTATTTTTTTGTAGTGATAGGGGCCTACCGTAGAACTGTTCAGAGAGTTCTACTACTTGAACCGGCAGAATGAATTTACAAATGGCCCTAGCCTTGAACTAGGCGGCATATCTATCCAACGCCGAAAAGAGGCCACCTTCCTAGCTGCTAATTTGCCCAGTCATCCCAAATACTAGAATCAGAGTTGGTTCTGCTGCCAAAACACCTCACTAGATGAGAGAACCCCTTGCCGGGTTACCACGCGAGCCGGCTCAGCAGTAGACATCACCTTCCAAACCGTATTAGCACAGCAGAACGGAAGAAGTATGTGCCTATTTTCGCAAAGGTCCGGGCCTTCATGGCCAACGGCCTAACCAGAATTGATCTAGTCCGCTGCTGGGTCGCTTGGAGAGTCTTTCCACTGAGCATCCGGCCCGGCTTAATGTGTGAATACCCAGGCGAGTTAACAGATCCTCAACGCCACTGCAATACTGAAATAACTGTGGAAGACATCACCAACATGACCAAGACTCTGTTGAACGAGAGCTTGGAAGACTGCAGCCAGTTTGGATTGAGCCCTTTCTGCACATTGAATGAGCCGCTACCTGTAAGCTTTGAACCTAGCTCATGTTTTACTGATACTCCCATATTTGTTGCTTGCTTGTACTTATTTGTTGTTTACAGTCCGACTGAGCTTTCTGGGCCAAGAAATTACCAGAGAAGCCAAAGAAGCCTTGGACAAAAACTAAATCCGTCAAGAAGCCTACTAAGAAGAAGTCCAAGACTGCCGAGTTATTTGATTTGGATGACAAAGATGACGATGATGAGTAGGAGGTAGAACTTGCTTCCCTTGGCTTGTTTTTTGCACATCTTATTGACAATGACTATTATCAGGATGACATGGAAGCCAGCCGTGTAGATGACACAGAGGTAATTACTCTTTTCTCCGGCTCAGAGCGCCTGCCAACATAGAAAACCAGACAAGCAAGCCAGAAAGTAAGCTTTTCTCACCCTTTAGCTCACTTGGATCCCAACTTTCTTTTGAAGAAACAGCAACACGAAGCTCGATGAGAGAGTCCTGGACTAAGGGGGCCTCGGGCGTCCGGCCTGTTAGCCATGGGTCGGACTGATGGGATGTGAAGATACGAAGACCGAAGACTGCACTCGTGTCCGGACGAGACTCTCCTTGACGTGGAAGGCAAGCTTGGCGGTCAAATGTGTAGATTCCTTTCTTGGTAACCGACCTAGTGTAACCTTAGATCCTCCTGGTGTCTATATAAACCGAGGACTTAGTCCGGAGGAGGGATAATAACAACCATAGTCATACAGGCTAGGCTTTTAGGGTTTAGCCATTACGATCTCGTGGTAGATCAACTCTTGTAATACTCATATTCATCAAGATCAATCAAGCAGGAAGTAGGGTATTCCCTCCATAGAGAGGGCCCGAACCTAGGTAAACAACGTGTCCCCTGTCTCCTGTTACCATCGACCTTAGACCCACAGTTTCGGACCCCCTACCCAAGATCCACCGGTTTTGACACCGACATTGGTGCTTTCATTGAGAGTTCCACTGTGCCGTCCTCAAAAGGTTTGATGGCTCCTTCAATCATCTACAACGATGCTATCCAAGGGGAGGTCTTCCTCCCTAGACAGATCTTCGTGTTCGGCGGCTTCGCACTGCGGGCCAACTCACTTGGCCATCTGGTGCAGATCGACAACTATGCCCCTGGCTGTCAGGTTAGATTCGGGAGCTTGAACTACGTCGCGGATATCTGTGGAGACTTGATCTTCGACGGATTCGATACCATGACAATCGCTCCCCGTCGCCTCGATGAACATGACTTAGATCTGTCATCGGGCCATACCCAGGAAATTGTACCTGTAGCCGCTCTGGCCTTAGATCCGGAGTAGGTCGCACCATCCGAGGACAGGAAGCTCAACCCCGCCACGGAAGCCGCAGACTCCACGGCATTGGAGCCGCACACAGACCTAACTTCCGGTAATGCCCGTGTCACCAGAACCTTGGACTTGTTTCCGGTTATAAGTTCCGAACTATGTGCGTCCGCGCATGTTGAGCATGATCGGTCATCGATCGCCGAATTTAGTGCCATGGAAATCTTCCGGCACTCACCTTTGGGTGAGGTGTTGAACTCATTAAAAAATCTATCCTTAGTGGGGGATCCACAGCCGAACTACATCCAGTTCGAACTAGAAGTTGAGGACAGGGAATTTTGCTTCCCACCCGCCACCCACTTCATAGCCTCTGTCAAAGACTTAAATGACATGCTCGATTACGGCTCCGAAGACATCGACGGTATGGACGACGATGCCGGAGAAGAAGAGGCCCAGGACCGTCCGTTCACTGGACGCTGGACGACCACTTCCTCGTATGATGTACACATGGTGGATGCACCAAAGGAGAACAGCGGCGATGACAAAGAAGATCCAGTTGAGGATAAACCTCCTGAGATATAATCGAAACGCCAGCGTCAGCGGCGATGACAAAGATCCAGTTGAGGATAAACCTCCTGAGATACAATCGAAACGCCGGCTTCAGCGGCGCTGCTCTAAGTCATGCCGCAGTAAAAATAGCAACACCGGCACAGGAGAAGATAACACTCCGGAAGGTGCCGAAGACAACGAAGACCCCGTTGATGCAGCTACCGAACAGGATGAACGGGAAGATGGGCAGGTTAGCCCTGGTAAACAGGCCACGCACGAGGACTCGGAGGATAGTGATTATCTTCTGCTCTCCGAGGATGAGGCGAGCCTCGGCACCGAAGATTTCATCATGCCTGAGGAACCTCTTGAGCAGGAGTGCTTCAAGCGCCAGCTAATAGCCACTGCAAGGAGCCTGAAAAAGAAGCAGCAGCATCTTCAAGCTAACCAAGATCTACTCAACAATAAATGGACTGACGTCCTAGCAGCCGAAGAATGCGGCCTCAAGCGCCCGGCCGAAAGCTACCCGAAGCGCAAATTACTACCTCAGTTCGACGACGAGGCGCCAGAACACATACCACCACCGCGCAACGCGGCTGACCGACCACCACATGGCCGGGACAAAGTGGCAACTCAAGCCGAACACAAGCCCGCCCTGCCTCATCGCAAAGGCAGAGGTACATCAGCTCACGGTCATACATATGACCTTCGACATGATCTAAACAATAAAGTAGGACATACCAGATCGATCTACGGATCATGAGGACGTGCCTCGACACGCGACGACGGCCATCTATTCAGATGTGACAAACCTAGTCATGCATGGGCCGAAAGTCGCAGACGGACTCCATCAGAGCTACGTCGCGATACGGCCCGACATAGAGGCATCACACACCCTCATTGCTTCACCGACGAAGTCATGGAACACAAATTCCCAGAAGGGTTTAAACCCGTGAATATAGAATCATATGATGGCACCACAGACCCTGCGGTCTGCATCGAAGACTTCATTCTCCACATTCATATGGCCCGTGGCGATGACCTTCATGCCATTAAATACCTTCCCCTAAAACTCAAAGGACCAGCACGACACTGGTTGAACAGCCTGCCCGAAAACTCCATTGGCAGCTGGGAGGACTTGGAAGAAGCCTTCCTTGATAACTGCCAAGGTACATACGTTCGACCTCCGGACGCCGATGACTTAAGCCATATAGTTCAACAGCCCAGAGTGTTCGCCAGGAAATTCTGGACCAGGTTCCTAACTAAAAAGAACCAGATAGTCGACTGTCCGGATGCCGAAGCCCTAGCGTCCTTTAAACACAGCATCTACGACGAATGGCTCGCCCGCTGTTGGGGATATAACTACTGAGTATAAACCGCCTAGGAGGGGCCGGGTTATACCTGTAATAAGTTATCCATATTGAAGATCATGAAGACAATGAGTATGTCGCTTTACTATAAGAGATCTAAAAGCCCAGGGCCCAAAGGCGGATTAGCGCCCATAGACATAAACCGCCATAAGGTGTGTAACTTGTGTTGTAAGATAGGAAAGGATAGAAACCGAGTCGGACACGTTTATGAGCCGACCGAGATTCTGTAAACCGCCGGGCGTCAACCTGTGTATATAAAGGGATGACCCGGTAGCGGTTCAGGGACAAGAAACAACAACAACTCGAGATCCAGGCAAAGCGTATTCGCTCCCTGGTCATCGAAACCCTAGCAATCCCATCATAACTAGGACATCTACCGTGACAAAACCACGACACCCGCCACCTCGGCCAAGAGAAGCCAAAGTCCATGGCGGCCCTCACGGCACTCATGACCCGCTTTTGCACGGGCGAGGATAGTTGGCTGGCCCGTAGCAAAAACAATGCAAGCGACGCCGGAACCCCTGAAGCTAAAAATAGCAACAACAAGTCTTCACGCAATTGGTGCAAGCATCGAAATAACAATGACAACACTGAGGATATGGCGTTCAATGCCGGATTCAGTGGCTCTATGTCTGGTCAGCAGAAGAAGCCGTTCAAAAAGAACAATTCGAGCCCATCTAGCTTGGACCGCTTACTGCATCGTCCGTGCCAGATTCATGGCACCCCAGACAAACCACCCAGTCATACCAACAACGATTGCTGGGTTTTTAAATAGTCTGGCAAGTTAAATGCCAAAAACAAGGATAAGGGATCGCAAAGCGAAGACGGCGGCGAGGAGCCCCGGCCGCCGAACACAGGGGGACAAAAGAAGTTTCCCCCTCAGGTCAAACGGTGAATATGATATATGCTACCCACATCCCCAAGAGGGAGCGCAAGAAAGCACTCAGGGACGTCTACGCGATAGAGCCACCCGCCAAAAAATTGAATCCATGGTCGTCATGCCCGATCACTTTTGATCGCCGGGATCATCTGACCAGTATCCGTCACGGTGTTTCAGCCTCACTGGCCCTTGATACGTCTCCAACGTATCTATAATTTTTTATTGCTCCATGCTATATTATCTACTGTTTTGAATGTTTATGGGCTTTATTATACACTTTTATATCATTTTTGGGACTAACCTATTAACCCATAGCCCAGTGCCAGTTTCTGTTTTTACCCAGTTTTAGGGTTTCGAAGAAAAGGAAAATCAAACGGAGTCCAATTGACCTAAAACTTCATGGAACTCATTTTTGGAAGGAAAGAAGCCCAGAAGACTTGGAGTGTACATCGGGGGACCTGCGAGGAGGCCACGAGGCAGTGGGCGCGCCCACCCCACTAGGCGTGCCCTCCACCCTCGTGGGCCCCTCGTGGCCCCCTGACGTACTTCTTCTACCTATATATCTCCATATGCCCTAAAAACATCCATGGACACAATAGATCGGGAGTTCTGCTGCCAGAAGCCTCCGTAGCCACCGAAAGCCAATCTAGACCCGTTCCGGCACCCTGCCGGAGGGGGCAATCCCTCTCCAGTGTCCATCTTCATCATCCCGGTGCTCTCCATGACGAGGAGGGAGTAGTTCTCCCTCGGGGCTGAGGGTATGTACCAGTAGCTATGTGTTTGATCTCTCTCTCTCTCGTCTTCTTGAGGTGATACAATCTTGATGTATCGCGAGCTTTGCTATTATAGTTGGATCCTATGATGTTTCCTCCGCCCTCTACTCTCTTGTAATGAATTGAGTTTCCCCTTTGAAGATATCTTATCGGATTGAGTCTTTAAAGATTTGAGAACACCTGATGTATGTCTTGCTGTGCGTATCTGTGGTGACAATGGATACCACATGATTCACTTGATGTATGTTTTGGTGATCAACTTGCGAGTTCTGCCCATGAACCTATACATAGGGGTTGGCACATGTTTTCGTCGTGATTCTCCGGTAGAAACTTTGGGGCACTCTTTGAGGTCCTTTGTGTTGGTTGAATAGATGAATCTGAGATTGTGTGATGCATATCGTATAATCATGCCCACGGATACTTGAGGTGACATTGGAGTATGCAGGTGACATTAGGGTTTGATTGATTTGTGTCTTAAGGTGTTATTCTAGTACGAACTCTAGGGCTGTTTGTGACACTTATAGGAATAGCCCAACGGATTGATTGGAAAGAATAACTTTGAGGTGGTTTCGTACCCTACCATAATCTCTTCGTTCGTTCTCCGCTATTAGTGACTTTGGAGTGACTCTTTGTTTCATGTTGAGGGATAGTTATGTGATCCAATTATGTTATCATTGTTGAGGGAACTTACACTAGTTAAAGTATGAACCCTTGGCCTTATTTCCATGCATTGCAATACCGTTTACACTCACTTTTATCATTAGTTACCTTGCTGTTTTTATAATTTCAGATTACAAATACCTTTATCTACTATCCATATACCACTTGTATCACCATCTCTTCGCCGAACTAGTGCACCTATACAATTTACCATTGTATTGCGTGTGTTGGGGACACAAGAGACTCTTTGTTATTTGGTTGCAGGGTTGCCTGAGAGAGACCATATTCATCCTACGCCTCCTACGGATTGATAAACCTAAGGTCATCCACTTGAGGGATATTTTCTACTGTCCTACAAACCTCTGCACTTGGAGGCCCAACAACGTCTACAAGAAGAAGGTTGTGTTGTAGACATCAAGCTCTTTTCCGGCGCCGTTGCCGGGGAGGTGAGTGCTTGAAGGTATATCTTTAGATCTTGCAATCGAGTCTTTTAGTTTCTTGTTTTATCACTAGTTTAGTTTATAAAAGAAAACTATAAAAAAATGGAATTGAGTTTGTCTCATACGGTTCACCTTTTTAATATCTTTCGTGAGTATGATGGAAAGGATAATTGTGCTCAAGTGCTAGAAGAAGAAATCTATAAAATGTTTGGCACTAAATATTTGAATGATGAGCATGATTGCAATGTTGTTATTATGAATTCCTTGAATATCTATGATGCTAATGATATGCAAAGCCACAAGCTTGGGGAAGCTATGTTTAATGAAGATGATATTTTTTTGTCCCCCAAGTTTTGATGAGCAAATTTATTATGATGAAAGCATGCCTCCTATCTATGATAATTATTGTGATGACACGTATGCTTTAAAGAATAATGATAACAATGAAACTTGTCATCTTGATTTCAATTTTCAATCCCATGATAGTTACTTTGTTGAGTTTGCTCCCACTATTATTCACGAGAAGAATTTTGCTTGTGTGGAGAGTAATACACTTCCTATGCTTGTAGATCATGAAAAGAATGCTTTAGGTGCTGGTTATATTGTTTAATTCATTCATGATGCTACTGAAAATTATTATGAGGGAGGAACATATGCTTGTAGGGATTGCAATAATATCAAGTTTCCTCTCTATGTGCTTAAAGTTTTGAAGTTATGCTTGTTTTGCCTTCCCATGCTAGTTGATTATTGTTCCCATAAGTTGTTTGCTCACAAAATCCCTATTCATAGGAAGTGAGTTAGACTTAAATGTGCTAGTAATATTCTTCATGATGCTCTCTTTATTTTACAATTCTTATCTTTTATGTGACCATCGTTGAAATCATCATGCCTAGCTAGGGGCATTAAACGATAGCGCTTGTTGGGAGGCAACCCAATTTTATTTTTGTTCCTGTTTAGTAATAAATAATTCATATAGCCTGTGTTTATATGTGGTTTTATGCTTTTAATTAGTGTTTGTGCCAAGTAGAACCTTTGGGAAGACTTGGGGAGAGTCTTGTTGATCATGCTGTAGAAAACAGAAACTTTAGCGCTCACGAGAATTGCTGCCATTTTTATTTGGAGAGTAATATTTAGTTAATTCTTTTTGCAGATGATTAATAGATAAATTCCTCAGGACCAGCAATTTATTTTAGAATTTTTGGGGTTCCAGAAGTATACGTTTGATCCAGATTACTACAGACTGTTCTGTTTTTGACAGATTCTTTTTTCTATGTGTTGTTTGCTTATTTTGATGAATCTATGAGTAGTATTGGAGGGTATGAACCATATATAAGTTGGAATACAGTAGGTCTAACACAAATATAAATAAATAATGAGTTCATTACAGTACCTTGAAGCGGTGATTTATTTTCTTATACTAACGGAGCTCACGAGTTTTCTCCTTTAAGTTTTGTGTTGTGAAGTTTTCAAGTTTTGGGTAAGGATTCGATGGGCTATGGAATAAGGAGTGGCAAGTGCCTAAGCTTGGGGATGCCCAAGGCACCCCAAGGTAATATTCAAGGATAGACAAGAGCCTAAGCTTGGGGATGCCCCGGAAGGGATCCCCTCTTTCGTCTTCGTTCATCGGTAACTTTACTTGGAGCTATATTTTTATTTACCACATGATATCAATATTGGGGATATCAATTATCGGGAACTTAACGGTCGACCCATGATAAGTGGTAAATCGGTTAATTTATCGGCATATCGACTGATTTATCGCCATATCGGCTGATTTATCGGCTAATTTATCTTATCGGTCACACAACGGTAAGCGATAAATCGGCTGATTTATCGGAATATGGGAAGATATCTTGAACAGTGCATGATATGTGTTTTGCTTGGATCATCAATTTATTTTGTTAGTATTTTCTTGCTGTTATTTAGAACAATGTTTTGCATCTTTTATTTCAATAAAAGTGGCATTAATAGTCTTTACTATGCCTATGTTACAAGTCTTCATGATGCTGTTTGAAAACAGAAAGTTTACAGCTGTTGCAATAATTCCCTAGAAAAGTCAGAATGTGATAAAATGTTTAAACATTTTGCATATTAATATATGATAAATTTACTACAGTGTGAATTTTATTTCATAATTTTTGGAGCTAGGGAAGTATGGATGTTGCTGCATTCTTTACAGACTATCCTGTTTAGGTAGATTGCTGTTATGTTTGAATTGTTTGCATATGTTTGCTTCTTTAATGATTCTATTTGAGGATAGGACTATTAAATATGCAGAGGCATTTGGTATGCAATGTTGAATAATAATTTTAGTGATTTTCTACAGTAGAGTATGATAAGGTTTTTTGCAATGGTTTATACTAACTTATCTCACGAGTCCTTGTTGAGTTTTGTGTGGATGAAGCTTTTGAGATTTAGGGAGACGGTGATATGAGAGGAATTAAGGAGACACAAAAGCTCAAGCTTGGGGATGCCCAAGGCACCCCAAGATAATATTTCAAGAAGTCTCAAGCATCTAAGCTTGGGGATGCCTCGGTTGGCATCCCACCTTTCTTCTTCAACAACTAACGGTTAGTTTCAGCTGATCCTAAGTTTTTGCTTCTTCACATGATGTTTGCCATTCTTAGATTGTCATTTTATTTTGCTTTGCTTGCTGTTTGAATAAAATACCAAGATCTGAAATTATTAAATGTTAGAGAGTCTTCACATAGTTGTATAATTATTCGACTACTCATTGGTCTTCACTTATATCTTTCGGAGTAGTTTGTCATTTGCTCTAGTACTTCACTTATATCCTTTTAGAGCATGGTGGTAGTTTTATTTTGAAGAAATATATGAACTCTCATGCTTCACTTAGATTATTTTGAGAGTCTTAGATAGCATGGTAATTTACTTAAATAATCCTAATATGCTAGGCATCCAAGAATAGTAAAAACTTTCATATAGAGTATTGAATACTAAAAGAAGTTTGATGCTTGACAATTGTTTTGAGATATGGAGGTAATAATATCAAAGTCGTGCTAGTTGGGTAGTTGTTAAATTTAGAAATGCTTGTGTTGAAGTTTGCAAGTCCCGTAGCATGCACGTATGGTAAACGTTATGTAACAAATTTGAAACATGAGGTGTTATTTGATTGTCCTCCTTATGAGTGGCGGTCGGGGACGAGCGATGGTCTTTTCCTACCAATCTATCCCCCTAGGAGCATGCGCGTAGTGCCGAGGTTTTTGATGACTTGTAGATTTTTGCAATAAGTATGTGAGTTCTTTATGACTAATGTTGAGTCCATGGATTATACGCACTCTCACCCTTCCATAATTGCTAGCCTCTTCGGTACCGTGCATTGCCCTTTCTCGCATTAAGAGTTGGTGCAAACTTCGCCGGTGCATCCAAACCCCATGATATGATATGCTCTGTCACACATAAACCTCCTTATATCTTCCTCAAAACAGCCACCATAGCTACCTATTATGGCATTTCCATGGCCATTCCGAGATATATTGCCATGCAACTTTCCACCGTTCCGTTTATTATGACACGCATCATCATTGTCATATTGCTTTGGATGATCATGTAGTTGACACTGTATTTGTGGCAAAGCCACCGTTCATAATTTTTCATACATGTCGCTCTTGATTCATCGCAATCCCGGTACACCGCCGGAGGCATTCATATAGAGTCATACTTTGTTCTAGTATCGACTTGTAATCATTGAGTTGTAAATAAATAGAAATGTGATGATCATCATTATTAGAGCATTGTCCCAAGTGAGGAATAAAAAAAGAGAAAGGCCATAAAAAAGAGAAGGCCCAAAAAAAGCGAAAGGCCATAAAAAAGAGAAGGCCCAAAAAAATGAGAGAAAAAGAGAGAAGGGACAATGTTACTATCCTTTTACCACACTTGTCCTTCAAAGTAGCACCATGATCTTCATAGTAGAGAGTCTCTCATGTTATCACTTTCATATACTTGTGGGAATTTTTCATTATAGAACTTGGCTTGTATATTCCAACAATGGGCCTCCTCAAGTGCCCTAGGTCTTCGTGAGCAAGCAAGTTGGATGCACACCCACTTAGTTTCTTTTGTTGAGCTTTCATACATTTATAGCTCTAGTGCATCTGTTTCATGGCAATCCCTACTCCTTGCATTAACATCAATCGGTGGGCATCTCCATAGCCCATTGATTAGCCTCGTTGATGTGAGACTTTCTCCTTTTTGTCTTCTCCACATAACCCCCCTCATTATATTCTATTCCAACCATAGTGCTATGTCCATGGCTCGCGCTCATGTATTGTGTGAAAGTTTATAGGTTTGAGATTACTAAAGTATGAAACAATTGCTTGGCTTGTCATCGGGGTTGTGCATGATTAGAGCATTCTTGTGTGACGAAAATGAAACATGACTAAACCATATGATTTTGTAGGGATGAACTTCCTTTGGCCATGTTATTTTGAGAAGACATAATTGCTTAGTTGGTATGCTTGAAGTATTATCATTTTCATGTCAATATGAACTTTTGTCTTGAATCTTGTGGATCTGAATATTCATGCCACTATTAAGAAGAATTACATTAAAATTATGCCAAGTAGCACTCCGCATCAAAAATTCTGTTTTTATCATTTACCTACTCGAGGACGAGCAGGAATTAAGCTTGGGGATGTTGATACGTCTCCAATGTATCTTTAATTGTTGATTGCTCCATGGTATATTATATACTGTTTTGAATGTTTATGGGCTTTATTATACACTTTTATATCATTTTTGGGACTAACCTATTAACCCAGAGCCTAGTGCCAGTTTCTGTTTTTACCCTGTTTTAGGGTTTCGAAGAAAAGGAAAATCAAATGGAGTCCAATTGACCTGAAACTTCACGGAACACATTTTTGGAATGAAAGAAGCCCAGAACACTTGGAGTGCATGTCGGGGGACCTGCAAGGAGGCCGCGAGGCAGGGGGGCGCGCCCACCCCCCTGGGCACGCCCTCCACCCTCGTGGGCCCCTCGTGCCCCCCCTGACGTACTTCTTCCGCCTATATATCTCCATATACCCTAAAAACATCCATGGACACAATAGATCGGGAGTTCCGCCGCCAGAAGCCTCCGTAGCCACCGAAAGCCAACCTAGACCCGTTCCGGCACCCTACCGGAGGGGGCAATCCCTCTCCGGTGTCCATCTTCATCATCCCGGTGCTCTCCATGACGAGGAGCGAGTAGTTCTCCCTTGGGGCTGAGGGTATGTACCAGTAGCTATGTGTTTGATCTCTCTCTCTCTCTCGTGTTCTTGAGGTGATACGATCTTGATGTATCGCGAGCTTTGCTATTATAGTTGGATCCTTTGATGTTTTCTCCCCCCTCTACTCTCATGCAATGAATTGAGTTTCCCCTTTGAAGTTATCTTATCGGATTGAGTCTTTAAAGATTTGAGAACACTTCATGTATGTCTTGCCATGCGTATCTGTGGTGACAATGGGATACCACGTGATTCACTTGATGTATGTTTTGGTGATCAACTTGCGGGTTCCGCCCATGAACCTATGCATAGGGGTTGGCACATGTTTTCGTCGTGATTCCCCTGTAGAAACTTGGGGCACTCTTTGAGGTCCTTTGTGTTGGTTGAATAGATGAATCTGAGATTGTGTGATGCATATCATATAATCGTGCCCACGGATACTTGAGGTGACATTGGAGTATCTAGGTGACATTAGGGTTTTGATTGATTTGTGTCTTAAGGTGTTATTCTAGTATGAACTCTAGGGTTGTTTGTGACACTTATAGGAATAGCCCAACAAATTGATTGGAAAGAATAACTTTGAGGTGGTTTCGTACCCTACCATAATCTCTTCGTTCGTTCTCCGCTATTAGTGACTTTGGAGTGACTCTTTGTTGCATGTTGAGGGATAGTTATGTGATCCAATTATGTTATCATTGTTGAGGGAACTTACACTAGTGAAAGTATGAACCCTAGGCCTAATTTCCACCATTGCAATACCGTTTACGCTCACTTTTATCATTAGTTACCTTGCTGTTTTTATAATTTCAGATTACAAATACCTTTATCTACTATCCATATACCACTTGTATCACCATCTCTTCGCCGAACTAGTGCACCTATACAATTTACCATTGTATTGAGTGTGTTGGGGACACAAGAGACTCTTTGTTATTTTGTTGCAGGGTTGCTTGAGAGAGACCATCTTCATCCTACGCCTCCTACGGATTGATAAACCTTAGGTCATCCACTTGAGGGAAATTTGCTACTTTCCTACAAACCTCTGCACTTGGAGGCCCAACAACGTCTACAAGAAGAAGGTTGTGTAGTAGACATCAGCCCTGGACCCAATAATTGATGCGTTCCACCTGACGCGAGTCCTGATGGACGGTGGCAGCAGCCTCAACTTGCTCTTTCAGTATATAGTGCGCAAAATGGGCATTCATCCATCACGGATCAAACCCACAAAGACTACCTTCAAAGGAGTCATACCAGGTGTAGAGGTCCGTTGTACGGGCTCAATCATGCTCGAGGTTGTCTTCGGATCTCCGGAAAATTTCCAAAGCAAGGAGTTAATCTTCGAAATAGTCCCCTTTCGCAAGGGCTATCACACACTGCTCGGATAGACCGCATTCGCCCGATTCAACGCAGTGCCACACTATGCTTATCTCAAGCTCAAGATGCTCGGTCACGTGGCGTCATAACAGTCAATGGAAATACGGAACGCTCCCTCCGTACAGAAGAGCACACAACTGCCTTAGCAGCAGAAGTACAGAGCGGCCTTCTCAAGCAGAACCTCAATTCGCCTGCCGAGCCCACAGACACCGTCAAGAGGGCCCGAACTACGCTACAGCAGGACAGCTCGGCTCGTCAGGAGCTAGACTAGTAGTTCGGCCTCCGTCTCAGTCCTGGTCAAGTAGTGGCATTCGCGCCATGTGTACATAACTACGCACTCAAAATTCCATGGCATCGATGGAGGCATAGCTAGTTTGTGATCCATAGTGCGGCTCAACCGACACTGGACACACACATACTTTCACTTTTATTCGTTTCCTTTTCAAGTTTCAATCCCGCAGGCCCCATCTGATGGCCTGATCGCCAGTCCTCTTGAAGGATAAACACACCAAGATAGTGAGAAACACAGACGTACGGGGGATCTTCAAGGTGGTTTCATTAACAATCACTCGACCTGTTTTGCAGGGCCCACATGCAGCTCTCCCTTGGTTTTTGGCATGTTAAATAGCTTGTTGCTTATCGCACTACTTGTATCAATGCGCCTCGACATATTAATCAAATTACAATGAAAACAGTTCGCGGCTGGAGCTTTAGGGACCCATCTTATTACCTTTGCACCCTTTCTATTTTCTTTTTTTCTCTCTCTTTAACCCTATCAGGTAGCACCCATACACTTTGTTATGTTTGATGTTTACCAGGGGCTTCATAGCACCCCACACTATGGCACCAAAAGTCCGAACACTTTTTATAGTATAGTTCAGCACGCCAAATTTAGCACTATATGCATTGGCTTCGAATCATGTCTTTGGTCAATAGTTGGGTTGCCCGGCTCCTGTGCTTGCTACCTTACGTTCGGCTATATCGGCTAAGGTAGTAAAGGGAGAACTACTATGATTGTGCCTTGGTTTATCCAAAGGAGCACCTCAGTAGAGAAAGCGGAAAACTGACTGTCATGATGCGGCGAGAGCCGGTCAGCTCTTTGGAGGTTGCAAATGGTTGGAGATTTCTTCCGCATTATGCGAAGGATCGGTACTTCCCGATCAGATGCTTATAGCACTCTCGTTCGGATACTAGGTGTTGCGCCCATGTTTTTATTGTCAAATTCCTACGGCTAAGTGAGGGCGTTCAAGCCGCATAGTCTGATTGCCTGGTTCGTTGTGCTAAACAACTCCTTCAAGGTACATATAATTGGATCAAGATTGTTTAGATTCCATCCCGAACACCTCCGTACTACCTACATGAGGGCAAAAGCCTACGACTGGCCAACCCTCATATTTCACACAACACAGCCGCACACGAGGTAAAATTTAAAAACATAACAAGCATTATATTACAAGCCCACTTTGTTTTATCATATAAGGTAGAAGGAACTCGAATACATTCAGTCAAAGATAATGTCCTGTGAACACTGTGTCGCTACAATACGAGACCCCTCCAGGACGTCGCCAAAATACCGCTCGGGTGTACGGTGCTCCTTGCCCTCGGGCGCCCCCTCGGACACAAGCTTGATCGCGTCCATCTTCGCCCACCAGTCCTTGACGCGGGCAAAGGCCATATGCGCGCCCTCGATGCAGACGGGCCACATGACGGCGTCCAACCTAGGACAGGCATCCACCAGCTGCTTCACGAGGCTGAAGTAACTGCCGGGTATAGCTTCGGCTGGCCACAGACGGATTATTAAATCCTTCATGGCCAGTCCGGCCGCCCTGTGCAGCTCGACCAGCTGTTTTAGCTGATCGCTGAAGGGCACCGGATGATCTGGCGCAAGATATTGCGACCAGAACAGTTTCTCCGTGGAGCTTCCTTCTTCGGCTCGGAAGAACTCCATGGCGTCGGACACACTACATGGCAGATCAGCAAAAGCCCCTGGTGAACTCCGAATCCGGGTTAGTAAAAAGATACCTCATCTTCACATACTTGCTTTGCATACTAAATGCCTCAACCTCCATCATCGTCCTGGCCTCCTGGATCTCTCGGAGGGCACCCTGGGCCTCACTCCGGGCCGTCTCCGCACTCTGACGAGCCTTGGCGAGTTCGGTCTCTTGAGCCGACGCATTGCGCTCCAGGGTCTCACACTTCCTCACCGTGTCCTGGAGGTCTTGTTGGACCTCGTTGACCCGGGCCTTGAGCTTCTTACGGGTGGCCTCCTCCTTGACAGCCTTCCCCTCGGCTTCGGCCAGGGCCTTTCTAAGGGCCTCGACCTCTATCCTCGCTTCTATACATATCATGACACTTCGGTCAATGCATATCATTTTACTTTTTTTGAATACATAACGGGTTATCACATACCTTGTTTTTCTTGGATCTGCCTCCTCACCTGGCCGAGCTCCTCCTCGGCTACTCTATTCCCTGCTTCAGTTCAGAGACCTCGTTAGTATGCGAGGCTGTGGCCAACAGCGACACCTGCGCATTCATTTTAGACAAATTTAGTTAGTTTCCTGCAATAAAGGATTGATCCTCTGTCCGGCTTTTTCTTTCCGAACACCGGGCAGTGTCTCAGGGGCTACTGTCTAAATTGGGATTTTCTCTTTTTTAGCGTCGCTTACCTCAAAACCTGTCAGCAGGCTGCTGCAGGCTTCGGTTAGTCCGCTTTTAGCGGACTGAACCCTTTCAATTACCGTGCCCTTAAGAACACGGTGCTCATCCACAATGTAAGCGCTTCGCAGCGCTTCCAGCAGATTATCCGGTGCCCCTGGTTGGACAGGTGTCACCGACGGAATAGGCATACCGCCTTCTTTTGAAGGAGGTTGCGCGCCGGATTCCGGATCTGTATCGGTCTCCGGAATCGAATCCAGCTGAGGGCCGAACTGAATAAGGCCCTCACCCCCAGTCTCCAAAGGGATTGGCTCCCCCTGGTGTCCGGCCACGGAGCCCTCGCCTTCTGCCACCTCCTGAGCCTCCCCTCGGTCTTGAAAGTCCTTCGGGACAGCACCTCTGCGTCGCCTTTGGCCTTGGGGGAGTGAGCGGTCGGCAATGACTCGCTAGCCATCACCCTTGAATCCAATGAACCTCGTGACGAGGATCGTTGGGAGCTGTCGTGGGCCGGACTACAACAACATAACTAATCATGTCAATACAAAAAAGAGGAGAGGCTAGATTTATGGGCATGTATGAGTCTTAGCACTTACGATGCAGCCTGAGGCTTAGTGCGGGGGCGTCGCTCTGGACTCCTTTCGACGTCCCAGGCGGAGCTGCCCACAAGTGGGCCTTTCCCCTTCTTGGGCGCCTCCGCCTCCAGAATTGTGGAGGCCGCCCTCTTCTCCCTCCCCCATCAGGGGGAGAATCGCTCTCCTCCTCCTCATCATCGTCATCATCTTCTGCGGTTGAGGAGCAGGTCATGTCTTCGGACGTCGCATCCAAAGAGCCCCTCCGGCGGGGGCCATTCCAGACCCCGTTGGCCCTCCCTTGGGCCTTCTTCTCTGGCGCTGTCGGTGTCAAAACCGGCGGATCTCGGGTAGGGGGTCCTGAACTGTGCGTCTAGGCTGGATGGTAACAGGAGGCAAGGGACACAAAGTTTTACCCAGGTTCGGGCCCTCTTGATGGAGGTAAAACCCTACGTCCTGCTTGATTAATATTGATGATATGGGTAGTACAAGAGTAGATCTACCATGAGATCGGAGAGGCTAAACCCTAGAAGCTAGCCTATGGTATGATTGTTGTTCTGTATGTTGTCCTACGGACAAAAACCCTCCGGTTTATATAGACACCAGAGAGGGTTAGGGTTACACAAAGTCAGTTACAATGGTAGGAGATCCACATATCCGTATCTCCAAGCTTGGCTTCCACGCCAAGGAAAGTCCCACCCGGACACGGGACGAAGTCTTCAATCTTGTATCTTCATAGTCTAGGAGTCCGGCTGAAGGTATTGTCCGGCCATCCGGACACCCCCTAATCCAGGACTCCCTCAGTTGCCCCTGAACCAGGCTTCAATGACGACGAGTCCGGCGCGCAGATTGTCTTCGGCATTGCAAGGCGGGTTCCTCCTCCAAGTACTTCATAGAAGATTTTGAACACAAAGATATTGTCCGGCTCTGCAAAATAAGTTTCCACATATTGCCTTAGAGAGAATAATATTTACACAAATCTAATCTGCTGACGTATTCCGTAGTGTGACATCGCACCACGGCCAAGCCTTTATTCGAATCGTTTTATTGTCCCACCTCAGCGTGTCATGCGAGGCGGTTTCCTTGGCACGTCTCGTCGAAGCAGAGATCGTGTCCCCTTATTCCGGGATTCTCATCAATACGAGCGTGGGTAACCCAACTGCGCCATTGATTACGGCGCTTGGAGATAAGCGAGTTTTACCAGGCTGGTGGGGACACGTAGTTGCGTCCACCCATATAAGGGGATAAGGATCCACCTTTTCACCTACGCCTTCTTCCTCCATTTCCTATCCATTTTCGTGCACTCGAGCTCCAGCGCCCAAGTCCGCACTCCCCACCTCAACCTTCTCCAGCCATGTCCGGAGCGGGAGGCAAGTGGATGGTCTCCTCCGTCACGGAGTGACACATCAAAAAACTGAGGAAGGCCGGATACTTGTCTAATGACATCGCGTACTGGCTTCCCGAAGAAGGGCATCTCCTCCCCACCCCAAGGCCCCGTGAGAGGGTAGTGTTCCTTCCCCACTTCCTCCGCGGACTGGGCTTTCCTATCCACCCATTCGTCCGGGGACTCATGTTCTACTACGGCCTGGATTTCCATGATCTGGCCCCGAACTTCATCCTCAACATCTCGGCGTTTATCGTCATGTGCGAGGCTTTCCTCCGCACCCGCCCCCATTTCGGCCTATGGCTCAAGACTTTCAATGTCAAGCCGAAGGTGGTGCGCGGCAACCAGGCGGAGTGCGGAGGCGCCATGGTGGGCAAGATGCCCAACGTCTTATGGCTCGAGGGCTCCTTTGTGGAGACCCTGAAGGGGTGGCAATCGGGGTGGTTTTACATCACCGAGCCGCGCGACCCTGAGTGGGTCGCAGCCCCCGAGTTCCGGTCCGGACCCCCAACGCGGCTCACATCCTGGAAAGAGATGGGTGAGGGAGTCCTGGATTAGGGGGTGTTCGGGTAGCTGGACTATACATTCAGCCGGACTCCAGGACTATGAAGATACAAGATTGAAGACTTCGTCCCGTGTCCGGATGGGACTTTCCTTGGCGTGGAAGGCAAGCTTGGCGATGCGAATATTCAAGATCTCCTACCATTGTAACCGACTCTGTGTAACCCTAACCCTATCCGGTGTCTATATAAACTGGAGGGTTGTAGTCCGTAGGACATAAAAAAACTCCATATACAACAATCATACCACAGGCAAGCTTCTAGGGTATAGCCTCCTTGATCTCGTGGTAGATCTACTCTTGTACTACCCGTATCATCAATATTAATCAAGAAGGAGTAGGGTATTACCTCCATCGAGAGGGCCCGAACCTGGGTAAAAACATCGTGTCCCTTGTCTCCTGTTACCATCCGGCCTTGACGCACAGTTCGGGACCCCCTACCCGAGATCCGCCGGTTTTGACACCGACATTGGTGCTTTCATTGAGAGTTCCTCTGTGTCGTCGCCTTTAGGCCCGATGGCTCCTTTGATCATCAACAACAATGCGGTCCAGGGTGAGACTTTTCTCCCCGGACAGATCTTCATCTTCGGCGGCTTCGCACTGCGGGCCAATTCGCTTGGCCACTTGGAGCAGATCGAAAGCTACGCCCCTGGCCATCAAGTCAGGTTTGGAAGCCTAAACTACATGGCAGACATCCGCAGAGATTTGATCTTCGACGGATTCGAGCCACAACCAAGCGCGCCGCACTGTCTCACGGGGCATGATCTAGCTCTGTCACCGAACAGTATCCCGGAGGCCGCAAACGCACCAGCTCCGACCCTTAATTCGGACCCAGTTGTGTCAATCGAGGATGAGCAGTTGCACGTCACCTCGGGGGCTGCGATCTCAAAGGCGATCGAGCCAAACGCCGGCCCCACACTCCGCGTGACTCACGACTCCAAGGATCCGGACTTCTCTCCGGACTCTGAACCACCCGCGCCCCTGCCGATCGAATCCGATTGGGTGCCAATAATGGAGTTCACCGCCGCAGACATCTTTCAGCACTCACCTTTTGGCAATATCCTGAATTCTCTCAAGTCTCTCTCTTTATCAGGAGAGCCCTGGCCGAACTGCGGCCAGCGAGGATGGGATACGGACGATGAAGAAATTCAAAGCCCACCCACCACCCACTTGGTAGCCACTGTCGACAATTTAAACGCGTGCTCAACTTCGACTCTGGATGTAGGATGGATGACGATGCAGGAGATAGCGATGAACCAACGCCCATAGGGCATTGGACAGCCACCTCATCTCACTATGTGTTCATGGTGGATACCCCTAAAGGAAGCGACAACGAGGAAAAAGGGGATGGAACGGGAGATCGACCCCCCGAAAAGCAATCAAAGCGTCGGCGTAAACGCCGACCCAAGCCCCGCCTCGATAAAAACCCAGCCATAGAGCAGGACGAGCCGGTAGACGACGAGCAGGCCTTAGAGCAACCGTCCGAACAGGGCAACACGGATAGAGAAACCGAACATCCCTCCTCCGGCGAAAATGGCATTCCGGACGACCTCACGCCGGATAAACCCATGGAGCAGAAGAATCTCCACAAGAGGCTCGTTGCAACTGCACGCAGCCTGAAAAAGCAGAAGCGGAAGCTAAAAACAGCGGCAGATGGACTGCGGATTAGATGGAGCAAAGTAATCAATACCGCAGATAAATACGGCGACGGTCGCCGCACTAAAAGCTATCCGAAAAGAAAGCTACTGCCTGAATTCGACGAAGAGGCCCTAGAGCCCTCGCATTCAAAAAATAAGAAAGCCACACGGTCGGATAGACGACCCCATAAAGCGGCAAGCGGCTCCGTACTTAAATCGGCATGGGACCCACCTAAGGATTCGCATCATGGCCCAGTTAGGTCCATTTATGGGCCAAGAAAGCAAGCTCTCGTAAGCAATGCAATAAAGCTATCATCAGAATCTGGCACACCCAAATACAGGGGCGCCGCACACCCCTATGTTTCACCGATGAGGTCCTGGACTATGAATTTCCAGAGGGATTCAAACCCGTAAACATAGAGGCATATGATGGAACAACAGACCCTGGAGTCTGGATCGAGGATTATATCCTCCACATACACATGGCTAGAGGAGATGATCTCCACGCCATAAAATATTTACCCCTTAAGCTTAAAGGGCCTGCCCGGCATTGGCATAAAAGCCTTCCTGAAAACACAATTGGAAGTTGGGAAGAGCTCGAGGATGCTTTCCGAGCAAATTTTCAAGGGACCTATGTCCGCCCTCCGGACGTAGACGATCTTAGTCACATAACTCAACAGCCCGGAGAATCAGCTCGACAGTTCTGGAATAGATTCCTCACTAAAAAGAATCAGATAGTCGACTGTCCGGACGCCGAAGCCTTAGCAGCTTTCAGGCATAACGTCCGAGACGAATGGCTCGCCAGACACCTCGGCCAAGAAAAGCCAAGAACAATGGCCGCACTAACAAGCCTCATGACCCGCTTTTGTGCAGGAGAGGACAGCTGGTTGGCAAGGTGCAGCCCCAGCGACCCAAGTACATCCGAAACTAGGGATGGAAACGGAAAACCGCGACGCAACAAGGACCGTCGCCGGACTATGGAAAAAAGGCCGAAGAGCATGGCAGTCAATGCCGGATTCAAAGGCTCACGACAAAATCAAACAAAACCACCCCTCCAGGATAACACGGACGATCCATCCAACTTAAAAAAATCCTGGACAGGATATGTCAGATACATAGTACTCCCGGGAAGCCTGCTAACCATACCCACAGAGATTGTTGGGTTTTCAAACAATCCGGCAGACTCAATGCCGAAAACAAGGGGCTCGACACACCAAGCGAAGACGAGGACGAACCCCAAAAGCAGAGCACCAGGAAACAAAAGAACTTCCCACAAGGAGTAAAAACAGTGAACTTACTTCACATAACAAAACGTGCGGCGCCCATAAAGGTACGCACCACACGACATATCCCCAAAGGGTCCCGCCACTGGTTGTCAAAACCAATCATCTTCAATCAGCTAGATTATTTTAGAAATATCAAGAATGCAGGCTGGACTACCTTGATACTCGATCCAATAATTGGCGGACTCCAGTTTTCAAATGTCCTTATGGACGGCGGCAGTGGACTAAACCTGATATATCAGGATACAATCCATCACATGGGGATAAACCCAGCAAGAATCCGCCGCAGCAAAACCTCCTTTCAAGGGGTAAAACCTGGTTCGGACACCCATTGTATGGGTTTTCTCCGGCTCTAAGTTATATTCGGCTCTGCCGATAACTTCCGCCGCGAAAAACTGAACTTCCATATCGTCCCGTTCTCAAGTCGCTATCAAGCACTACTGGGACGCGAAGCTTTCGCTCGCTTTAACGCAATACCGCATTATGCATCTCTCACTGTAAGTGCATCTAGTGCCACCCCTAGTTGGTTTTGGAGTATTGACGGCAAACCTAGTTGAGGGACTAATGTGTTTGTGAGAATTGCAGGAAAACACAGGTAGAAGTCCCTCATTGATTCGGTTTTACTACCAGAGATGACCCCTAAAAATGTACGAAGACATTGAAGACAATGGTGGTTTATGAAGATATTCATATTGAAGATAATGACATGAGAAGACTCCCTATGAAGCTTATGGAACTCGAAGACTTAGATCCTTCGTAGTTTCATTTCATTTATGTTGTGTCGAAGGAACCACCGTACTGTTAAGTGGGGTCCAAGAGAACCAGTCAGAATGACTGAAGTGATGCCTAATTCAAATCCTATGTCTTCGAGCAAAGACTATGAGAGCAAATCTTGTCCAGAGTCAGACAAGTCAGCTTTACTTGTATCCCAAGTAAAGTTGCCGTGTGAGTTCAAAATTCGACCGTTGGTACACGTGTCAGTTCCTTAGTGACCCAGGGTCATTTCGGACAAATCAGGTCGGGTTGCCAAGTGGCTATAAATAGCCCACCCCCACAACCATAAACGGTTGGCTCCTCAGATTTCAGTGCACAGCTTTTGTCGTTTGAGAGCAACCCACCTCGAAGCCTTTGAGAGAAAATTCCTAGCGAGGATAAAAGCCCTAACCACCCAGAGCCAGAGTAAATTGGGCACCACTTAAGTCTTCGTGTCTGAGTGATCTGAAGACTTATTACACTTGAGGACTGTGCATCCTCCAGACGGTTAGGCGTCGCGTTCAGAGCATCCAAGAGAAATTGTGGATTGCCAGTGAACGAAGTCTGTGAAGGTTTGGAAGTCGCCTGAAGACTTACCACGAGTGATTGGACGAGGTCTGTGTGACCTTAGTTCAAGGAGAATACGGTGAGGACTAGGTGTCTTGGACTAAGTGTCCTTGACTGGGTGTCTGGGACTGTGTGTCCTTTGGTTTAAATACCTAGCCGCTCCAACCAGACGTACAGTTGTCACAGCAACTGGAACTGGTCCAACAAATCATTGTCTTCAACGTGTCACTGGTTTCATCTTCACTTCCTTTGACTTACTGTTATTCATTGTGAAGCCATTGCATGCTTGCTTTATCTTTTATCTTCACAACATGAATGTATGATCTGTTTGGCTTCATAACTTCTTCCTACCTGATCCTTATTACACTGAAGCTGTTTGTCATTGTGCTTTCACTCAATTGAATACATGACCATGGCTGCCCTAGTGTAATCTAACTTCCGCTGCTTAGTAATAGGCATAATCTTCACTGTTTGTCTTCATAACTCTGACGTTTTGAAGACTTTCATAAAAATCGCCTATTCACCCCCCCCTCTAGTCAATATAACGCACTTTCAATTGGTATCAGAGCAAGGTGCTCCCTTGTTCCGTGTGATTCGGTTTAACCACCTGGAGTTTTAGCTATGTCGACTGCAGGGATAATCAAAGTCTCCGCTGCTTGCCCCGTCTTCGATGGAACTGAATATCCCTACTGGAAGAATAAGATGCGCATGCATCTTGAAGCCATTGATGTCGACCTATGGTATGTCGTCGAGAACGGTGTTCCCAAGGCTGGAGAAGGTGTCACTGCTGCTGATGTCAAGAAATTCGTTCAACTGGACTCTACTGCCAAGAATATCATCTGTGGTCATCTGACCAAAGGACAGTATGGCCGTGTGAGTGCCTTGAAGACATCCAAACTGGTCTGGGACTGGCTCTCCAAAGTTAATGAAGGCATCTCAACCCAGAGAGATCAAAGAATTAGTGTCCTTCGCAATCTCTTCAACCGCTTCAAGCGAAATGACAATGAGAATGTCCAGCACACATTTGACAGACTCACTGACATCACAAACGAGCTTCAAGCCCTCGGCGCCACTGAGATCACCAAACATGAAATCGTCAAGATGCTGCTGAGATCACTTGATAGTTCGTTTGACATCCTGGCCCTGATGATTCAAGAACGTCCTGATTTCAAGACACTCGATCCGTCTGACATACTTGAGAGGCTCAACACACATGAGTTTCAGCTTTCTGAGAAAAGAGATATCTACGGTCCAAACTATGGGCGAACTCGAGCCTTGAAAGCAAAAGCTGTCTCCTCATCTGAAGAAGAATCTGACTGCAGTTCTGATGATCCTGAAGACATTGGAAGAGAACTTGCAATGCTAGTGAAGAAGTTCCAAAAATTCACCAAGAAGAAAGGCTTCAGAAAATCTTCACGATCAAGCTCAAGGAATGATGAAGCTTCTGCTCATGACTACAAGAAGAAAACATGTCACAAGTGCAAGAAAACTGGACACTTCATCTCTGAGTGTCCACAGTGGGACAATGAGAACAGAAGGAAGAAGAAGAGCAAGGAATATGATTCTGACGACAAGAAAAAGAAGAAATACTCAAAATCTTCTTCCAAGTCTTCATCAAAGTCTTCATCACACAAGAAGAGCTCATCTGGCAAGGCACGTGCGTTTGTTGGAAAGGAGATGGATTCAGAGGAGGAGTCTGCATCTGAGGAGGCGGAGGTGGAGTCTGAGGAGGAGTCTGATTCTGGCATTGCGAGTCTGGCTACAGCATACGTCGCCAAGTCCATCTTCAACACTGAAGACAATGACTGCATCACCGACACCGACGCAAATGACAAGAACGACTCCACTCCTACCTACTGCTTCATGGCACGCGGTGCCAAGGTAAACACACGCACTACTCGCTATGAAACATCTAGTGACGATGACTCTGAATGTGATTCAAAACCTAGCTACAGAACACTTGCTAAAATTGCAACTGAACAACAGAAAGCTATGGAACATATTCAAAAACTGTTAGACAGAAGCAATGATCTGTTGGGTGCTGAAATGACTCGTTCTGAATCCTTAATTGAAGAAATAAGAAATCTTCACGTTAAGTATCAGGAACTTGAAGATCGGCTTGAGACTCTCTCAACTACTCATGAAAAGCTTTCCTATGATTATCTTCAAAAGAAGCAAGATCTTGAGAAGTTGAGAGCGGATCATGAAGATCTTCAAAAGGAAAATGAGTCACTTCGCTCCGAACAGATCAGTCCCGCTCAGGAAGGATTTGAACCACCATGTCTTAAATGTATTGAGCGTGATAATGCTAATTCTGTTGCTGAATGTTCCACTGCTACTGCTGTTGCAATATCTTCAACTGTTGACGTAGTAACTAACCCCTCTCCTGAGGATACCACTGCTATTGCTGATGAGAATGCTAGGTTGAAGACATTGCTTGAAACAGGGATGTACAAAAGTCTGAAAGGGCATCAGACACTATGTGATGTCCTTAAGAAGCAGATTCTGAACCGAAACCCTAGGAAAGAGGGTGTTGGGTTCGTGAGGAAAATTAATGCAGATGGCTCTTACTGGAAACCTGAGCAGTACCCCAAAACCACATGGGTTGCTGCAAAGGAATCCTCAGCAGATCCATCCAATCTATCTGGCTTCACTTGTGCTAACCCCATTATCATTGATGAATCCTTTGATGCAAACTACAAACTGTTTAAGAGTCAGAATGGTGAAGTATTTGCCAGGTACATTGGTACTAACTGCAGGAATGGACCAACTTTGAAGAAGATCTGGGTTCTGAAAAAGTGTCTGGAAAATCTTCCTGTGAATGTCTTCATGACACCTCACTTGAAGAAGACAAACCTCAGACCAAAGGCTTCATATGGTCCAAAGGCTTCATACAGACAGAGGACTCACCAGAGTCGCACTAACGCAAATGTTTTGCAGGGAAACCATAATCAGGCATATGAAAATGAGATCGGTTCATCAAACCGCCATGTTCATATGAATAAGAACTATTTTGCCTATTCTTATGATTACTATTGTCCCCCTGCTAGACTGTTTGCTAGGGCTCCAAAGCCAAAGTTCTCAGATGCTGCACTTAGACTTATTGCTTCTAAGCCACCCTTGAAGATGTGGGTGGTTAAGAAAGCTTAACTCTATTTTGCTGGGAAAGGCCTCCAGCAGAAAAACAAAATCTTCTGATGCTATTGCTGGGGACCTTAAAAATCTTGTAGGGCGCAAGATAAAATGCCCGAATGGCATCATTATGTACTTTGCTCCTGAATCGCATGCTACTCTCCCTATTACTCCTAATCTGGATCTATTTTTTCATAACCCACTGGTTCATCAAATGTTTATGCTTCACAATTCTCTTCGTGAAGCCTATCCCCCTAACTGCACTATAGGGTACGACACCAGCGACTTCAAGGTCTTCAGAATGGATTATTGACAGTGGGTGTACAAATCACATGACTGGCAGAAGAAGCCTTCTTATGGACTCAACTTTACGTCCATCCGACAAGAGCCACATCACATTTGCTGACACTGGTAAAAGTAAGGTATTGGGTCTAGGTAGAGTTGCAATCTCAAAGGATCAACACATGGATAAAGTCATGCTTGTTGAATCCCTTGGCTTCAACTTAACGTCTGTCTCAATGCTTTGCGATTTGAATATGATTGTAATGTTTGGAAAATATCGCTGCCTGGTGCTAATGGAATCTGAAAAATCTCTAGTGTTTGAAGGGTATCGAAAACGTGATTTGTACGTGGTAGATTTCTCAGCAGGACCACAACTTGCAGTATGTCTTCTTGCAAAAGCTTCAGAATGCTGGCTTTGGCATCGAAGGCTTGGGCATGCTGGCATGAGGAACCTCCACACCCTTGCGAAGAAAAAGCACGTCATAGGCATCGAGGGCGTCAAGTTCAAGAAATATCATTTATGCGGTGCCTGTGAAGCAGGGAAAATGACAAGGGCAAAACATCCTTCGAAGACAATCATGACTACTACACAACCCTTCGAACTGCTTCACATGGATCTTTTCGGTCCCACTCACTACTCAACTTTTACTACTTCTGTTTGCCTCTATGGCTTCGTCATTGTTGATGATTACTCTAGATATACTTGGGTACACATAATCCTTTACAAGACTGAAGTGCAGGATGTCTTCAGACGCTTCGCCAATCGAGCCATGAACAATTTTGGCGCCAAGATAAAGCACATCAGAAGTGACAATGGCACTGAATTCAAGAACACTGGCCTTGATACATATCTGGATACCTTGGGCATCACACATGAATTCTCAGCTCCATACACGCCACAGCAGAATGGCGTCGTCGAACGCAAGAACAGAACACTCATTGAGATGGCCAGAACAATGCTAGATGAATACAAGACTCCAAGAAAATTCTGGACTGAAGCCATTGATATTGCATGCCATACAATCAATCGTGTTTATCTTCACAAGCTTCTGAACAAGACATCTTATGAACTCCTAACTGGCAAGAAGCCAAATGTCAGTTACTTCAGAGTATTTGGCGCAAAATGCTGGATCAAGGACCCACACCACACCTCAAAGTTTGCACCAAAAGCACATGAGGGATTCATGCTTGGATATGGAAAGGATTCGCACTCCTACATAGTCTTCAATCTCTTCCACTACAAAGTAGTTGAAACAGTGGATGTGCGGTTTGATGAAACAAATGGTTCACAAAGAGAGCAAGTACCAAATGTGCTAGATGAAGTCCCAGCTAGTGAATCAATCAAGCTTATGGGAACTGGAGAGATTATGCCTTCTGAAGCTCATCCTAAAGAAGAACTCATCATCTCAGCACCTGATCAACAAGAAGACAATGCTCAGCATGAAGACATTCCTCCAAACAACAACGCAGATCAGCAAGAGCAAAGTCTTCGCCCTATACATCCTCGTGTTGCAAATGAAGTGCAGATTGACAGAATACTTGACAACATCAATGCACCTGGTCCACTCACTCGTTCAAGGGCAACTCAGCTAGCAAACTTTTGTGGGCATTTCGCATTCGTCTCAATATCAGAACCCAAGAGAGTTGAAGAAGCCTTCATGGAACCTGAATGGATTCAAGCTATGCAAGAAGAGCTTCAACAGTTTGAGCTGAATAATGTATGGGAACTGGTTAAGCGTCCTGATCCATGGAAGCACAACATAATAGGCACCAAATGGATATACCGCAACAAGCAAGATGAGCATGGTCAAGTTGTCAGAAACAAAGCTCGTCTCGTTGCTCAAGGATATACTCAAGTGGAGGGCATTGACTTCGATGAAACATTTGCTCTTGTGGCTAGGCTTGAAGCCATACGCATACTGCTGGCCTATGCAAATCATCATAACGTACTTCTATATCAAATGGATGTGAAAAGTGCCTTTCTCAATGGCAAGATTGAAGAAGAAGTGTATGTTGCACAACCACCTGGCTTTGAAAATCCAAAACATCCTGATATGGTATACAAGCTCAACAAGGCACTGTATGGCCTCAAACAAGCCCCTAGGGCCTGGTATGATACACTCAAGTACTTTCTGAAGAGCAAAGGCTTCATACCTGGTTCCCTGGATCCCACTCTTTTCACGAAGACATATGATGGTGAACTATTTGTGTGCCAAATATATGTGGATGACATTATCTTCGGCTGCACCAATCAGAAGTATAGTGAAGAGTTTGGATATATGATGCGAGAGCAATATCAGATGTCCATGATGGGGGAGCTGAAGTTCTTCCTCGGTCTTCAGATACGGCAACAACGCAACGACATCTTCATATCTCAAGAGAAATATCTTAAAGAGTGCCTGAAGAAGTTCGGTATGCAAGATTGCAAAGGTTTCACAACACCAATGCCAGCCAAACATCATCTAGGTCCTGACGACAATGGTAAAGAGTTCGATCAAAAGGTATACCGCTCCATGATTGGGTCTTTGCTTTATTTATGTGCATCTAGGCCAGATATCATGCTTAGCGTTTGCATGTGTGCTCGATTTCAAGCGGCACCAAAGGAGTCGCATCACTTAGCTGTGAAGCGAATTCTTCGATATTTGGCTCACACCCCAACTCTAGGATTATGGTATCCAAAGGGCTCGGAGTTTGATTTGGTTGGATTTTCGGATGCTGATTATGCTGGTGACAAAGTTGATCGCAAATCTACATCAGGCACATGTCATTTTCTGGGACGATCTCTTGTATGTTGGTCTTCAAAGAAGCAGAACTGTGTATCTCTCTCCACTTCTGAATCTGAATACATTGCTGCTGGATCTTGCTACGCTCAGCTTCTGTGGATGAAGCAAACACTCAAGGATTATGGCATTCATCTGAAACAAGTGCCACTTTACTGCGACAACGAAAGCGCCATCAAGATTGCCAACAACCCAGTTCAGCACTCGAAGACAAAGCACATTGAAATTCGTCATCACTTTCTCAGAGATCACGTTGTGAAGGAAGACATTGATATCATACACGTCAGCACTGAAGAGCAATTGGCAGATATCTTCACCAAGCCCTTGGATGAGAAGAGGTTTTGCAAGTTACGGTGTGAGCTAAATATCTTGGAATCCTCAAATGTCCTGTGATCAGGCACGCATCCTAACACTTATGCATATTGATGACTTAGATGTGCAACACACGAAGTAAAATATATCTTCAATCCATGAAGACATACATTCTAAGTGTGAATACATTAATGTGGAATTTGACTTCGGAGCGCCACGATAATTGTGCGCCGTGTCTGGGTCTAATACTTCCTATACGGTTGGTAACGCCACCACCAAACGTTCCATTTTGAAGTGTTTCACTCATGGCGTTACCTTGCAATATCTTCACATTTGGTTTGGCTTCGAACTCAACATGTCTTCATGATTATCTTCACAACGATGATTATATAGATATATACATACTAGTGTTCTGTCCTCTACAGCATTCACTTATAGCTATGTCTTCTTGTTTGAATCTTTTGAACTAAGTGAATGTGATCGGACCCTAACCACTCTATGCTTTCTATCTCAAACTCTATCTCTCCAAGTCATATGCATTCTGTTGAAACTGTCAAATGTCTTCACTGTGTCCTTGTCAGCCGAAGACACAGAGACAACCATAAAAGTCCGTTTTTAATGCTCATTCCTCCACATAAGGTCCAGAGAAGCAGGAACGACCGCCCGACCATTTAGGCGTGCGTGGGACGTGGAACAAACCCCAATCTTCCTCTAACTGGCCGCGTGTGCCTCAAATGCGAACCGCCAGGGGCACCTGCGTAATAGCACAGTGCCGCCTCTGAGTCTATAAATTCACACTTACCGCGGTCATTATCTCCTTCTTCCACCTTCGCACAAACCCTAGCGCCACCGCTAGCACTCGACGACGCCGGAGACGAAGCGCTTCACTGCCGCAACCTCTCCAACGCCGTCCTCACGCCGACCGCGGACATCGTCCTCTCCGCCATCGCCGTAGGTGTTTTCCGTCGCCAAGTTAGGGCACGGAGGACTGAACTGCTCGGCATCAACTTCCTTCTATCTAGCAGTTCTAGTGTGGTAAATAAAACTTCTTTTTACAGCCTCTTTTGATCTCTTGGTTCTGTCACTTTCTGCCATAAGAAGTTTCTCTTCACACCAGTTAGATCTCTCGCTGCATCTCATAACATGCCTAGTATATTCACTTGTGCTTCATACAGCAGTTAGATTCCTCACTTGTACTGATCTATGGGTTCGTACAAATCTGGAACCAACTTCTTATCTATAAGTGAATGTCTTCGCACAATGAGGTCAATGTCTTCTAAACCGATTTATCTTCAAAATCTTCTGAGAATGCATATGACCTCTTCCCCTTCCCTCGCACCTTAATGCTGTCACAGGTACATGTCCGTGGGAGAATCCTTTGGATCTCATAGTCTGCATTCATTTGCAGAGTACTTGCAGCATCACATCAACTCTCCTGAAGCCAGTTCTTGTTGGTCAAGCAAAAGGAAGCCTTTGAAGCCTTTGAACATCTTGAAGCCTTCCAAGTTAAGATTCATGGCTTCAGAAACAGCAGCAAGGAAGGGAGGCAGACAGCGACGTGGTGGAACGTCCAAAGATCTACCTGATGAATTGGCAGAGATGTACAAAACTGATCCTGAAGAAAGCTATGGTCAGCGCAAGACACGAATCCAATGGATTCGAAGATATTGGGCAGAGCAATGGTTTCAATACCGCTTCGTCACTCAGGAGTATGAAGAAAAGTGCGCCATCAAGAGACCATGGGGAGACGTATTATACAAAAATCTCGTACCCAGGTCCAGAGATGAAGCTATTGCTCAAGGCTTCTATCCATGCATGGTGAGAGGACCACATCCAGCTGAAGCACATCCGTCATCGCTTCTCTGGTGTCGCGATGACAATCTGTTCAAGCGCAACTTCCAATTTGCTCAGAACTCTGCAAAGCAAAACAAGAAGAAGCTGGGATTAGACTTCAACCCTGGTCCCTCTGAACCAAGGGCAGATGGCACACGCGACGCCGATCCCAATATAATCGGGCCGTATGCCAATCTTGCAGGCCTCATCACGCGCATCCTAGTCCAAGGGACTACCGTGAATGACCCTCCAGCAGATACTGAGTCTAATGATGCCCCTGCTGCGCCAAAGCCAAAGCAGAAGAAGCCAAAAGCTTCAAAGCTAGCCGCTTCTCCCAAAATCTCAAGAGCGAAGCAATTGGCAACTGCACCTCCTGAAGCCAGTGTGCAGTCTGAAGATTTATCACGAGTCTCCAAGCCCCAAGAAGCCAAGAAACCTCAGCCACACACAGGCAAAGAGCTCACAGCTGCTGCTATTGTGCGCTGCGAAACTCTTGATCTCTCAAGCGATGAAGATCTTGGAGATGACGCTCTTGAGCAGCTCATCAAGAGCAAGGAGGAGGCTGAAATCTTCAACAATCTGCCTCTGTTTGATGTCGCCATCATCCACAATTTCATCGATGAATGGTTTGCCTCACCAGACATCAGCTTTGACGATCTGCAGCTGCCCATAGGCCTCAGCGTTGCCTTTCAAGGCGCAATTGCTTCAGAACTTGCAATAGCCCAACGCATTGTAGAACTGAAGCAGAAAATTGATTATGAAAAGGATCAGTTCAAGAAGCACGTGGCCAAGCTCAGCGTGCAAGAAGTGAAAGACTTCAAGATCATGTTGCACGAGCTGAAAAAGAACTTCCTGAAGACGCGTGCCGAAGCTCAAGGCTCGCGAGAGCGCATGAAGACTCTGGCTGATCGCCGTGTGCAGGCCTACAATGAGGCCGTGAAGCGCAAGGCACTTGGGCGTCCCGGCATTGACCCCAGGGTGGCCCCGAAGAAGAAAAAGAATCCTGCTGTGCCTGAACCAGAAGCGCCAAGGTCAGAAACTGCTCCGATTGTCTTCCCCACTGCAACGACTGGCTCGAAGCCAAAGAGTCGATCAACCGCCTCACAGCTCAAGAAGACACGGACTGCAGAGGCTGAAGCTAAGAAGAGGAAACACTCTGAAGCCTCTCCTTCTGAACCCACCATCAAGAAGCGGAAGACCAAGAAATCTCGGGCTGCTCCCACAGAGCCCTTGATAGTTGAACCCCTCTCCGTCCGTTATCCTGACGCAGATCGTCAGTTGACTGTGCATGAGCCCGCCTTCACAGAGGCTCCGCACGCTGAAGACATTCCAGTAGCCGACTACAACGTTGCTGAAGACATTGGTCTCCAAGACAATGTACAAGGTGATGCAGCCCTTCCTCAGCTTGAGACAAGCGAACTGATCAGCATTGGTCGTCCATTGACGCCAATCACACAAGATGCATCGTGGGAAGATCGCCCACAGGAGGAAGATAATGAGCCCCAGCCCACTGCAACTCCACCGGCGTCACCTACATTCCGTAGGCTTCACAAAGGGCCAAGGGCTCAGGCTGCTGACGACATTCCGGCTGCATCAGCCGAAGAGCATGCAGAAATACCACAAGCTCCAACTCCCCCGCACCAACAAGAAGCAGTTCTCCAGGAGAACGTGCCTGAGTTCGTCCCACCCAGTACACGTGTGGAGGGGGCAAATGTTGAGGCTAACACAAACAACGCTGAAGCAAATGTGGAGCCCTCCCCAACAACAGCTTCAGAAGACACTGAAGCTACTGCTCCTGAAGCTTCTGTGCCTGAGTCTACTGCGGGTCCCCAATTCAACTATCATATTGCGCACAGGCCCCAGGTCCAGAAGCCGATCCCACGACTGCCAAGGTTCCCAGGTTCTGCATCAGCTCCTGGCTCCTTCAACATCAACGGCTTCAGGACAGATAACACGTTTTTCAACAGCTCCAAGAACCCTTATTCAAGGGAACGGATTGTATCAGATAGGTTTTGGAGCTATCAATAGCGCAGCTATTATTCATGCATCCTATACAACCAAGGCCGCATCTTTCCTCACAAGCGCCTTGAGGTTGAAGATGTTGCTGGTCTGCCTGGTCTGGAAGAAGCATTGGATTGCTTCAAGCAAGTGGGTCTGCTGCCGTTTATCACCGATGAAGAGCACTGGAACGAAGAGCTTCTGCTCCAGTTCTATGCCACCCTGCATATCAAAGGCTATAACAGAGATCCGAAGACATGGGTCCTGGAGTGGATGACCGGCAATGTCCATCATGAAGCTAATGCTTTCGACATAATTGAGCTTACCGGCCTTCCCACTCCTGGGGAATTCTTTGAAGATGGCTGCCAACTCCATGCTGAAGCAATTGAGAGCATATTTCAGCGTCCTGAGCCAGATATGAGTCAGATGCTCTCAATGATGAAGCCATTGCCTCCTAATGCACCCTATCCAACTCGGTTCTTCGTTGAAGACTTAGAGTACCTGCCCAGAACAATATATCACATCATAAGGCGGACTCTCTGGCCCGAAAAGGGACACTCTCGATATGCAACGATTGAAGGTGCAATGAAGACTCTCATCTTCTGCATTCTTCATGGCAAATGCTTCAACGCACAGGATCTCTTCATCCGTCAACTTGCAGCGTCTGCCTCAGAATTGTTTGGATTGAAGTTCACTCTGCAATCTCCTATCAACCCTCAGCCCGCAACCATAGGATATTTTTGCCAGATGTGGACACATCTGCTGAAGCAATATATCCAGAGCCTGCCAAGCAACCATTAAGTCTTCAAAATGCAGAACACCAGAGCTTCACTCAAAATATTGAAGGTGTTGAAGCTCTCTCCCGAGTGTATCCAATGGCTGGCACCACACGTGCCCCTGCATCAACTGAAGCCACTAACAGCACAGCTGCAAAGAGACCCAAGAAGCGCGCTCGTGCACTCAATGACCGAGAGCTTCTTGTGGCTCTTCACCAAAAGCACGATAGGCATCACGACTGGCTCAAGAGGCAGATGAGAAGCATCATGCAAGACGTCAATTGCATCAGAAATCGGGCAACCAAGAATGCATTTGTCGCACACGAGACCTATCGCCGCACATGGAGAGGCCTCACCATGATGTGCACTAAAGCTGACCTGCATGACGATGGCTTCAAAGAGAGATTCAAATTTGACTCCATGCCTCCAAGAAAAGCTGTGATGCGAAGCACACCATCACTTGAAGAGTCAGAGTTCTCTTCTTCTGCTGCCACCGTGTCTGCCCGGATTATTGAAGAAGAAGACGACGCAACATCATCTCCTCCTGCTTCAACACGCGTCGAATCTGCACCAAGCTCGTCTGCACCGCCACCAAACAACTCCACCGACCCTGCTGCGCCTGGGAACGCGTAGAAACCTCTATGTCTTCAAACCTTTTTGGTCATCACTGACAAAAGGGGGAGAAGCATATGATGTTTATAGTCTTCAAGCGGGTCACTATGGGCGGGTGCCTTCATATTTTTCTACATTTTGCTTCGTGCTTACAACTCCCGTTTTTTCTACATTTGCTTCATTGAGTTGTAACACTTAGCCTTGATGGTCGTCTGCTACCTGTTTGTCACTCCGTTTTGCGAAGAAAAATTCCGCACTCATCTCATTCTGCAGACGTCCATTTTCCATTATGCATGTCATTATCTTCATATACTTTCACATGCATAGTGGATTGTCATCATAAGTTGAAGTGGATCTCCACAAGTACAACCTGCCATGTGCATTTGCATTCAAGAAGCAAATTACTTATATGCACATCTTCAGGGGGAGCCCTTGCAACTTATGAAGACAATTCCTCTACAATTTCACAAATTATGTTCCCCGTTGAAAACTTCAACTAGTTTGTCATCAATCACCAAAAAGGGGGAGATTGTAAGTGCATCTAGTGCCACCCCTAGTTGGTTTTGGAGTATTGACGGCAAACCTAGTTGAGGGACTAATGTGTTTGTGAGAATTGCAGGAAAACACAGGTAGAAGTCCCTCATTGATTCGGTTTTACTACCAGAGATGACCCCTAAAAATGTACGAAGACATTGAAGACAATGGTGGTTTATGAATATATTCAAATTGAAGATAATGACATGAGAAGACTCCCTATGAAGCTTATGGAACTCGAAGACTTAGATCCTTCGTAGTTTCATTTCATTTATGTTGTGTCGAAGGAACCACCGTACTGTTAAGTGGGGTCCAAGAGAACCAGTCAGAATGACTGAAGTGATGCCTAATTCAAATCCTATGTCTTCGAGCAAAGACTATGAGAGCAAATCTTGTCCAGAGTCAGACAAGTCAGCTTTACTTGTAGCCCAAGTAAAGTTGCCGTGTGAGTTCAAAATTCGACCGTTGGTACACGTGTCAGTTCCTTAGTGACCCAGGGTCATTTCGGACAAATCAGGTCGGGTTGCCAAGTGGCTATAAATAGCCCACCCCCACAACCATAAACGGTTGGCTGCTCAGATTTCAGTGCACGGCTTTTGTCGTTTGAGAGCAACCCACCTCGAAGCCTTTGAGAGAAAATTCCTAGCGAGGAGAAAAGCCCTAACCACCCAGAGCCAGAGTAAATTGGGCACCACTTAAGTCTTCGTGTCTGAGTGATCTGAAGACTTATTACACTTGAGGACTGTGCATCCTCCAGACGGTTAGGCGTCGCGTTCAGAGCATCCAAGAGAAATTGTGGATTGCCAGTGAACGAAGTCTGTGAAGGTTTGGAAGTCGCCTGAAGACTTACCACGAGTGATTGGACGAGGTCTGTGTGACCTTAGTTCAAGGAGAATACGGTGAGGACTGGGTGTCTTGGACTAAGTGTCCTTGACTGGGTGTCCGGGACTGTGTGTCCTTTGGTTTAAATACCTAGCCGCTCCAACCAGACGTACAGTTGTCACAACAACTGGAACTGGTCCAACAAATCATTGTCTTCAACGTGTCATTGGTTTCATCTTCACTTCCTTTGACTTACTGTTATTCATTGTGAAGCCATTGCATGCTTGCTTTATCTTTTATCTTCACAACATGAATGTATTATCTGTTTGGCTTCATAACTTCTTCCTACCTAATCCTTATTACACTGAAGCTGTTTGTCATTGTGCTTTCACTCAATTGAATACATGACCATGGCTGCCCTAGTGTAATCTAACTTCCGCTACTTAGTAATAGGCATAATCTTCACTGTTTGTCTTCATAACTCTCACGTTTTGAAGACTTTCATAAAAATCGCCTATTCACCCCCCCTCTAGTCGATATAACGCACTTTCACTCACGCTTAAGATGCCTGGTCCACGAGGCATCATCTCTTTGAAGGGGAAGCACTAAAGTGCGCCTCCCCAAGCAAAGGACTGTGCGGCCGCTTTGACAGCCCCACAGTAAAATGGCCTCACCGGCCAAAAAAACTTCCAAATAGGTCATTAAAGACCACGAACATGGATAGACGAGTTCGGTACAAAATCATCATTGATGCAGGCTTAGTGGCCATATACCCCTGCATTAGGGGCTCCATGCATATACAATAAGAGACAATAAAGCTCAATTTTTTTAACTTTATAATTTGTTTATTTTAAACTTTTGTTCGGCATGACCCGTTTTCAACTCAGGTCCTCTCTTTTACAGATGAACGTCATGCGACGCCCGTCCAGGATACGGCACAACGGAGACACAGGCGCAGACGTGCAGTAGGGACCCGCTTTAAAGGATTCTTTTTAGATTAAGACTCTGCGTAAACCTTTTTTACTGTCTCTTGTTGCTACACATCCCCTGGTTTTTTCTGATATAACCAAGGAGGAGGCTGGCGTCTTGGCATGTGGCCACGTCAGAATTTTTGCACATACCTGGACACTAGGGCTTTTTTAATAAAGAGTGTTGTTTCGCCCGCACTCATAAAGACCGAACACCTTAGGGAGTGTTCGGCGTCACGAGTTTTGGCATTATATGCATCAGCTCCGAATCATGTCTTTGGTCAAATGTTGGGTTGCCCGGCTCCTGAGTTCGGTTACCTTACGTTCCGCTCTATCGGCTAAGGTAGAACCAGGAGAACTACTGCGATTGTGCCCCGGTTTGGCCGGGCGAGCACCTCAGTAGAGAAAGCCGAAAACTGACTGTCATGATGTAGCGTGAGACTGGTCAGCCACTCGATGACCTATCAGAATCTATCAGATTCCTCCGCTTTAACGAAGGGCCGCTTCCCGGTCAGGCACATACGCGCCCCGAACTCGGGCGAGCGCAGTCGCCACCAACGGGCTACCTAAATAGTCTCACTGTCAAGATCCTATGGCTAAGTGAAAGTGTTAAAGCATTATATTCCGGTTGCCTGGCCCGCAGCGCTATCACCTTCTTTGTAGGACCAAGACGTTGGGTTAAGTGTGAAAATGCGTCTTCTGCGAGCACCCCCGCACTATGTGCGTGGGGGCAGAAGCCAACGACTGCCATCTTTCAGATTTTGTATATATATATATATATATATATATATATATATATATATATATATATATATATATCTGAAAACGGCCACACAGGAGGTGTTCCCAATACTTGAAGGCACAAGTATAAAAAGGCCACTACAGTTTATCAAAATATTACTTTATAATTACATATGCTATCATAACAGAGCATCTTTCGAGCACTGCATCTCTATTACACGAGCGCCTTCAAGGACTTCCTGAAAGTAGTGCTTGGAAGGTACTCGGCTTTTGTCCGAATCTCGGGACGCAACAACGGTGGTCTCCATCTCTGCCCAGTATGTCTTGACACGGGCAAGAGCCATCCTTGTGCCCTCTATGCATGCTGACCTCTTCATTGCATTAATACGCGGCACCGTGTCAAGGAATTGCTGCCCCAAGCTGAAATAACTCTTCGGCTCCGATCTCCCCGGCCACAGATGACCCATGACGTACTTCATGGCGAGTCCGGACAACCTATTCAGTTCAGCCCATTGAGCCAAACGATCGTCCACTGCCAGTGGACGCTCTGGATTGTGAAACTGCGACCAGAAAGCTTTTCCACTTTGCGATCTTTCTGATCTCGAAAGTGTTCGGTCGCATCAGCAGCACTCGCTGTCAAATCCAGATAGGTATCCTCCACACTCCACATCCGGTCCAACGGAGCAAACTTCGGATCGCAAAATTTCCTTCACAGCATAAAGGGCTTTCCAGCCGCAATTTGTTCGGCCTGACGCAGCTCCTCCTTCGCAGCTCTCATCACAGAGCACGCGTCCTTGGCATTGGCAACGGCCTTCTCTAAGTCTGTCTGTTTCGCCTGGTCTTCTTTCTCAAGAAGTCTGCAACGGTCTGCAGCGCTCTTTAACTTTTCGGCCATCTCGGCCATCTCTTCCTTGCTTCGGCAATGATCAGCCTGTTCGGCTCTCAGCTCTTCAAGGGCTTTCTTGGCAGCCGCATCACTTTCTCTGGCTTGTTCTTTAGCTCGGGCAAGTTCTGCCCTAAGACTCTCCACGGCGGCCGCACCATCTGCGTCAAACACACACATCGTAAGACACTGGCATAAAACTCTTCTTACCTGATGCCGCCCGAGGAATTACATACCTTGAGCCTCATCAAGCCGCTTGTTGACAAGCGCGATGTCGGCATCTGCCACGTCCAGTTGCCGCTTTAGTTCGGCAAAATCATCAGTTCGGCTCAATTCCGGACACCCTGCCGCCTACATTCAAAGGTGACATCTTAGACCTAGGTTTATGATCCTCCACGTGCTATCATTTCTTGACGACGCGCAGAGTCTCGGGGGTTACTATCTACACAGGGCGCATCTTATTCATGCGCAACTGACAAAAGTGTACATTATCTAATGTACCTCAAAACCCATCAGTAAACTTTTGACGGCCTCATGCAATCCGCTCTCTGCGGATGAGATCCTTTCAATCACCGTGCCCATCAATGCACGGTGCTCCTCCGAGATAGAAGCTCGCCCCAGCAGAATCTTTAGCTCGTCCGACCGAGCACCAGATGGTGCCGGACTTGTCCCATGACCTCTTTCGAAGGCCGGACGTGGAGAACCTCGGGGGGCCACATAGTTATCTTCCGCCCCTGACGGACTCGGAGAAACCTTCCGCGATGACACCTCAGGGTCGCCTGCCTCGCTAGGCGGCACGGCAGGGGGAGGCGTCCCGCTCTCCATCATCTCCGGAAGGAGATCCCCCGAAGACGAGCTCTGCTGAGAAGGGCTAAGGTCCGAGCTACAAGGTAAAAATTCGGTTAATCTTCTCAGATATAAATCAAGGATTTTCCTCATCCCTCAAAAGGAAAATCTTTCTCTACTTACGGCTCGCTGGAGGGCTGATCCCCTTGAGGGCGTAGTCCGGCCGAGGAACTCCCCGGCGTTGGACCCTCTGACGAGGATTCCCCCCCCCCCCGCTTCGAGGCCATGGTTTCCGGGTCGTCAGAGGCGGCTCTCTTCTTCCCCTTAGGAGAGGAATTGTCGGTTCCTCCCTTCGGAGCAGCCTCCTTCGAGGAGGCCATAGTGTCCTTGTCCTCCCCCTTGCTTCCCTCCAAAGGTATTATCTCCAGCATCCTGACCAGCACGGGATCCGGCCTAGTTTCGGGAAGGGGAGCCAGGCACCTGATCAGCTTTGCCTTCGCTATCCACTCCTGTTTAAAAGGACAGCTCTTTTAGGGGCAAGTTTATGACAATTATACAGATAGAAGGTCCGGGCACAAGGTTGCTTACTTGAGTATCCAGGCGATTGCAGCTTAGGCCTGCGTCCTCGGTTAAATCCGGACACATCTCTTGTGATCCGAAGAACAGTTTATACATCTCCGCGGGCGTTGCACCCATGAAATTCTAGAGAGCTCGCGGTCCCTCTGGGTCAAACTCCCACAGGCGAAGGGAGCGACGTTTGTCGGGCAATATTCGGCGAATCAGCATGACCTGCGTCACCTTGACCAGGCTGAGGTCTCCTTCCAAGAGATCCTTAATGTGGCCCTGTAACAAGGGCACATCTTTGGGCAAACCCCAATCTAACCCTCTGTTGACCCATGACGCTAGCCATGGTGGGGGACCCGAGCGAAAGGCAGGAGGCGCCACCCACTTGGTGCTCCGGGGAGCGGTGATATAAAACCACTCTCGTTGCCACAAGCCTAGCTCCTCTTGAAAAGAGCCCTCGGGCCATGGAGCATCAGCATTTTTGCTTATAACAGCGCCTCCGCACTCTGTGTGCCGTCCCTTGATCATCTTCGGCTCCAATTTGAAGGTCTTGAGCCATAATCCGAAGTGAGGGGTAACACGGAGGAATGCTTCACACATGACAATAAACAAGGAGATATGGTGGATGGACTCCAGAGCTAAGTCATGGAATTCCAGCCCGTAATAAAACAGCAGTCCCCTCACAAAAGGATCCATTGGGAAGCCCAACCCCCGAAGAAAGTGAGACATGAACACCACGCTCTCACCGGGCTGGGGACTGGGAATGACCTGCCCTTGAGCAGGCAAGCTATGCGAAATTTTGCCGGTTAGGAACTTAGCCTCCCTCAACTTTAGTACGTCCTCCTCCGTGACGGAGGAGGGCATCCATTTTCCTTGAAGGTCAGAACCGGACATTGTCGAAGGTCCGAAGCGCCGGGAATCTGGAGCCTAGGGTGTTGGAACTCGAGGCGATGGGCGAAATCGCTTGAGATTGAAAAAAGGAGTAAGGCCTTGCTCTCTTTATAAGAGGTTGAATACCAAGAGCCCTCCCCATAACTGTTCGGGACTCGTCTTTAATCGAGGAAACATGCTAACGGGCGCGGATGGGTTACCCACGTCCGTATTGATGAGAATCCGTAAAAGGGGGTACACGATCTCTGCTTTGACAAGACGTGCCAAGGAAACCGCCTTGCAAAATGTGCTGAGGTGGGAAAGTAAAAACGATTCGAGTAAAGGACTTGGCCGTAGTGTGATGACACACTGCGGAATACGTCAGCAGATTTGATTTGTGTTAATATTATTCTCTCAATGGCAATATGTGGAAACTTATTTTGCAAAGCCGGACACTACTCTTGGTGTTTACAATCTTCTATGAAGGACTTGGAGGAGGAACCCGCCTTGCAATGCCGAAGACAATCTGCGCGCCGGACTCGTCGTAATTGAAGCCTGGTTCAGGGGCTACTGAGGGAGCCCTGGATTAGGGGGTGTTCGGGTAGCCGGACTATACTTTCAGCCGGACTCCAGGACTATGAAGATACAGGATTGAAGACTTCGTCCCGTGTCCGGATGGGACTTTCCTTGGCGTGGAAGGCAAGCTTGGCGATGCGAATATTCAAGATCTCCTACCATTGTAACCGACTCTGTGTAACCCTAACCCTATCCGGTGTCTATATAAACCGGAGGGTTGTAGTCCGTAGGACATAAAAAAACTCCATATACAACAATCATACCATAGGCTAGCTTCTAAGGTTTAGCCTCCTTGATCTCGTGGTAGATCTACTCTTGTACTACCCATATCATCAATATTAATCAAGCAGGAGTAGGGTATTACCTCCATCGAGAGGGCCCGAACCTGGGTAAAAACATCATGTCCCTTGTCTCATGTTACCATCCGGCCTTGACACACAGTTCGGGACCCCCTACCCGAGATCCGCCGGTTTTGACACCGACAACGGGCCTGTCGTGGGGCAGCAAAGTAGAGGTGACTGGACTGCAAACATGCATCCAAACCCTGGTGAACAAGAAGCTCAAGCTTGTCAACGTAGTCCAGGTTATGCTCATCCGCCGGATCCTCCCGTGTCAACAACGGGCCTTCAATCTGTGGGAGTTCAACCCGGCGCAGCATTGAACTCTGAGCAGGCTCTTCGACACGACGTACGAAGATGCCTGGAAGGTGCTTTTCAAGGGCGCCGAGGCTCCCACATCCGCTACCGAGGATCGCGGATTCAGCATGTAGCGTCACGCTAGAGCGGTAAGTTGTTTGTACCTTTTACAGGGTATTAGTTTTTCATAGTTTAACTCTATGCGGGATCTAAGCTCCCTTACCTTTGACAGGATTGGCAGGCGAAGTCTGGACAGATCAACTATCCGGCTCCTTTGCCCGAAGACGCAGCCGATGCCCGCTTGGCGAAGCTGCTAGTTCTGGCACCCTATGTGGTGCCGGCGAAGAAGGTCACGGGGACTCGAAAAAGTGCCCTGCGCCAGGAGGTGTCGGGATCATCATCCAACGGTTCTAAGGCGCATTCCTCTCGTGAAGACGAGGAGGAGGAAGAAGAGACCTCTCCCCCTCCAGTGGGGGGAGAGAAGAAAAGGAAGGCCGCCCTCACTGGGGAGGCCGAAGGGTCCAAGAAGGGGAAAACCCTTCCTCCGGACTACTCCACCAACACCGACGACGGTGGAGAGGAGTGGCCGCTCAGGGCCAAGCCCTGGCGAAATCGTAAGTATCCGGATACCAGAGGAATTCATAATATTCCTTTATTGCACAACTTTCCCTTATGTCGAATATGATTATGCTGCCCACCCAAAGACCGGCTCGACGCGTCGTCGAGCGGTTCACTAGACTCTTCGGATGTGAATTCGCTTCCGACGGCTACCTCCCCCCGCCCTACGGACGACGCCGAAGTGTTGTCCCAACAGGTTCCAAGCCAGGAGGAGGTGGTCCTGGAGGCGCCGCAAGGCAACCTCCCGGACTCCAGGAGTAAAGGGGATAAAACCCCCCAGGGCTCCAAGTCCGGCTCTAGGCCGGACACCGCTCCGGAACCTTCAAAGGTTCCAGAGTCCGACGGGCGACCTCCTTCCAAGAGGAGCAAGCCCACAGTGCCGGTGACCCCCGTCCAACCGGTGGCGCCGGACAATCTGTTGGAGGTGCTCAAAGGCGCCTCCATAAACGAGGAGCACCGCACCATTATGAGTGCGGTGGTCCAGAAGGTTCAGTCCGCCAAGAGCGGACTGACTGAAGCTTGTGCTAGCCTTTTACCAGGCTTTGAGGTAAGTAAAGAATGTGTAAATAATATTACCGCATAGACAGTAGCCCCTGATGCTCTGTTTGGCGTTCGGGAAGAAAAGCCGAATAGAGGATCAAATAAAATTCACAAGAGTCTAACAAAAAGGAATCAATATGCGTATGCAGGCTTCTCTGCTGGCGTCCGCCGCACTGACCGCAGAAGTGGACACGCTAAAGCAAAACCTCGAGCAGTCCGAGAAAGAGCTCGGGCGTGCCAAGAAGCAGCTCGAGGACAAGGAAGGTAAGAAATACCTTGTTTAAATATATATAAAAAAGTGCAATTGCCAAAAAAATGACAGGATTATCGTGGCTATTGTAGGGGCCACGTCTGAGGTGGCGACCCTTAAGCAAGCGCTATTCGAGGCCGAGAAGAGGGCGGCCACGGAGCGCACCGAGCGGGAGAAGTATGAGCCCCAGGTTGGCAAGGTGCGGCAAGAGCTCCATGCTCTTATGAAAAAACATGAGAGTTTGGAGCTTGACTCAAAGACGCGAGCGTCCGAGCTCGCGGTGGCTATTGAAAATGCCAAGTCTGCCAAGGCCGAATCCCAGAAGACCCTCCAGGAGTTGGATGCGGTGAAAAAGATAGCGGCGGGTAAGGCATTCTTTATGCAAAGCAAACACATAAACGTGAGTTACTTGTTACTTACCTGAATCCGGAGCTCTCCAGGAGCATTCGCAGATCTTCGCCGTAGCGTGTCCGATGCCGCCACATTCTATCGAGCCGAGGAGGGAAGCTCGACAGAGAAGGTGTTCTGGTCTCAGTATGCTGAGGCCGGACACCCCGTGCCCCTGAGCAACCAGCTAAAGCAACTGGTCGAGCTCCACAAGGCGGCCGAACAGGCCATGAAGGGCCTCATAGTTCGGCTGTGGCCTGGAGAGGCTCTGCCTGGGAGCTATTTTGGGCTGGTGCGGTGGCTGGTGGGGGCTGTCCAAGGCTCGAAGTCATCAAGCGCTCTGTCTGCATTGAAGGTGCCCGTAGGGCCCTTGCCCCTGCTAAGGTGCACTGGGGCAAGCTGGATGCTGAGAAGCTTGTGAATGACGGGCCACCGCCGGGGAAAGAGCATCGCAAGCCCGAGAATTATTATAAGGATGTTCTGAAGGGTGCCCGCCTTATGGCGGATGAATGTTCCAGGGATGTAATTTTTGAGTAAAACTCGCTTGTTTTGTCTTGTGCGCTGAAAACGTGTTCATATGCGCTAAGCAATGCTGTTGGAATTTAAAATATTACCTTTTGTGCGGCTGTTTATCAATTCTGAGAGATGGCGAGTCGTCCGCTTCTGCCCCCGTGCCGCTAGTGCTGGGGTGTTCGAGGATAAACCTGAGCGCTCTTTTTCCCATGTTTGGGTCCTTCGAGGGAGGCGCTCAGCACAACAAACAAGGCAATCAGACTATAATGCATGAACATTCTCACTTAGCCATAGAATTCTATAATTTTAAATTTTGGCGAAGCCCCTGGTATTCGGAAGACCGAGTTCGGGGCGCTATCCACGTCTTGGCCGGACAGAGCCGACTCCTCACTCTAAGCGGCATAAGACTTTAGGGACTCGAAAAACCTCTCGAACAGCGACCAGCTCTCGCTTCATCATGACAGTCAGTTTTAGCTTTCTCTACTGAGGTGCTCGACCCAGCTCAACTGGGGCACAATCGCAGTAGTTTTCCTAGTGCTACCTTAGCCGACATAGCGGAACGTAAGGCACCAAAACATAGGAGCCGGGCAAACCCAACTATTAACCCAAGACATGATTCGGAGCCGATGCATATAATGCTATAAGTTTGGGGTGCCGCACTTGTTAAAGTGTTCGGACTTCTCACACCATATTGAGGGGTACTAAAGCCCCTGGCGTATTTTGGCTGTACCAAAGTGTACGGGTGCAACATGTCGTTAAGGAACATATATTTGTAAAAAAAGAGTAATGCAAAAATAAACAAAAGCTATGCATTGTTTATTAAAAAGGGCTGCGATCAAAGCAGAACAATACAAATAATGCGATGAGCAAAAGGTTGGACTATTTAACATGTCCGTTCCAGGGGCAGGCTGCGGAATGGTATGCGAAACAGGTATACTGCTCATGATAGAGACCACCTGGGAGTTCCGTAATGCGGCATGGCTTGTCTGCTTCCCTGGTTCTTGCATCGTTTGTGCGGCAATTGAAATGCCGAACAGGCCTTCCGAAGAATGGAGTCCTGAAAGTAAGAGAAAATTAAAAAATCGGCAGCCCCTGGTGCGGTTTCAGCCGTGTTTCGGGTGTGCCATGATGGTGCCCCTCCCCCTGTACCCATGGTATTTCTAGAGCATAGTTCTATACGCGAAGCACTGGTGTCGCATTTTTGCGAGGGCTGGGGTTGGGGCCGCATTGCTACGCCTGCTCGGAACGTGCCAGGCGGTCTTGTTGTAGGTTACTCCGGGCACGCTTGACGGTGTCAGGACGTTTAATGGCCGGACTGGAGAACTGCCTGGAGAGGCTTCTTTGTACTTCCGCTGCAAGGGCCGCCGTGTGCTCCTCCGTTCGGAGGGAGCGTTCGGTGTTTCCATTGACCGTAATTACTCCTCGAGAGCCTGGCATCTTGAGCTTAAGGTATGCGTAGTGCGGTACTGCATTGAACTTGGCGAACGCGGTTCGCCCGAGCAGTGCCTGATAGCCACTGCGGAATGGGACAATGTCGAAGATTAACTCCTCGCTTCAGAAATTATCCAGAGATCCGAAGACCACTTCAAGTGTGACTGAGCCTGTACAGTTGGCCTCTACACCTGGTATTACGCCTTTAAAGGTCGTTTTGGTGGGCTTAATCCTCGAGGGATCTATGCCCATTTTCCGCACTGTATCCTGGTAAAGCAGCTTCAGGCTGCTGCCGCCGTCCATAAGGACTCTAGTGAGATGAAATCCGTCAATAATTGGGTCTAGAACCAATGCGGCGAATCCTCCATGACGGGTGCTAGTGGGATGGTCCCTTCAATCAAAGGTGATCGGGCAGGAGGACCATGGGTTGAACTTTGGGGCGACTGGCTCTACCGCGTATACGTCCCTTAACGCGTGCTTCCGCTCCCTCTTGGGGATGTGGGTTGCGTATATCATGTTCACCGTTCGCACTTGTGGGGGAAAACCCTTTTGTCCACTGTCGTTCGGCGGCCGGGGCTCTTCGTCGTCATCGCTATGCAGCCCCTTGTCTTTATTTTCGGCATTTAACTTGCCTGCCTGCTTGAACACCCAACAATCCCTGTTGGTGTGATTGGCCGGCTTTTCGGGGGTGCCATGTATCTGGCACAAACGGTCGAGTATTTGGTCCAAACTGGACGGACCCCAAGGATTTCTTTTGAATGGATTTTTCCGCTGACCAGATTTATAGCCTCTGAATCCGGCATTAACTTCCGTATCCTCAGCATTGTCACCGTTAATGCGGCGCTTCTGCTTGCTTCGACGTGACCTGCCACTACTATCCCTGGTATCCGAATTACCAGGGTTCTTGGTCATATTGTTGCTACGAGCAAGACAGCTGTCTTCTCCCGTGCAAAAGCGGGTCATGAGTGTCGTCAGTGCTGCCATAGATTTCGGCTTTCCTGTCCATGGTGCCGGGCAAGCCACTCGTCACGGATATTGTGCTTGAAGGCTGCTAGGGCCTCTATGTCCGGACAGTCGACTATTTGATTTTTCTTTGTTAGGAACCGTGTCCAGAATTGCCTGTCTGATTCCTTTGGCTGCTGAATTACGTGGCTTAGGTCATCGGCGTCTGGTGGTCGCACATAAGTGCCCTGGAAATTGTCGAGGAATGCGGCTTCCAGGTCCTCCCAACAACTGATTGATCCTGCTGGCAAGCTGTTAAGCCAATGCTAAGTTGGTCCTTTAATCTTGAGTGGGAGGTATTTGATGGCGTGGAGATCATCGCCGCGGGCCATGTGGATATGAAGGAGATAATCCTTGATTCATACCACAGGATCTGTTGTGCCATCATATGATTCGATGTTTACGGGTTTGAAACCCTCGGGGATTTGATGATCCATTACTTCGTCTGTGAAGCATAGTGGGTGTGCGGCGCCTCTGTACTGGGCTACATCACGACATAGCTCCAATGAGCTTTGTCTACTGTGATCGGCCCTACCGGGTTTGTGTCCGGCGTGACGGTAATCGTCTCGAGTCATGGGGCGCCCACGTGATCCGTAGATCGATCTTGTTTTCCCTGCCTTGTCCTCCAACATATCTCGCAGGTCTGGCGCATTTTCCCGTGCCTTGGTGTGGGGTGCGGCTTGAGTGGAGGGCCGAGAGGCCTCTTTGTCGCGGCCATGAGGTGGCCGGTCGACCGTATCAAGTGCTGGTGATGTAGGTTTAAGTGCTTCCTCCTCTAATCGGGGTAGCAACCTACGCTTTGGGTAGCTCTTGGAGGGGCGTTCGATTTTATCCTCTTCGGCCGCAAGGACTTCAGTCCATCTGTCGACTAGCAAATCTTGATCAGCTCTAAGCTGTTGCCGTTTTTTCTTGAGGCTTCTTGCCGTGGCCATAAGCCTGCGTTGAAAACGCTCTTGCTCGACGGGATCCTCTGGCATGACGAATTCATCGTCATCGAGGCTTGCCTCGTCTTTGGAGGGAGGCATATAATTATCGTATTCGACCTCTCTGTCTGCCGCTATCTCATGAGGGCTTGCTTCTCCATCCTCCTGTGCTGGATCTTGCTGGAGGGGGTTTTCTTCGGCACGCTCCGGAGTATTATTATCTCCCGTGCTGGAATCACCGTATTTGCTTTGGCGGGATTTTGAGCGGCGCAACTGAAGCCGGCGCTTAGGATGTTTCTTGGAGGGGTCATCCTCCGCTGTTCCATCGCCATCTCCTTCTTTTTGGGTGTCCACCATGTATATGTCATATGACGAGGTGGCTTTCCAGGGCCCAATAGGCACTGGTTCTTCATCGTCTCCTGCATCGGCGTCCATACCGTCGATGTCTTCGGAGTCGAAGTCGAGCATGTCGGTTAAATCGTCGACAGTGGCTACAAAGTGGGTGGTGGGTGGGCTTTGAATTTCTTCATCGTCCGTATCCCAACCTTGCTGACCGTAGTCTGGCCAGGGCTCTCCTGATAACGAGAGAGACTTTAGTGTCTTCAGAATATCGCCGAAAAGCGAGTGCTGAAAGATGTCCGCGGTAGTAAACTCCATGATCGGCGCCCAATTGGATTCGATCGGCAGGGGTGCGGAGGGTTCGGAGTCCGGAGAGGAGTCCGGCTCCTTGGAGTCACGAGTCTCGCGGAGTGCGGGGCTGGTGTTTGGCTCGATCACCGTTGGGATCGGAGCCCCCGAGGCGGCGTCCAACCACCCATCCTCGATCGGCGCAGTTGGCTCCGAATTAAGGGTCGAAGCCGATGCGGGCGCGGCCTCCAGGGCACTGTTCGGCGGCAGAGCTAGATCATGCTCGTCGCGACAGTGCGACGCGCTCGGCAGTGGCTCGAATCCGTCGAAGATCAAGTCCCCGCGGATGTCAGGCGTGTAGTTTAAACTTCCAAATCTGACCTGACGGCCAGGGGCATAGCTTTCGATCTGCTCCAGATGGCCAAGTGAATTGGCCCGCAGTGTGAAGCCGCCGAAGACGAAGATCTGTCCGGGGAGGAAGGTCGCACCCTGGACTGCATCGCTATTGATGATCGTAGGAGCCATCAAGCCTAACGGCAACGACACAGAGGAACTCTCAATGAAAGAACCAATGTCGGTGTCAAAACCGGCGGATCTCTGGTAGGGGGTCCCGAACTGTGCGTCTAGGCTGGATGGTAACAGGAGGCAAGGGACATGAAGTTTTACCCAGGTTCGGGCCCTCTTGATGGAGGTAAAACCCTACGTCCTGCCTTATTAATATTGATGATATGGGTAGTACAAGAGTAGATCTATCACGAGATCGGAGAGGCTAAACCCTAGAAGCTAGCCTATGGTATGATTGTTGTTCTGTATTTTGTCCTACGGACTAAAACCCTCCAGTTTATATAGACACCGGAGAGGGTTAGGGTTGCACAAAGTCGGTTACAATGGTAGGAGATCCACATATCCGTATCGCCAAGCTTGCCTTCCACGCCAAGGAAAGTCCCTCCTAGACACGGGACGAAGTCTTCAATCTTGTATCTTCATAGTCCAGGAGTCCGACTGAAGGTATAGTCCGGCCATCCGAACACCCCCTAATCCAGGACTCCCTCGGGCGCCTTATAGGGCACTAGTGCCAGCATCTTCGCTAAACGCGGGATGGCTGGTTCTTCAGGAAGCGGAGCCGGACACTTGATCTGCTTCGTCCTCTCCATCCATTCCTGAAGAAGCAATGATAATAAAAACTTGGAAATCATCCTTGAAACAAGCAAATAGGGGATGCGTTCAAAATAACATACCTCGTTGGCGAGGTGATTAATGTCGTGCCCGCAGTCCAAGTCTGTGGTCGGCGTTGTCTCGTTTCCCTTGAAGAGCAACTTCCAGGCGTCTTCGTGAGTGGTTTCGAAGAGCCTCTCAGGGTATGGTGCTTCTTCGGATTGAATTCCCATAGAGGGCGGCTTCGGCTTTGGCACGGGAGAAACCGGCGAACTAGCATCACCTAGATTATATCGACAAGCTTGATATCTTTGTCCACCATGCTTTGAACACGCGTTTGCAGCGCTATCAACTCATCTGGCGAACACCAGTTCGGGCTCTTCTCAACCCAGGACGTGAGTTGCATGGGAGCGCTGGAGTTGAATTTGGCAGCCGCGACCTAGATGGCGCCGCGGGGTTTTGTGATGTAGAACCACTTTTTCTGCCATTCCTTGACAGTCTCTATGAAAGTGCCTTTTGGCCAGGAGACATTGGTCAGCTTGCTCACCATGGCGCCTCCGCACTCCATGTGCTGGCCATCCACCACCTTCGGCTTCACGTTGAAGACCTTGTGCCACAGCCCAAAGTGGGGATGGATGCGGAGGAAGGCCTCACACACGATGATGAATGCCGAGATGTTGAGGAAGGAGATTGGGGATAGATCATGGAAGTCTAGCCCGTAATAGAACATCAGCCCGCGGACAAAAGGGTGGAGTGGAAACCCTAGCCCACGGAGGAAATGGGGGATGAATACCATCCTCTCATTGGGCTTCGGTGTGGGGACGACATGCCCCTAGGCTGGAAGATGGTGGGCGATTTCCTTCGCCAAGTACCCGACCGCCGGAAGCTCAGTAATGTCCTTCTCCTTGACGAAGGAGGCCATCCACCTGCCTTGACCTCCGGATCTGGACATGGTTGAGTGCTTGCTTGAGTGGGAAAAAGATGAGAACTTGGGCGCTAGAGCTCAAGAGTGGTGGGGCAGAGGAAGAGAGAAGGCGTGTGAGAAGAAGGGGGAATCCTTATCCCCTTATAAAGGCAGTGAATATCGTACGCCTCCCCACTCACCCCGAAACTCGCCTATTCCCAAGGGCTGTGTGAACGGCACGGTTGGGTTACCCACACCCGTATTGATGAGGATACCGCAATAAGGGGACATGATCTTTGCTTTGACAAGATTTGCTGATGGCAACCGCGTCTCGAAACATGGAGCTGCACATGAAAAACGGTTCGGAATTATGACGGGGCGGATGTTATGTGATGTTGCAAAAAGTTGTCAACCGATTGGACTCGTGGATTATTATATTCTCTGTGGTTGTGTGTGGTGTGTGTGTGTGTGTTACAGTTCTGGACACGACCATTACATCTGAAGACCATCTTAGAGTTCGGAAGGAGGAACCCGCCTTGCAATGCCGAAGACGGATCTACGCGTCGGATACCTTGTCATTGAAGCCAGGTTCAGGGGCTACTGAGGGAGTCCTGGACTAAGGGGGCCTCGGGCGTCCGGCCTATTAGCCATGGGCCGAACTGATGGGATGTGAAGATACAAACTCCGAAGACTGCACCCATGTCCGGACGGGACTCTCCTTGGCGTGGAAGGCAAGCTTGGCGGTCAAATGAGTAGATTCCTTTCTTTGTAACCGACCTAGTGTAACCCTAGATCCCACCGGTGTATATATAAACCGGAGGACTTAGTCCGGAGGAGGGATAATAACAACCATAGTCATACAGGCTAGGCTTTTAGGGCTTAGCCATTACGATCTCGTGGTAGATCAACTCTTGTAATACTCATATTCATCAAGATCAATCAAGCAGGAAGTAGGGTATTACCTCCATAGAGAGGGCCCGAACCTGGGTAAACATCGTGTCCCATGTCTCCTATTACCATCGACCTTAAACGCACAGTTTGGGAGCCCCTACCCGAGATCCGCCGATTTTGACACCGACACTCGCCGCACCACCCGGCATAGTGGTGACGTGATTACCTCATCTAGCTTACCGAACACACAGGTTCGCAAACGCCGACCAGAGGTCTTACACATTTCTGACATGCTTTATCCCAAGGCGAGTCATTTTCGACATCCTCTTAACTCGTCTGATTCAAACTATCAAGGGACTTCTCATTCTTCCTCTGCCAAGTCAGCGGGAACTCAAATCCCAACTTTCAAGACTGTACCTAGGTGAGAATATATTCAATCATCCAAACGTTATGCCTGATCATTATACTGACCTCTTTATGCTTCTTATTTTCAGAGGCCAGGCAAAACCCAGCAAGAAGGTGAAGCTGACTAAGCTGGTCGACGACTCCAATCCTTCGGAACTGGAAAAGCAACACTCAGAACCTTGTAACCAAATTGCCGAGGCCACGCTTGATGATCCACCACCACAAGATCATGAAACCTCCATAGATCATATGGATGTTGAACTGGCTATTCCTAAGCCGCCAAGCCCAATTAAACCTGCCGAAGAGAAGCCTGATGATGTTGTTGTCACCGGGTTTGGATTTGTAGCCCTGGGTCAACCTACTGCTTTATCTAAGCACAGCGCCAAGGAAGAAATTTCTGCTGAAGATAAAGGCAAGTGGAAGGTGGATTTGGAGAGCAACACCCATTTCAGCGCCTAAGACATCCACTCTGGTTACCTGAATCGTCTGTACATCAGCCGTGACTTTGAGGCCGGCTAAGTCAATTTGTTGAAGGAATGCTATGAGGTAATTTAATCACCATTCTCTTTCATACCTATCTGTCTACCAGCTACCAAGTCTATAGGATATGATAGAATTTGAATATGATGTAGACTTTCTAGTTGCCATAAAGAATCACACAGCATCACTAGTAGCCCCCAAGGGCCGGCTTAAATCACCATGCTAAGCCGGAACTTTAAATAGTAATAATGAACTTTGCATTCGTAGCCCCCAAGGGTCGGCTTAATGCTACCTCTTGAGCATGCGTTGGTTTTCCCTTGAAGAGGAAAGGGTGATGCAGCAAAGTAGCATAAGTATGTCCCTCAGTTTTTGAGAACCAAGGTATCAATCCAGTAGGAGACTACACGCAAATCACCTAGTACCTGCACAAACAAATAAGAACCTTGCAACCAACGCGATAAAGGGGTTGTCAATCCCTTCACGGCCACTTGTAAAAGTGAGATATGATAAAGATAATAAGATAAATATTTTTGGTGTTTTTGTGGTATAGATTGGGAAATAAAGATTGCAAAATAAATAGTAAACTAGAATTGTAGATTGGAAACTTATATTATGTAAAGTAGACCCCGGGCCATAGGTTTCACTAGTGGCTTCTCTCAAGATAGCATGTATTACGGTGGGTGAACAAATTACTGCCGGGCAATTGATAGAAAAGCGCATAGTTATGATGATATATAAGGCAATGATCATGAATATAGGCATCATGTCTGTGACAAGTAGACCGAAACGATTCTTCATCTACTACTATTACTCAACACATCGAGCACTATCGAGCATGCATCTGGAGTATTAAGTTCATAAGAACGGAGTAACGCATTAGGCAAGATGACATGATGTAGAGTGATAAACTCAAGCAATATGATATAAACCCCATCTTTTTATCCTCGATGGCAACAATACAATACGTGTCGTTTCCCTTTCTGTCACTAGGATCGAGCACCGCAGGACTGAACCCAAAGCTAAGCATTTCTCCCATTGCAAGAAAGATCAATCTAGTAGGCCAAACTAAACCGATAACTCGAAGAGACTTGCACAGATATCAAATCATGCACATAAGAATTCAGAGAAGAATCAAATAATATTCATAGATAATCAAGTTCATAAACCCACAATTCATCGGATCTCGGCAAACACACCGCAAAAGAGTTACATCGAATAGATCTCCAAGTATTTCAAGGAGAACTTTCTATTGAGATCCAAAGAGAGAGAAGAAGCCATCTAGCTAATAACTATGGACCCGAAGGTCTGTGGTAAACTACTGACACATCATCGGAGAGGCTATGGTGTTGATGTAGAAGCCCTCCGTGATCGAATCCCCCTCCGGCAGATCACCAGAAAAGGTCCCAAGATGGGATCTCACAGGTACAGAAGGTTGCGGCGGTGGAAAAGGTGTTTCATGGCTCTCCCCGAAGGTTTCAGGGTACAAGAGTATGTATAGGTGAAGGAAGTATGTCGGTGGAGCTACGAGGGGCCCATGAGGGTGGGGGCGCACCCACCCCCTGGGGCGCGCCCTCCTACCTCGTGGCTTCCTCGCTGCTTCCTTGACGTCCACTCCAAGTCTCCTGGATTGCGTTTGTTCCAAAAACGATCCCCGCAAAGGTTTCATTCCGTTTGGATTCTGTTTGATATTCTTTTTCCGCGAAACACTGAAATAGGCAAAAAAAACAGCAACTTTGCATCCATAGCCCCCAAGGGTCAGCTTAACAAGTATGTTAAGTTGAAACTTAATCATCTTATATGAAGTCAATAACCCAATTCGTACCCTTCATAAAATGGATTATATCAGTTGTCTGGGTCAGCAAATAATCTTGCCTTGAAGAAAGAGCAATATGCATTAGCCCCCAAGTTCCAAGTACAGTACTTGCTTTGTGCTTGGGAGTTCAGAAAATTTCCTTTAAGAGCAAGATACATTAGCCCCCAAGTGCCAAGGAAAATATTTGTATTGTGCTTGAGACTTCATAATAATCATACTCATAGTATCTGTCCTTGCTTATACCACAGGCTGAACTTTCTGAGAAGGACTCATAGCTTAATTATCTGAAGGCCAATATAAAGACTCAACAATCTGAAACATCCAAGGCCAAATCAGAATTGAAGACTGCTTTAGAGAGCATTGAGCAACTCAAGGAAAACTTCAATACTGACAAAGATGGCCGGGAAACTGAAAAAGCAGCTCTATTGAAGAGGGCACAAGATGCTGAAGCTGCACTTAAACCGGTGACGGAGGAGTTATCAGGCTTAAAACAACAGATCAATATCATGTCAGCAGCCATCTTTGGTAAGAACATGTCTCCCTTGTGCCTTAATAATCATATCATAAACGACTGCCGGCTTATCCATACCATTACTGATATAGGTTCTCGGAGCGCTAAGTTATGCTCAGATATGCGCATTTGGCTTAAAGCTGTGTACACTCTTGTAGAACAGTTATATACCGGTGCCCAATGAACCATTGCTGCTATGCTGGACAAGAAAACTCCCTCGACACTCATCAAAAGACACAATAGAGCAGTTATCTATGTTGCCCCGAAGGATTGACGACTTAAAACGGGGAGCTACTAGAGCCGGCGCCTTGACTGCCCAAAGCCGTGCAAAGGCATGGCAAGCAGATCTTGATCCTGAGGGCTTGGCCAATGGTTGCCCTAGCATTAAAGATGACAGATCTGCCTTCAGTGTTGATGACTTTGCAGCAATAGCAAGAGCAATGCATCCTTTGGCAAGTAAACTGGCTAACGAAACCAACCTATCCTCATACTAGGCGGCTTATGATGCCGAAAACAAGAAAGTGAACGCGCCGGTTCACGAGCCAAAGGGTCTCATCCCGCTGATTTGTAAGCACACCTTCGCCCATGACATTGATCCAGCAAGTCTTATTGATGATGAACCTGTGTTTAGAGCGTTGATCGGTATCAACTGGGCTACGCTTTACTTCCAGATGATGGATAATCAAGGAGCTGAAGGTGAAGAAGAGGCGCAAGATGACCTGGAGCCTTCAACCCACCAACAGCCGTGAACTGATTGATGAAGCATATTACTTTGTTGTGTTAACACCAAAACACTTATCCTCGTTGGGCTATCAGATGCCTTGTAATAGGCTAGTTAAACTCTTGATCTGCCATGCCGTCGTGCATGTTTTGTTTTACATGATATTGCTGATCTGCCACTTATGCTTATGATTTCATCAACTGTGTGTACTAGGTTTTATATTGTACCTACACACAAACGGATCACAAGTACCCTGGCGGTTTACCGCTGGGAGGGTCACAATATCCTAAAAACCATTGGTGATTGTGATATCTATGCACCCTGCCGGCTTATGAGACCTGTGCAATAAGGGTTATAACTCGCAATTTGGTAGCTCAACACCAGACACGACAGGGGTTAACATCCCAAATATGAGACACAGTCAGGGCTGCTTGGCCCAAATTGTGAAAATCACAAATAGAAAAGGGGCGATATAAATCCACGATGAATAAAAATCCAGAAAAATGAGGCTTTCATAGGCTGCCTAGCCCAAATCTCAAACTGAAATCTTACTTCAATGAAACTAGCGTAATAGCCACTGGAGTATCCTTGCTTTCCGTGAGCCGGCTCTCACATGACCCAATCGACGTTTTAACCTGGATAAGTTCAGGGTCTTATTTTAAAAGATTAACTTATCAAGAGTACACGGGGGTCGGAGTAGCATCGTTCAAACAGGCAAGTTTAACCAAGTTTCAAGGAAGGCAGCTTAATAGCCTGGGTTTATCCTTGCTTTCCATAAGACGGCTTTCTCATGACCCAATCAACATTTTAACCTTAACGAGTTCAGGGTCTTATTTAAAGATTGATTGTTAAGAATGTGGCGGGTCACTCAGGATTACCTGTTGGAGAAGCATCTTGCATACAGGTACCCACCTCGCGTCCAGGCCCATCAAAAGGGAGAATATAGCTACATTCTTTGAACAGAAAGCCCCCAAGTGATATGTTCCTGAGTCATGTTCGGTGGGTACCTATGTTTGAGCTGTGCTATACAACAAACTCTCTTTGGTCCCTGTAACTTGGGCATCAAGCCTAAGTGATCATATGAGGTAACAATAAAGACTTAGTTTCGAAGAAATGAAACAACAGAGGCCCTGATTTATCAGGGATGCCAGCTTTATTATATTCATCTTAATATATACATTGTCAAATATGTACATCACAAGAGTCTGTAGCTCAAGTAAAATAAGGCCGAAGATGAGCAATATTCCACGGCCGGCGGGTCTCCTCCTCCGACGTGCGTGAGTCCTTGTGGTCTCATACATCGATAAGGTAGTATGGCCCATTCTTTAGATTTTTGCTGACCATAAAAGGCCCTTCCCAAGGTGGGGATAGTTTATGCATATCAGTCTGATCCTGGATAAGCCGGAGCACCAAGTCGCCTTCTTGAAAGGTTCTGGTTTTAACCCGACGGCTGTGATAACGGTGCAAATCCTGCTGGTAAATTGCTGAAGGAGCCACCGCAAGGTCACACTCCTCGTCTAACAGGGCAAGCGCCTCCTAACGTGCTTTTTCATTATCAACTTCAACATAAGCCGCCAAATGGGGAGAGTCGTGACGGATGTCACTAGGGAGAACCGCCTCTACTCTGTAAACCATGAATAAAGGTGTGTAACCCATAGATCTATTGGAGGTAGTATTGATACTCCATAGCACCGAGGGAAACTCTTCCACCCAACAACCCGGCGTCCTCTGCAAAGGAAACATAAGCCGGGGCTTGATGCCTTTCAAAATCTCTTGATTGGCTCTTTCAGCTTGACCATTGGATTGGAGTGAGGCACTAATGATACATCAAGTCGAATATGCTCTCTTTCACAAAACTCTTTCATAGCACCCTTGGACAGACTAGTGCCATTATCAGTTATAATGCTGTGGGGAAAACCAAACCGAAAAATCACCTTTTTGATGAATTGAACCGCCGTCGCCGCGTCACACTTACTAACCGGCTCTGCTTCAACCCACTTTGTAAATTTGTCAACCACCACCAAAATGTTGGTCTTTTTATCTTTGGACCATTTGAAAGGCCCAACCATATCAAGCCCCCAGACTACAAACGGCCAAACAATTGGAATCATCCACAATTCTTGAGCCGGTACATGAGCTTGTTGTGAAAATTTCTGACAACCATCACATTTACTGACCAAATATTCTGCGTCAACATGAGCCGTCAGCCAATAAAACCCACGATGGAAACCTTTGGCTACGAGAGACTTAGAATCGGCATGAATGCCACAATCTCCTTCATGAATCTCTTGTAAAATCTCATAGCCTTCTTCAGGAGAAATGCAACGTTGAAATGCCCCTGTGACACTGCGATGATGCAACTCTCCATTGACAATAGTCATTGACTTAGAACACCGGGTTATCTTCCTGGCCAAAGTTTCATCCTCAGGTAACTCGCCCCAGGTCATATAAGCCAAATATGGAATTGTTCAATTAGGAATAACATGAAGAGCCACCGCCAATTGTGCTTCTGGGTCAGGAATAGCTAGATCTTCCTCTGTAGGCAATTTGACTGAAGGGGTATGCAGAATATCCAGGAAATTGTTAGGTGGCATCGGCTTACGCTGCAAACCTAAGCGACTCAAAGCATCAGCCACCTCATTTTTCCTGCGATCAACATGCTCAACTTGATAGCCTTTGAAGTGACCAGCGATAACATCAACCACTCGGCGATAAGCCACCATGAGCGGATCCTTGGAATCCCTAGTGCCAGAAACTTGCTGAGCTACCAAATCTGAGTCGCCGAAACATCTCACCCGGCTTAAGTTCATCTCCTTAGCCATCCGAAGATCATGGAGCAAGGCCTCATACTCAGCCGCATTGCTAGTACAAGGGAACATCAACCGAAGAACATAAGAAAATTTATCACCTCGTGGGGAAGTCAAGACAACTCCAACCCCCAAGCCCTCCAACTGCCTGGATCCATCAAAGTGAATAGTCCAATATGTGTTATCCGGTTTCTCCTAAGGCATCTACAGCTCTGTCCAATCGTTTATGAAATCAACAAGTGCTTGAGACTTGATGGCTGTTCGAGGCATATACTTCAAACCATGAGGCCCAAGCTCAATGGCGCACTTGGCTACCCGACCTGTACCTTCTCTATTTTGAATAATATCTCCTAAAGGAGCAGAACTCACCACAGTGATGGGATGACCCAGAAAATATTGCTTGAGCTTTCGACTAGTCATGAACACTCCATACACAAGATTCTGCCAACGCGGATACCTCTGTTTGGACTCAATAAGTACCTCAGTAATATAGTAAACCGTCCACTGAACCGGATGCTCCTTGCCTGATTCCTTCCTTTCCACCACAATGGCTACACTAATAGCTCGGCTATTAGCAGCCACACATAACAACAAAGGATCTTTATTAATGGGAGCAGCAAGAACCGGCGGATCATCCAATTGTTTCTTCAAAACCTCAAGTCCCTGATCAGTGGCATCACTCTAGACAAAGCGATTTGTCTTCTTCATCATCTGGTACAGAGGGATAGCCTTCTCACCCAACCGGCTTACGAACCAGCTTAAAGCCGCAATATGACCCGCCAGACGCTGAACATCATTGATACATGCCGGTTTAGCCAGAGAGGTGATAGCCATTATTTTCTCCGGGTTAGCTTCTTTACCCCGTTCTGAAACCAGAAAACCCAAGAGCTTGCCCGCTGGCACACCAAAAACACATTTGGCCGGGTTAAGCATCATCTTGTAGACCCGAAGATTGTCAAAGGTCTCCTTCAAATCATCTATCAGGGTCTCCTTCTTTCTGGAATTTACCACAATATCATCCACATAAGCATGAACATTGCGCCCAATTTGATCATGAAGGCAATTTTGCACACACCGCTGGTAAGTCGCCTGGGCACTCTTGATCCCAAAAGGCATAGAAACGTAAGAGAAGGCTCCAAAGGGAGTGATAAAGGCTGTCTTCTCCTGGTCCTTAACTGCCATCTTGATCTGATGATAACCAGAATAAGCATCCAAAAAGCTCAAACGCTCACAACCCGTCATAGCATTAATAATCTGATCAATACGGGGTAGAGCAAAGGGTTCAGCCGGACAAGCCTTGTCTAAGTCTGTATAATGCACACACATGCGCTAGGTGCCGTTTTTCTTAAGCACCAGCACCGGATTAGCCAACCATTCAGGATGAAAAACTTCAACGATAAAACCAGCCACCAAGAGCCGGGCCACTTCTTCACCAATAGCCTTGTTCCTTTCTTCATTAAAACGGCGAAGAAACTGCTTGACCGGTTTAAACATTGGATCAATATTGAGAGTGTGCTCAGTGAGTTCCCTTGGTAGACCTGGCATGTCTAAAGGCTTCCATGCAAAGATGTCCCGGTTCTCACGGATGAACTCAATGAGCGCGCTTTCCTATTTCGGATCCAGATTAGCACTGATACTGAATTGCTTGGATGAATCGCCAGGAATGAAGTCAACTAGTTTTGTGTCATCCGCCGATTTAATCTTTAACAAGGGGTCATGCTCTGTGGTTGGCTTTTTCAAGGACGTCATATCCACCGGGTCAACATTATCCTTGTAAAATTTCAAGTCCTTTGTTGCACAAATAGACTCAGCATAAGCAGCATCACCTTCTTCACACTCCAAGGCTATCTTGCGACTTCCATGCACTGTGATAGTGCCCTTGTGACTCAGCATCTTAAGCTGCAAATAAATATAACAAGGCCTCACCATGAACTTAGCATAAGCCGGCCGCCCAAAAACAGAGCATGATAAGGGCTCTTGATGTTAACCACTTCAAAGATCAATGTCTCGGATCTGGAATCATACTCATCCCCAAAGGCAACCTCCAAAGATATTTTGCCCACTGGATATGCCGACTTACCAGGCACCACACCGTGAAAAACAGTGTTCGATGGTTTAAGATTTTTGTCGGTCAATCCCATGCGACAGAAAGTATCATAGTAAAGGATATTGATGTTGCTACCTCCATCCATAAGTAATTTAGTGAACTTGTACCCTCCAACCTCAGGCGCCACTACCAGTGCCAAGTGACCTGGATTATCAACCCAGGGTGGGTGGTCCTCACGGCTCCAGAGAATAGGGTGTTTAGACCACCGCAAGTAACGAGGAACCGCCAGCTCAACGACGTTCACTGCCCTTTTATGGAGCTTCTGATCCCGCTTGCATAAACTCGTGGTGAATACGTGGTATTGTCCACTATTCAACTGCTTCGGATTACTCTAATAACCAGACTGTTGCTGCGGATTCCCCTGACCATTCTGCTGATTATGACCACCCTGATTGCCTTGGCCTTGAAAACCAGAATTTTAGCCGCCACCTCTATAACCCGGACCATGAGAGCCGGATCCTGAACCACCATTCGGCCCATGACTGTTCCGGAAAAGATGGAATCTCTGAACTCTTTCATAATAAAACAATCCTTCCACAAATGGGCGGATGGCTTCTCAGGTGTTCCGTGCTTCCGACACGGCTGATTCATTATTGCCTCAAGGTTGAGTTTTGCCCCTCCAGACTGAGCCGACCACCCCTTGCAACACTGGTTATTATTCCGCGCACCAGTGTTGGCCACGAAGTCTAAATTACCATCAGCTTTGCTCTTACCGCTGCCACCTTGACCGGCCGGGTTATGCTGCTGCCCTTTCGTGCCGCTACTCTTTTTTCCCTTGCCCGAGCTTTCATCATCAAACTCGAGGTCCTTGGTACAATCAAGGTCGGCATATTTGACAAGGGCCGACATGAGTTCCCCCATGTCACTGCAGTGGCTCTTAAGCCGTCCGAGTTTTTGTTTGAGAGGGACGAAACAACAATTTTTCTCCATAATTAGAACTGCTGAGCCGACGTTGATACTGTCTGACGAGTGTATAATAGTTGATATCCGACGCACCCAGTGGGTTGTTGACTCGCCCTCACCTTGGACACAAGAGTCCAAATCCAGGATTGACATAGGCTGCTTGCAAGTGTCTTTGAAGTTTTGGATGAAACTGGCCTTCACCTCCTCCCATGACCTAATGGAGTTGGCGGGCAACCCCTTCAACCAAGTGTGAGCCGGCCCATCCAACATCAGGGTGAATTACTTAGCACATGCAGCATTGCTAACATCCAGCATGTCCATGGCCATCTCATAACTTTCAATCCAAGATTCAGGAGGTTGGTCTGCTGTATAATTAGGCACCTTACGAGGACGCTTGAAGTCCTTAGGTAAACGCTCATCGCGCAGAGCCGACACTAAACACAGCATGCCTAAGGTTCTAGAGGTTACGCCTGCCTCCACTGAAACTGTCGGATAAACCAGAGAGTCCTGATGCACCGCGTTGTGAGCCGCCAGCTAGGCCGCTAGCTCAGCCTCTCGACACGCTCTTCCCTGGTCCACCAAGTCCTTAGCTTCGCCGCCGCGCACCGGGTTATGCCCGCGAGGGTAGTCTCGGTGTCGTGCGCTGCTTGAAACTGCTGGGGAGACAATGTGCCTGCTATAACTCCGTCTCGGACGAGGAGTTGAGTCAATCCGCTCACGACTATAAGAATAAGCCGCCTGCTGAGCCACGGCTGTCTAAAGAAGTTCCCTGGCCCACCGTGTCTCTATTGTGGCTGGAGACTTGCCTTCAACTGGTAAAGCCGCCAATCGTGATGCCGCGACAATCATATTATCCATAGGGTTAGAATAATGACCCGGTGGCGTTGAAATATGCTGAGGCGGGGTATTATTCACATGCGGAGAGCTCCTCGTGCGCAGCTGAACCGACACTCCCGTCCTAGGCGCTTCGACCGTCTGGTTTAGCACTGGCGGGTTACTGGTTCCCGCTCCAGGTGTGTTGAAGAGGTTCCTCGGCTCATAAACCTGGGGAAGATGACTCCGATGCCTCCTTCTCATGACCTCATTTGAGGCGTTCTGATCCAATGTGAACCGGAAGGAGTCCGCTTGAATCCGTTTCGCCTAGGCGTCTAAAGCAGCCTGCTCTGCAGTCATCCTAGCATTCTCAGCCGCCAGCTCTTCCTTGGCTTTAGCTATCTCATCTCACAGCTTAGCCACATCCACCTTGTGCTGTTCCTGGTTATCTGGGGTTACCTCCACACCCATCTAAGTTGCCAAAGCTTCTAATAACTCGGTGAGAGCTTGAGCCGGCGGGCGTGCAGACCCACCAACACTAGCCACCGCTGCTGCACCGGAAGTCATCGCCGCAGCGGTTGTCGAACCAAGAGCAGGCCGTGTGCCAGCCATGAAGATCGCGACCCTGTTCGGCGACTCATGGGGGTCCGGAATATTGTCACCATCGAAACAGCCCCCAAGCCGGCCATCTTGCAGTTGATACATTGAGTCGGTCTCGCCGATTGACGACTCACCATCAAAGTAGATAGCCGTCTCACCACCAGACACAGATCCTTCCTCAAATTCCGCCCCATGGATAAATCCAACGAAGGCGCTCCTTGTGGCGGGTTGAACCCGGGCGGGTCGTGCATGCTGAGCCATCTCGATGATGTTGGTGCAGATGTCCGGCTCAGGGCCCGGTTCACCGATCGTGCCAATGAAGACGTGGATTCCGCCAAAGGGGACCCAGTACCCGTACTCGATTGAGCCGGCCTCGAGGCCCCAGCCTGCATCATCGATGTAGAGCTTGCCATGACGACTCTTGGTCATCCGGCCCATTGCGGATCCCTTGATCCCTCTGAAGCTACCCTTCAAGAACTCGAAACCACCGTGTGCTGGCCCCATGGTGGGCGCCAAGTGTCATGGAATTCTCACGGCAGATGTCCTAGCGGAAGGACTTAGTCGTAGAGCCATCGCAACTAGGTTAGCTTAAAGGGGTTAAATGGGACAAAGGACACCGAGTTTATACTAGTTCGGCCCCTTGCGGTGAAGGTAAAGGCCTAATCCAGTTTGAGGTAGTATTACTAGGGTTTCGATTACCAGGGATCGAATACGCTTCACCTAGTTCCCAATCTCTTGTTTCTTGCCCTAAACCGCCACCGAGTCATCCCTTTATATACACAAGTTGACGCTCGGCGACTCACGGAGTCCCGGCCGGCTCATACATAACGTGTCCGACTCGGTGACTAACTACACATGCCTTACAACACAAGTCATACATATACGGCGGTTTACGCCTGTGGGCCTCAAGCTGCCTCTGGACCTTGGGCCTTCAACAAGCCTGCCTTGTGAACCGCTATCTTCAACATCTTCATGCGCCTTGTCATTATAAGCCGCCCGTGGCATGACCCGGCTCCTCCTGTGCGTGTCATACCCAATAGTTATATCCCCAACATGTGGGATATGGATGCAATCATTCGGTTGATGGAATCTACCTCCATCCGCGTTTATTGGTCCCCTTTGTAATTTGTGTTAAATCTTGACCAAAGATTTAACTGACAAAATGTTAGTGCAGGTCAGCAAAAATTATATTGTGGCATGCGTATTTGAACATAGTGTTCAATGATATAATTTCTGGTGACATGCAAAAACATTTCTTAGTTAAATATTTGGTCGAAATTTGGTACAAATTACAAACAGGGCCAATAAACCAGGACAGAGGTAGTACGTCAATCACACATGGTTCCCAAAATTGGAACCGTGTGCAATGACCTTCATTTTGCCTGTTGTGTCAATAACCCATGGTTCCCAAAATTGGAACCATGTGCAATGACTTTCATTTTGCCTATTGTGTCAATCACACACGGTTGGCTCTAGAAAACCATTGCCTGCGAAATTCTTTGTGGGACAGAAAACCCTCACCACCCAATTCAAAAAAGAAAAAAGAAAACTCTCGCCATCCCCACGTCACAAAAACCCTCACCCCACCCGCCACCCCCTCCAGCCCCCATTCACACATGTACAAGCTCCTCCGCATTTATACATGGCACCGCCTATCATGGCGGTAACCACTTAGCTCGACGCTTGCCGCCGTCGCCAGGCTGCCAGCAAACCCCACGGCATTTCACCACTTCTGCTTATTGCCTCCTATCGCCATCGACTTTCTCGATGCTGCTCGTGGTCGACCCAGCTCCGCTCGGTTGGTGAATCTGCCGTACTGAGGGTTCTTTCTCATGGACAACAACATAACTAATTTAATGAGATATTATCTCATCTCTTATCCCAGTTCATCTGCCTCCTTTAATCACCCGGCCTAAATCGTCATGAATTCATTTTTATTCGAGCTGATTTGATTCTTTTCTATCATCCATAGATTGTACAATGCGCCAACACATCAGGATTTTGCGGCCTCCGCCAGACATTCCATCTCACCATACCAGATGACTTGAGGATGCACGCGGTATGTTCAATCTCACCCTAAATCGGTTGGCATGGCCTACTTTCCTAAACATATTATAAATATTGCTACATTTGGATAAAAGGAGCCACATGCACCATATACGTCAAAGTGGATTTCCATGACATCATTTTTACCCTATCTGTTATTTCCTGAACATCTTTCTATATTAGGTAAATTAATGAAGTATTTTCTTTCGATTACTCTCATATTTCCATGACATCATGTTTACCCTATTTGTTTAATTATAGGTTTTTGTCCTTCGATTTCGACTGCTGTATAGAACTTTCAATTTGGGCCCATATATACATGTTACCATATTTTCTTTAACAATCCTACCATTTTCTGCAGCGCGTCCCTTGCTATGCAACAGAATCTGTATGTACAATCTTTCCCTTTAGATAAATCAAGACTGCAGGGATGTCATACTGCACACAAACCATGGATTTACAATCATTGCTACTGGAAGACTTGATGAACATGGTGACTCTTATTTTGTCACTGGCTTCTGGAAAGAAATTTCTAAGTTTTATGAACTGAAAGCTGGCACTAGAATTGCACTGCACATAAAAGGGCCTGGTCATGATATATATGCTAACTTTCCTGACGATATCATCCGTTTAGACTTTGTCCAAAGTAAGTTTTCTTTTCAACTATCGGCATGTTCACTTACCCAGCAATATCAAATGAATTGTGTAGTATTTAAGCAACGAATTGTTATTCCCTTTTCTTACTATATTCCTACCTAATAACTTCTAGTTACCAATATACTTTTCTATTGCCTTGTTTTAACTAAATATTCCTTGCACTCCCATTTCTTTCAGAAAGCGCTGCTGACAAGGAGACTCCAGAGGTGGAGAACGGGGCTGCCAACAAGCGGAGGCAGGGCGAGCTAGAACCTCAAGCGACTCCTGCACGCCTAGACTTCATCGGCAGCCTCCCCGATTAAATGTTTACAATCAGCATCTCCATCCTCCCAATCAAATATGGGGCACGAACAACCGTCCTTTCCTGGCAGTGGCGCCCCCTATGGAACTTCGGCCCTATCGACCTCATCGACACCCACGAGCTCTGTGATACGTCCCCAACGTATCTATAATTTATGAAGTATTCATGCCATGTTTACAATAATTTTATATGGTTTTGGAATGATTTGCATGGAACTAACACGGACTGACGTTGTTTTCTGCAGAACTACCGTGATGCTATTTTTTGTTCGGAAATGAAAGTTCTCCAGATGAGCTGAAACTTTTTGATGATTTTTTTGGAACAAAAGAGACCCTTGAAGCTTCGTGGGAGGGCCAGAAGAGCCACGACGACGGTACAACCCACCAGGGCACACCTGGTGGGCCTAGCTTGCCCCAATGGGTTGTGCTCACCTCAAGGCCCATCTTCACGTGAAATCGATGCCAAAAATCCTATAAATATAGAAACCATCAGAAATAACCCTAGATCAGAAGTTCCGCCGCTGCAAGGCACTGTAGCCATTGAAAACCAATCTAGACCCCGTTCCGGTAGCCTGTTGTTGGGGGGGAATCATCTCCGGTGACCATCTTCATCATCCCGGCGGCCACCATGATGAGGAGGGAGTAGTCCACCCACAGGGCTGAGGGTTTGTGCCAGTAGATATGTGTTTAATCTCTCTCTCTCTCGTGTTCTTGAGATGTCACAATCTTGATGTATCGCAGGCTTTGTTAATATAGTCGGATCATATGGTGGTTTCCCCTCTCTATCTTGTTGTGATGAATTGATTTTGTACCTTATAGTTTTCGTTGTTATCAGATTGAATACTTTTATGGATTTGAGAACACTTGATATATGTCTTGCAATTGAATACTCATGGTGACAATGGGGTATCGTATTGATTCACTTGATATATGTTTTGGCACTCAACTCGTGGATTCCCAAGGTGACATTGGGGTAATCTATGCATAGGGGTTGATGCATGTTCTTGTCTTTGTTTCTCCGGTAGAAATCCTGGGGCACACTTTGATGTTCTTTGTGTTGGATTGAATATTATGAATCTGAATTTGCTTTGGTGTTATTTTAGTACGAACTCTAGGATAGATTGATCGGAAAGAATAGCTTTGAGGTGGTTTCGTACCCTACAAACAATTCCGTCTCATGTTCTCCGCTAGATAGGAATTTTGCAGTGATTCTTCGTTGCATGTTGAGGGACGGTTATATGATCCAATTATATAGCATTGTTGAGAGATTGCACTAGCGAAAGTATGGACCCTAGGCCTCATTTTCAAGCACTGCAATTCCGTTTTTGTGCCTGTTTACCATTTTCTACCTTGCTATTTTTATTTATTTAGATTATAAAAATATATTTCTACCATCAATATTACACTTTTATCACCATCTCTTCGCCGAACTAGTGCACCTATACAATTTGCCATTGTATTGAGTGTGTTTGGGACACAAGAGATTTCTTGTATTAGGTTGCAGGGTCGTTTGAGAGAGACCATCTTCATCCTACACCTCTCATGGATTGATAAACCTTAGGTCATCCACTTGAGGGAAAATTTCTACTGTCCTACAAAACTCTGTGGTTGGAGGCCCAACACGTGTCTACAAGAATAGAGTTGAGTAGTAGACATCAAGCTCTTTTCTGGCGCCGTTGCCGGGGAGGTGAGTGCTTGAAGGTATATCTTTAGAGCTTGCAATTGAACCTCTTAGTTTCTTGTTTTATCACTAGTTTTGTTAAAAAGGAAAACTACAAAAAAATGGAATTGAGGTTGCATCATATTATCGATCATCTTTATAATACCTTTCTTGAAAATGATGGTTCGGAAAATTCTGCTCATTTGTTAGAAGAAGTCAATAAAATGTTTGGCACAAAAAATTTGAATGATGGAGAGCGACCCAACGGCTCTCGTACAGCCAGGCGTTTCGGCAGGCAAACCCGGTGGCGACGGCGGGGGGATCCCCTTGGCGGCGGAGGACGGCTGGGCGGCGGCTCGGCCTGCCGAGGGGCGCGTGCGGTGGTGTGCTCCGTCCGGTGGGTGGTCCCCCGACCCGCCCCCTCCGGCAACAGGTTTTGGGTGCTGGCGGGGGTCGACTCCGACGACGACGATGAGGAGGCCAACCTGGTAAGTAGCCAGGTAAGTGGTGGTGGTTCGCCGAGGCCGCGTGTGGCATGCTCGGTGGGTGACTATGTCGCCCATGCAGAGGAGCTTGGGGGCTCTCTCGTGGCTGGTCGCCGGCGTGCTTCTACTCCTGGTGGGCATGGCGGGCGCCGCCTGGCGTCGTAGATCTGTTGACCGCCAAGGGGTGTGGATGCGGGCCCAGAGGGCGCTCGCGAGTCCTGTTGGTGGTGGGGCGCTGTGATTTGGTGCCGGCTGTGCCGCCTTCGCACTCGGTGAGCTTGCCGACATCGACAGGCAATGTTGTCAGAATCGCGATTCTGTTATACGATTCTACGACTTTACGATCCAAACTAACCCCTATGATTCTACGATTTTAGTTCATAGAATCTACGTTCCTACGATCCTGATAGTGAAGATTCTACGATTTGCGATCCTACCATTGCATCTCCGATCCGATTCAAAATCACGATTTTGACAACCTTGTCGACAGGGGTCGGAGGCGGCGGGGGGGCTGCCCTTGCCAGGGAGCCGCGGGTCCAGGCTAGGGTTCCGCTGTCGACGACGAGCGGGCCTGATCCTCTGTTGGGCCTGGAGGAGTGGCCCAGTTTACCAGGGCATGGGCCGGGGGGCCCAGCGGATTACCCGCCCGTTTCTTTGCCAATGGAGGCGCAGGGGCGCTCCCTAGTGCTTGGTCCTGGCCTGCTGATGAAGATATGTACCTAGGGTAGAGTCATAGGCCTGACCTAGACACCCTCCCCTAAGACGTCACCCTAAAACTAGAAGCGTTCGAAGAGGAGTCATCATCCACTCGACCATGAGGACTTCCACTCAGAAGACTTGATGTCACTCGACCACGGAGACTGTCACTCGACCACCAGAAGACCTAAGGTCGCCCCTGACTGCAACGGTTGGACATCACCTCATAGCTTTAATGGTCATTATGTCTCTTTATTTACTAGGGTTACCAGTAATGTCTCCCCTTTAATGTACCTTAAACCCTTTGTAACGTGGGCCGGCTAGGGTCCTGGCGCACTCTATATAAGCCACCCCCTCCACAGGCACAAGGGTTCGCATCTTTTGTAAACACACACACACACACACACACACACATATATATATATATAATCCAGTCGACCGCCTCCGGGCACCGAGACGTAGGGATGTTACTTCTTCCGAGAAGGGCCTGAACTCGTAAAACTCGTGTGTACAACTACTCCATAGCTAGGATCTTGCCTCCTCATACCTACCCCCCATTCTACTGTCAGTCTTAGAACCACGACAGTTGGCGCCCACCGTGGGGCTGGCGTCTTAGCAGTTCATTGGAGAAGTTGCGATTCTTCCTATTCCCATCATCATGGTTTTAGGCGAATGATTGGCTGAAGGCCGCGAGATCCGTCTCAGCAAGCTCGTCTTCATAGCCGACGACTCCGCTTGGCTCCACGAGGGTCCACTCGTCGTCGAGGCGATCCCCGTCCGTGGGGCGACGCACTTCCGCGCCTGCGTCCCTGGTTTCATTCTTCGACAGCTATCGACTCCGCATCAGTCGGCTCCTACGGCATCCTCGCTTCCCGTTGTTCGCTGGCGCCAGCGATCCGGTCAGTTGCGGCTTTAGCGGTGGGTGCGGCATGCGGTGGCCCGCCAATCAGCCACCCCACAAATCTCAGCAATCGAGCCCGACGAAACTCTCTACGGCCTGTTCGACTGGCTCCGTCGAGACAGCATCCGAGTGCGACAGTAGCGACCCCGCGGTGGAAGTCTTGATGGTCAATGGAGCACGCAGTCCTCCTGGCTTCACCCGTGAAGACGGTGGCGATTGCGTCGGCGATCCTGTCGGGTGGTAGGTGCGACATATGCCACAAGGGCTTAGTGTGAGGGTAAGACTACTGCTGATAGGACCGGGAGCGGGTATGCGAGTAGCACGCGTTAGTTTACCCAGGTTCGGGGCTCTCCGGAGAGATAACACCCCTACTCCTACATGTCTGAGTATATCTGGTATGTATATCTGGTACAGAGTGCTCCTGGAGCTGTATCTGAGCTCAGTGCCATAGGCATCTGGCTTTGTATATGCCTATATGAGGCATGCTAGTGGCCGGCCATGCTCATGGCCGTGAGCATGTGTGCTCATGTGGATTGATGGATGGATAGGTAGCTAGCTTGCTAGCTAGTTGCTTGTGTGTGTGCGTGAGAGTCCATCCCCTGGATGGATGGATGGATGCCCCTTTATATAGGAGAGGGTAGCTTAGGATGTAAGGTTGGTAGTGGGCATGGTAAGGCATGGTGCATGTCATCCTTTTCCCCCGGGTCACTTCATAAATAATGCCAGGGGACAAGTGACACTATACATGATGGCTGAGATGACATGTGAATAGTGCTCGGGTATGATTGTCTCGTCGGTGTCTTGTCGATGTCGCTTCGGGCTGCAGTCGGCAGCCGGCTAGGTATTGCAGCCAGCAGCCGGCAGCCAGCTGGGCAGAGCAGCCGGATGGGAAGTCGGCAGAAGCGACCGGGCAGTCGGACTGAGGGGCTTTGCTAGCCCCGATGTCTTGAAATATCATCTCACCATCTTTTGTGTATCCATGTCCAATTACTCCGACAATAGCCCCCAAGCCTCCGGGCAACTTGGCAAAGTTGGGCGGAGGTTTTTTAGGCGAGTGTTCATGGAAATGATAATGAAAAAAGACAAAGTTAGTCCATGCAGATATATCAAATGTTTGCTTTTAGCATTGCAAGTTTTATGCGGAGGGTGCCGACTCGGTTTCGTCCGAGCCCCCTTAATCTTTTTCATGTTCCCTCCGCTTTTTGGCTTGTGCTCTCGCTCGCCGGACAGCCGCTCTGCGGTTTGTCGCTGAGAGTGGGCCGTGAAGTGGAGTGTACAGTACTCAGAGTCTGGGAGCAGATTCAACCGAGTAGATACTTGTAAAGGAAAACGGCCGGGTCGCCCGAACCGTTTTTCTTCCTGGACGTTTTTTCGCGTGGGTGGCCTCCAGCGTTCACTCTTGCTAGCCGGACAGCCGCTCTGTGGTCTGTGGCTAAGAGTGGGCCTTTGGTACTGCATACGCTACTAAGCCGTCTGCGGGAACAAATGTCTCAGGCCAAGCCGCCAGCCCCCGGGCCAACTCTGGCTGGCGCCGGGGCGAACAGTGATGCAACTATAATGAAATGCGGAGGTAGTTCCCCAAGCATCTCTCGGGGTTATCCGTGCTTTCGTAGTGCAAAAATATGCGGGTGAAGAGCTCACATTGGTTTTCGTGTAGCCGAGGCGGAGGTTGAGCCTCCGGGTGCTCGAAGGGGTCCCGGCCGGTTAGGCTCGAGTGTCCAGGCGGCAAGGCGTCTGCAACACCTTTTTCTTCTCTCTTTTTTTCTCTGCCGGCTGCTGGCAGCCGGACAAAACTCTTCTCTTGTCTCTTGTTTTCTTCCGTGGGGCGCGCCAGCGCACCCACTGGGTGTAGCCCCCGAGATTCGGGCCGACTGCTGAGCAGTCGGGCCTGATCTCCTGGCAACTATTTTGTCTTCTTATTCACGGGGGCGCGTCAGTGCATCCGCTGGGTGTAGCCCCCGAGATTCGGGCCGACTGCTGAGCAGTCGGGCCGGATCTCCCAGCAACTACTTTGTCTTCTTCTTTATCTTCTTTAGCCAGCTGGGCGGGCGGACCCCGACACAACAGTCGGGCGCTTTGGAGCCGGCCAGGCAGCCAGCAGTCGGAGGCACATCTGGCAGTCGAACACACCCTTTTTTTTCGCCAGCCGGCTATGGGCAGTCGTCCCTTGGCTTTTTTAGCTGGATCACGGGCACCCGGCCCTTTCTTTTCTCTTCTCTCTTTCTGTCCGACTACACGTGGAGAGCCGGACCCTTCTTTCTTTTTTTTGATGGGGAGCCGGCTTGGCACTCGACCAATGACTTTTCTAATAGTCAGGCTCCAACTTTTTTCTACCCGGCCGTCCTTTTTCTTCCAGCCGGCCATTGGGCAGGCGGCCCTGCGAGGGTGCCAGTCGGCGCGAGGTAGGAGGCGGGAGGTGACGGGCACACGGACGCCGGCTGGAGCGGTGAGCCGGCAACGCGCGTGGATGTCGGCCGGAGCAGCGAGTCGGCCCAGGCGGCGCGAGGCGGCAGCCGGCCAAGGCGGCGCGGGGCGGGCGGCCAAAGCACCACGACCCGGCAGTCGGCGCGGGAAGCCGGGACAAGGCCGCAGCCGGCGCGGCATGGTCGGAGCCAGCCCGCACGGGGTTTGAGGCGAGGCGGGGCGGCCGGGGCGCGCAGCCACGCGGGTAGAGCGGACGCTGGCCCGCGGACGCACTAGCGGGCGGAGTCGGCGCGGCGCGGTCAAAGTCGGCCTCGGGCGAAGCGAGGCGGCTAGGCGGAGCCGCGGGCGCACGGGGGCAGCCAGATCCAGCGCGACGCAGAAGGAGCTGGACCCGGCCCTGTGGGCGCAGGCGGCGAGCCGGCAGGTGCTGGGGGAGCCGGACTGGAACAAGTAGCCAGCCTGTCCGAAGCCGGCAGGCGGCCGGAACAACAGGTCGGGGGTCGGGTGCGGAACCCGCACGGGAGCCGGTACGCCGCGGGCGCGCGAAGGGGAGGCCAGGCGCGGCCGGATGGCGTGAAGTCGGCCGGGCGCGTCCAAACGGTCGGGAGGAGATCCGGCCGGTGCGAGGTGAGGCGGAGCCGGGCGACGAAGCCGACCTACGCGGGGCGGCCACCCGAAGACGGGGGGGGGGGAGGAGGCGCAGCCGGCCGCGGTAAGCCGGTGCGGGGGTGCGGCCGACCGAGGCGGGACCCTGCCCGCGAGCGAGGACGCGGAGCCGCACATGGGCGGACGCAGGTGTAGGGGAGCGGAGGGAGACGCCATTGCGGGGGAGGAGGTGGAGCCGGACCGAGCAGGCCGAGTGGCGGGAGCCGGGCACGGAGCAGCCGGCACGCGAGTTGTCCGGAGCTGGACGAGCGTGGCGCAAAGGCCGCGGCGCAGCCTAGCCGCGGTAGCGCGCGAGGCGCGGCCAGTGGGGACGGTGGGAGGCGACGCGGCCGGAGGTCAGAGTCGATGGCAGATCGCTGCAAACGCGGACGGCCAGGTGCGGCTCCGGGTGGAGGGGACACGCGGAGCAGCGGGACGAGCTTGAGGCGGTGCTGGTCGGACGCGGGCATCCGCACGGCAGCGGAGTGGAGCAGCGCGACGCGTAGGTCGGGGCACGGACGCACGGAGCCGTGGAGGCTGGGCGCGGCAAAGCGAACGCACGGGGTGCCGCTAGTAGTCATAGACGCGCAGCCGTGGGCGAGCTCGCAGATGGCCGGCCGTGGGCGGAGTGGAGGAGAGCTGCAGGGAGACCGAGGAGCCCGGCAGCGTCCACTGGGTGTGGACAGAGGCGGAGAGGGCCGAAGCCTGGCGGAGCAGCTCGCCTGATTTGCTTTGGTGGTCAGTGCGAACGGGGATGAGCAGAAGACGAGCACCCAATGTATGGTCCATATCCGGCCATTATCAAGGAAGTGTGCAGGCTATATTCGAGACGTGTATGGGCTGAGTATGACCACGGTTGACTAGCATCTAGCTAGCTTGTATAGGCGAAATATGGTGGAGTGAAAGCGCGTTTCGGCCGGAGCAAGGCGTAACGTGGAGGGAAGCAGACGGAAGCGGCGTGTGGACGGACACGGCCGACCGAAGCGAGGCCCCGCGTGCGGTGCGTGCGGTCGGACGGCCGGCGTTGCGTTGGGGGTGACGAAGGCAAGGCCGACGGCAAGGACGCGCCGTCCCTCATGGCCATTCCGGGGCATGTCAATGTCGAGCCCCCGACCGCTATCGGAGAGGCGGCGTGATGCCGCGATGATGAAGACGAAGATGCCGATGGCGAGGACGCGCCGCCCCTCGCGGCTGCTCTGAGGGCATGTTGACGTCGGGCCCCCCGAGCGCTATCGGAGAGACGACGGCGACGCCGTGGTGATGACGAAAGTGGTCCCGCCCGGATAGCCAAACCAGCAGCAACGCGGTAGCATAGTACCGATCCACGGTGGGCGCCAAATGTCGGGTGGTAGGTACGACATATGCCAGAAGGGCTTAGTGTGAGGGTAAGACTGCTGCTGATAAGACCGGGAGCGGGCATGCGAGTAGCACGGGTTAGTTTACCCAGGTTCGGGGCTCTCCGGAGAGATAACACCACTACTCCTGCATGTCTGAGTGTATCTGGTATGTATATCTGGTACAGAGTGCTCCTGGAGCTGTATCTGAGCTCAGTGTCATAGGCATCTGGCTTTGTATATGCCTATATGAGGCATGCTAGTGGCCAGCCATGCTCATGGCCGTGAGCATGTGTGCTCATGTGGATGGATGGATGGATAGCTAGCTAGCTTGCTAGCTAGTTGCTCGTGTGTGTGCGTGAGAGTCCATCCCCTGGATGGATGGATGGATGCTCCTTTATATAGGAGAGGGTAGCTTAGGATGTAAGCTTGGTAGTGGGCATGGGCAAGGCATGGTGCATGTCATCCTTGTTCCCTGGGTCACTTCATAAATAGTGCCAGGGGACAAGTGACACTATACATGATGGCTGAGATGACATGTGAATAGTGCTCGGGTACGATTGTCTCGTTGGTGTCTTGTCGATGTCGCTTCGGGCTGCAGTCGGCAGCCGGCTGATCGTTGCAGTCAGCAGCCGGCAGCCGGCCGGGCAGAGCAGCCGGATGAGGAGTCGGCAGAAGCGGCCGGGCAGTCGGAGTGAGGGGCTTTGCTAGCCCCGATGTCTTGAAATATCGTCTCCCCGTCTTCGGTGTATCCGTGTCCAATTACTCCGACAGATCCATCACATGTCCACGAGGAGTATCTCCCTGAACCCCTCTCTTTGCAGCGGAGGGAGGATCTGTCGGCGTTCTGGGAACGGGGGTCCCCAGACTTGCCTGCCTGCGGCCTGCAGCGTGGCTAAAAGGTGGGGGGGACCAGCATGGCCCATCTTCACCAACACAGATCCAAGACCCTCACGAGGGGCCAAGCCTCGCGGGGCGGACGACACGGAGCTTCCTCAGGAACGGCCTCATCAGGCTGGCTCGCGAGGAGGCGGAGAGATCAAGGCGGGGTACCTCACGAGGTGCCCGTGACGCAAGCCATGACGACCAAAGGCGCCAGGCGTGCGCCAGCCCGCACAGTGTCCTCCTTTCCCCTTTGATGCAAAGGGAGCAAGCGCAGCCGCGGAGTACCGAGGCATCAGGCAAAGGTTGCCATTTCGATGCAACAAGACCAAGACCAGGAGGACTGCAAGACGGAGGTCATTGTGGAGCCCAAGACGGCGTCACCACCAGAGCTTTGTGCAGGCGAAGACTACTTTTGTTAGGACAGCTAGTACTAGTTGTCCCCCTTCAAATTAGCCCGCCATTGTTGGCTCCCTTCCCGCTCGATATCTGGGAAGAGGACCATGGCCTCTATAAATAGGACCAGCCACCCACAGGGTAGGCAGGCGGGTAGAGAGAGGTAGAGAGAGGGAGGTAGACAGAGGAGAGAAAGAGGCTAAGGACGAAGAAGAGAAGATCGAAATCCGAGAGAGAGAAAAGGGTGACTGAACTCCTCCTAGCAGTTTGCCCCCCCCCCCCAGCCAAGAACAGACCCTCGTGAGGCTGTTCTTCCTTGTATAGTTCATCATCATCAGCCCAAGAGGAATCCACCACACCACACACTAGAGTAGGGTATTACACCACAATGGTGACCCGAACCAGTATAAACCCTATGTCCCTTGTGTCGTTCTTCCCATAGCTTAGATCTCAGCGAGGCGGAGGGGTGTAGGTAGGTAGGAGGCGAAATCTCCGCGCGCACCCTAGTGTTCGAACCTCAAGGGTCTACCGGAACCCGAAATCTGACAGGATCTTCGCCGCCGCAATATGGATGCACTTCACACTCCTATCGTTGGAGAAACCCCGAGGCCCAGGCCTTGGAGGAGGCGCGCCTGGCCAACTTGGCTGAGCGCACTCGACTGGAGAACCTCTAGCGCGCACTCGACGAGCGTGCTCGACAGCGGATTCCTGAGTCCAGTCGACGACTACTTTTTCCGCCTCCGACTCGGGTATACCGAACTCCGATCCAGAATCTCACAGCTGCAGCTCGAATAGCAGAATCAATTCAACCTTCCCAGTCAGAAGCTGGCCGAGGTTTGATGCAGATCCGGGCTTTACACCGGGTAGCGGGGGAGCAGAATACATCAGTATCTCAGTCGCGGAATAGGATTCATAGCAGGTCTGTGGTGGCGGATACTGTCCAATCTGCTCACAGCCCAATATCGCCTCCGCGGCGTGAGGGACGTGGATACCAGCAGGATCAGTACATGAACTCTGGGCAGTATGATTATCGACTCGACCACGATGACCGTCGTCGAGTGCCCATGCCCCCTCTGAGGAGTGGATCATACGTGCCTCGGCGGTAAGATGACAGGCGCCCCCACAGCGGCGAACGAAGAATTCCTGTCGACCCCAGAGAGCCAGGCTATGATGCAAGGTCTATCCTCGTTCAAGGTCTGGTTGTTAGGAACAGAGCTCACAGAGAAGGCCACGATAGAGATCATCTGACTGGAAGCAGGGTGCACGTTTTAGGACCCGAGTGTTTCAGCAGAGCCATCAGAGCAGAAGTGATTCCTCCCAAATTCACGTTGGCGACTAGAGTATGCAAGTTCACTGGCGAGTCCAAGCCAGACACTTGGCTTGAGGATTACCGAGTAGCTATGCAGATTGATGGTAGCAATGACGATGTGGCCATGAAGCACCTCCCCTTGATGTTGGAGGGCTCAGCCAGAGCGTGGTTGAACCAGTTGGCTCCTGGCAGCATATATAGTTGGGAGGAACTTGCTCGAGTGTTTGTTAGAACCTTTGAAGGCACTTGCAAAAGACCGGCAGGGTTGACAGAATTGCAGTGTTGTGTTCAGAAACCGAATGAAACCTTGAGGGATTATATCCAGAGATGGATCACGTTACACCAAACAGTGGAGAATGTGTCACATCACCAAGCAATTTGTGACTTCAAGGAAGGTGTTAAATATCGGGAGTTGAACCTGAAATTCGGTCGAACAGGAGATATGACTCTGACTCGGATGATGGAGATTGCCACCAAATATGCCAATGGTGAGGAGGAAGACCGACTCCGGAGTGGCAAACACAAAACGGTCGCTGTCGGTGTCAAAACCGGCGGATCTCGGGTAGGGGGTCCCGAACTGTGCGTCTAGGCGGATGGTAATAGGAGACAAGGGACACGATGTTTTTACCCAGTTTTGGGCCCTCTCGATGGAGGTAAAACCCTACTCCTGCTTGATTAATATTGATGATATAGGTAGTACAAGAGTAGATCTACCACGAGATTAAGGAGGCTAAACCCTAGAAGCTAGCCTATGGTATGATTGTTGTCCCTACGGACTAAAACCCTCCGGTTTATATAGACACCGGAGAGGGCTAGGGTTACACAGAGTCGGCTACAATGGTAGGAGATCTACATATCCATACCGCCAAGCTTGCCTTCCACGCCAGGGAAAGTCCCTTCCGGACACGGGACGAAGTCTTCAATCTTGTATGTTCATAGTCCAGGAGTCCAGCCGAAGGTATAGTCCGGCTATCCGGACACCCCCTAATCCAGGACTCCCTCAGTAGCCCCCGAACCAGGCTTCAATGACAACGAGTCCGGCGCGCAAATTGTCTTCGGCATTGCAAGGCGGGTTCTCCTCCAAATTCCGTGTACCTGTTGAATAATGTCCGGTTTCTTGTAAATGTAGCGCTCCTTGGCTTCTACGCCCCATAATGGCCGTCTTCCACGTGTCAAACGAATATGAAAAGTCAGGGTGTTTTTATATTTACACCCCTAGCTGCGTGAATTAGCCGCAAATTTAAGGGGACGAGGATTTAGATCCGAGCCACACCTTCTCCCCTCCGCGAGTATTCATCAGAGCGTATCCGACAGAGGTCCATTCTATCATGACTGGCCGCTGCAGCTCCTCCTCTCGCCCTTCCAGCCCTCAGCCTGGAGATTGGGAGAGATGCTCCATCCCGCACAGCGAGCTAGTGACGCTCCAGACCAAGGGATTTCTCCCCTCGGCCTATATGGTCCCGGTTCGAGCCGGACTTGCCACCTATAATGGCGGAGAGCAAGCGGAGAGCGCCCCCAATCCCTCCAAAGGAGAGCGGGTATGCCTTGTCCCTTACTTAATAAGAGGGCTCGGATTTCCAATTCATCCATTTCTCCGGGGGCTCCTGGAGTTCTATGGCCTCCAGCTGCACAACCTCACGCCTGCCTCCATATTGCATATCGCGGGCTTCGTAGCCCTTCGCGAGCTGTTTTTGGGCTGCGAGGCTCATTTCGCACTGTGGAAAAGGCTATTCTGCCTTGTGCCCCGTTCTCAGAAGGGGTCAATATATCAAGTGGGCGGAGCCGAAGTGTGGCGCATCACCGGGACCGGATATCTATCCGGAACCCCAAAGAAGGTATCCGAGGACTGGCTTCAGAATGGTTTTATATAGCGGACGTCCCGCTGCCGGATCCTGTCCGGATCGGCCTCCCTGAGTTCGATAGTGATCCCCTAAAGAAGCGCCTAAGCTGGCGTCCACGGAGCCCTCAGAGGGAAAGCGACAAGGACGTTCTTTACCTGATGGGCCGGATAAGATTGTTAGCTCATTCCGAACTGACCATGATCGGGGTCATGGCCGCATGCATCATGCGAGGGGTGCAGCCGCTCCAGTATAGAGGCCACCCCATGTGGGACTTCAACGGGGAGGACGACGCCACCTGCCACGGCCGTAAGGGGCCGGATTCAGCTGCCTCTCTAATAAAGATCTTGTCCGCTTTGTACAAGGGAGAAGAGGAGGAATTTCTCTGCGTTAGCCCACAGGGTGGATTTTCTATGTACAATCCCCCAAGTTGGGTAAGTGGACACTTTTACTTGCCCATCCGTTTTATATTCCCATCATTAAATATTCAGTCTAACGACTTCAACGCAGGAATTGCGCCAGGCTGTTAAAGAAATAAGCAGCCCTCCTCCACAACCCGAGGATCCGGGACGGTCCCTCGACCCGGCCTCTCAAGAGGATCCGGACTTATCTGTGGAGCTGATTGATGGGGTGTTTCATCAATTGAGCAAGGACAACGCCTTGGTGGCCATTACGGCCGATTACCCAGGGCTACTCCCAGCCTCACAGGTAACTGAGACCGAAGTCCCAACACTTTGAAAAGGGATCTATCCTCGCATGTTTTTGATTGCCGTATGACAACCGTGTTTTGCAGGGGAGATCCTTGAGACGGGAGGCCGAGCCTGCGGTGACTAGCCAACGAGGGGCGGCAAGGCCCCGCGGGCTAAAACGAAGTGCGGGCCGGACTGAGACGCCGGCGCAAAGGTATAGCGCGCCATCTCATTCCCAGGTGTTATTCCTTCAAGGCATATTAATGCTCGTGCTCTCTTCAAGACGAAGAGACCTCGCCGGACTATATCCGGAGAGGTTGCCAATCACGCCTCCACCAGCCAGGCTCCAAAGCCTGGTCCAGAAGCAGAGGCGAACACAAGGCGCGCACCGGACGCTCCTCCGACAGAGGATGCGGACAGGCTGTCTGCCACCAATTCTGAGGTGGAGAGTGCCATGAACCACAGGCGTCGCCGGACAGTTCTTCGCGACGCCTGTTTCTCCCAAGAGGCATTGGATGCCTTCAATTCGGGAGATGTGTGCCTCCGTGCCGCTCAAAATAGTCTAGCCAGAGCCACGAAGCAATATGTAAAAGACATATGGGTAAGAAAATTTTGGTAATTATATATATACGAGTAGCCCCCGAGACTTGAAATAGTTAGAATAACTGATTTAAGGATCATTTGTTATGCAGGTTCTTACAGAAAAGAATACCCTACTCTCCGAGGACCTGGAAGAGTGCAAAGCCCAACTTGAGGCCGCACTAGCCGCGGCAGGGGAGCCCAAGGAGACCCCCTCTGGTAATATACGCTTTGAAAGATAAATATTTTGCGAAGTGCAGCATGGGTGCAAATTTGACAAATGAAATTGCAGATGGCGCCGGATTAAATCCGGAAAAGCAACAACTCCTACGCCACCTGAAGGCTGGTGAGAGTGTGCTGACAAAGGTGAGGCGGGAGAAGAACAATCTCCAAGATGCCAACACCAAGCTGGGCGTTGAACTAAAGGATGTTCGTGCCCAGCTGTTGGACTCCATTAAGGAGAATCAGCGGCTTCGATGCGGCATATTTAGTAAGTTCTTAAACGAACTTTGAAAAAAGAGTTCGGCGAGGAAGTCGACTAACAGAGTAATGTCTGTAGGTATGCTAATAGGTCTTCCTGCAGAGGAAATGCCCGGTTCTACGGGTGACCTTCTTCCCGAGCTCTCCCAACTGCACGAGCGAGTGCGGCAGGTGATGCAAGGCGTCGCCCAGGCCTTGTGGCCATCCGTTTCCATGCCCGAAGGCCTTGGAGAGCTTGTAGAGAAGCCGAAGGGAGCGCGGCGGCGCTTCCGATTGTGGAAGATGTCGGCCTGCCGTCAAGGCGCCAGGGAGGCCTGGGCCATGGTGAAGACGCGGTACACGAAGGCTGACCCAAACCACATGGCCGAGGTCGGACCCGTGGGGCCCGATGGGAAGGAGATCCCTGCGAGCTTAGTATACGGCCAAGTAGAATTGGCCGCAAAGTATTCCCAACAGGACTGTAAGCTTGACAGCCTGTTAGATGGTATTGAAGAGGAATACAATCAGTCAGATTGACTATGTAATTTTAATTGACATGTGTAATGCCTTCTAGCCGGATTGTAGATCGTTTGTCATGGCCGACCTTTTCGCTTCAACCTCGGGACCTGACGGTCCGGAGTGTGTCCGAATACCCTCGCGGTTATATAAGAACTGGGGTATGCATGGAGACCATGCGTAGGGGTCATTAGTTCTTGAACAGACAAGTGCCCAACTAGTTATGTTATAATACATGGTTAGTAAGAAACATCTTCCAGGGAGAATAGTTCCGTTAGGGGTTCCTTTCCCTGGGAGGCATGCCCTAAAGTGCATGTCCATTCTGCGAAAAGAGACGCAGGAAAAACATCTGGGGGTGTATAGATAAATAAGTGAAAAAAAGATCATCTTTAGTTCACCGACCAAATATTGCCTTAAGAACGCTAGCTTTCGGCTTCACCCAGTCTGAGGTACACATCCGACTGACCCGACAGTAACAATCGCAGAGGTGCTCCCTTTACCACCTAGCCGAACAATCGGGAACGTAGGGGTAAGCACAGGAGCCAGGCAACCCAGCTTGGCCAAAACTTAAGTCATATCGATGCATATAATGGTGAATAAAAGGTACATGCGCAAGTGTGACACATGTGTTGGGCATGGAGCCCGTATAAATAAGCTTCTGTTTAAAGAAGCCCCTAGGTTTAATGAGCGCGGATAGCGCGTCACTTTATGAGCCTTTAAAGGCTATAAGAGAGAGAGAGAGAGGGGAGAAGGAGAGAAATGTAAGACAGAAAGTATATAAAAAATGGACAGAGGAAGGAGACGAACACACAGTCTGGCGCTAGGCATAGAATCTTCGGAGACGGGCTGCGTTCCATGGGTTCGGCTCGAGTCGGTTATCCAATGCATCTCGCAGGCGGTACGCTCCACCAGTCAGGACTTGGTCAATTATGAAGGGACCTTCCCACTTGGGCTTAAGTTTGTCCTTTTTCTTGTCCGGCTGGCGTAGAACTAATTCTCCAACATTGTAATTTTTGGCCCGTACTTCTCTGCTTTGGTATCTTCGAGCCTGCTGTTGATAGAATGCGGAACGGGCTTTTGCCACGTCACACTCTTCCTCCAAGGCATACAAATTGTCCTGCCGATCGAGCTCGGCTTCTCTTTCTTCGTAGATGTGCACTCGATGTGAGTCATGAATTATGTCGCAGGGCAAAACTGCCTCTGCGCCGTACACCATGAAGAATGGTGTGTATTCGATGGTGCGATTCGGCGTGGTCCGCAGCCCCCAGAGTACGGAGTCGAGCTCCTCTACCCAGTGCATATTAGATTCCTTAAGGGACCGCACTAATCTGGGTTTGATGCCGCTCATGATAAGACCATTTGCATGTTCGACCTGGCCGTTAGTTTGTGGGTGATAGACGGAAGCATAATCGAGCTTGATGCCCATGTTTTTGCACCAGAGTTTTACCTCGTCGGCCGTAAAGTTCGTGCCGTTATCAGTGATGATGCTGTGGGGGACGCCATAACAGTGTACAACCCCGGATATAAAGTCTATCACCGGTCCGGATTCGGCCGTCTTAACAGGCTTGGCTTCTATCCATTTGGTGAACTTATCCACCATGACCAGTAAGTATTTTTTCTTGTGGGTTCCGCCTTTAAGGGGTCCAACCATGTCAAGCCCCCAGACCGCGAAGGGCCAAGTGATGGGGATAGTTTGGAGGGTGGTGGGTGGCATATGGCTTTGGTCTGCAAAAAGTTGGCAACTGACGCATCGTTGGACTAAGTCCTGGGCGTCTGCCCGGGCCGTCGGCCAATAAAAGCCTGTACGGTAGGCCTTGCTTACAAGGGACCGATCTGCAACGTGATGACCGCCGAGTCCGGCATGAATTTCAGCCAGGAGGTTCCGCCCTTCCTCTTTGGAGATGCACCTTTGAAGGACTCCGGTAGTGCTTTTCTTATAAAGCTCTCCCTCGTGGACTTTCTAGGCTTTAGATCGCCGCACTATGCAGTGTGCCTCATTTTGGTCCTTGGGGAGTTCCTACCTAGTAAGGTAGGCGAGGAATGGTTCTGTCCACGGGGCGATGACGACCATTATTACATGGGCTGAAGGTGTTATTTCATTGGCAGAGCCTCCAATTATGTCAGAGTGTTCGGTGTCGGGCAGTGCGGTTGGGTCCGGGCTGTTATTGCCGGGTTCCCCTTCCCATACTACGGATGGCTTGAACAGCCTTTCCAAGAAGATGTTGGGGGGGACTACATCGCGTTTTGCGTCGATGCGTGCCAGGACATCTGCCGCCTGATTATTTTCCCGGGCTATATGGTGAAATTCGAGCCCTTCGAACCGAGCTGACATTTTTAGGACGGCGTTGCGATAAGCTGCCATTTTTGCATCCTTGGCATCAAAGTCTCCATTTATTTGGGATATTGCGAGGTTCGAGTCCCTGCGCACCTCTAGGCGTTGAATGCCCATGGATACTGCCATCCGGAGACCATGTAAAAGGGCCTCATATTCGGCTGCATTGTTGGAGTGTGTGCACATTATATGGAGTACGTATTAAACTATGTCTCCTGTGGGGGACGTCAAAACGACGCCAGCCCCTAGACCAGCCAACATTTTGGAGCGGTCGAAGTGGATGACCCAGTTTGAATATGTGCCATACTTTTCAGGGAGTTCGGCCTCCGTCCGTTCTGCGATGAAGTCGGCCAAAACTTGCGACTTGATAGCTCGCCATGGCTTGTAAGTTATGTCGAACAGGAGGAGCTCAATGGCCCATTCTGCAATCCGGCCCGTCGCGTCGCGGTTGTTTATAATATTGGTAAGTGGCACTTCCGAGGCTACTGTTATTGAACACTCTTGAAAGTAGTGTCGCAGCTTCCGGGATGCCATAAATACCGCGTACGCAATCTTTTCATAATGCGGGTACCGTGACTTGCACGGAGTAAGGATAGTGGACACATAGTAGATCGGCTTTTGAAGGGGGAATTTGTGTCCGTCCGTTTCTCGTTCGACGACAAGCACTGCGCTTACGACCTGATGGGTTGCTGCAATGTATAATAGCATTGGTTCGCCAATGTTTGGCGCAGCCAGGACTGGGTTTGTTGCCAAGATGGATTTTATTTTGTCGAGTCCGGCTGTGGCTGCATCCGTCCACTCGAAGTGTTCAGTGCGCCGAAGGAGGCGGTAAAGGGGTAGGGCCTTTTCTCCCAAGCGGGAGATAAAGCGGCTTAGAGCCGCCACGCATCCGGTTAATTTTTGTATTTGCTTGAGGTCCTTCGGGATATCCAATTGTGACAGAGCTCGGATCTTGGCTGAATTTGCTTCAGTTCCTCTACCGGATACAATGAAGCCCAAGAGCTTTCCGGCTGGAACGCCGAAAACGCATTTTTCCGAGTTGAGCTTGATGTCGTATGTTCGGAGGTTATCGAATGTTAGCCTCAAGTCGTCTGTAACACCCCGGATGTAACTTACCCAATTTGTACTCCAACTCTTGTCATTTCTGGCCTTAAGTTATCTTATTTTCTCGGGTTCGGGTTTTTGTCTCCGTGTGTTATTATCGTTGTCATGCATCTCATATCATGTCATCATGTGCATTGCATTTGCATACGTGATCATCTCTTGCATTCGAGCTTTTTCCCCGTTGTCCGTTTTGCATTCCGGCGCTTCGTTCTCCTCCGGTGGTCAATTCTACCTTTCTTTCGTGCGTGGGGATTAAACATTTCTGTATTGGACCGAGACTTGCCAAGCGGCCTTGGTTCACTACCGGTAGACCTCCTGTCAAGTTTCGTACCATTTGGACTTCGTTTGATGCTCCAACGGTTAACCGAGGGACCGAGAAGGTCTCGTGCATGTTGCAGCCCAACATCCCTCCAAGTTGGCCCAAAACCCACCTAAACCCTCTCCATCATCTAGAGCGTTCGATCACGATCGCGTGGCCAAAAACCGCACCTCATTTGGCCTCTCCTAGCTCCTCCTATGCCTATATATAGCCCTTTCCCGAAAATCCCGGATCCACTCCAACCCTAACCCTAGTCCCCGTCCGTCCGGCGCGCCAGACACGTCCGGGCCGCATCGGACACCGCCGCCGCCCCAACCGCAGCGCGCCACATGGCGGGCGCGCCCACTTCACCGCTGCGGGCCCGGGAGCCCATCTCCGGCCCTCCACGCCGCCGTTCCGGGCCGAGGTTCCCCGCCGCCCGCGCCGCCCTCTCCTCCATCTCCGGCCGCCCGCGCCGCCCAGCTCCACTACGACATCGCCGGCGGCCGCAGCATCCCTCGCCGGCCGGAGCCAAGCTCCATCCCCGCCGGCCCGACCCCGCGCCGCGCCGCCGCACTTCTCGCCGCCAACGCCGCCGTCCCCGCCGCCTTCCTCCCGCGCCGGCGTGCGCCGCGCCAAGTTCCGGCCGGATCCGGCGAAGCCCCCTTCTCCAGCGACCTCGACTCCGTCTCCGGCGATCCTCGTTCCGCGCGTGAACAGTAGATCTAGATCCGGATTTGTCTCGGGTTGATTTTCCGTCCCTAACAATAATTTTTTTGCCTATGTTCGCCATGCCGTATCTCCTCATCCGTAGCTCCGTTTTGGGCATATAGCATATCAAAATGTTCGTCTCAGAGAGCACATCATTTCATTCCATTGCATCATTTTCATTTGAGTTCATCTTCATGCCCGAAATGCTGTTAGAAGAGGGCTACTTTAGATAATTGTCAGATCTGCTGCTCCATTTAGATATTTGTCATTTTTGTCATGATTATTGTGTGCATGATATGCCTGGTGCTCTACATATGTTTTGTTAAGGGTTTTGACATCTTTCCAGAGGTGCAACCCATGTATTTTTGTGATGTGTGTGGTGACTAGCACGAGCTTGCAAAGTGAGGCACTTGGTAATGCTGATTTCAGGGACTTAGCAATTCCACTAAGTCCTTGAGCTGTTTATCCCATGTTGCCATATGTTCATGTTGTTTCCTAGTGATCTGTGCCTCTTTTGAGGATGATCAGTAAGGATGTTTTGTTAATCTTGTAGTGCTCTCTCCATCCATGTCTTTGTTTGCAATTATGGAGCATCCTAGATTGAGTCAATCGAGCTCTACTTTTGCTACTTCGTGAATCTGGGCAGATTGTCTACTTGTTAGCGATTTTGCCGAGGATGTTGTAGTTGATCCGTGCATGCTATGCTATTGTTCTTGCCATGTATAGCTTGCATTTTGTGTATTCTTGATTGATGTATGCTTAGCTTGTCATGACTTGCTCCGTAGTGAGTGCATCAAGCTCGTAAACATGCCTACTTGATACCTGTTTACAGCATGTTACAGTTTTCACTAAGTCTGAGAACTGATTATGTTTTTGCCATGTTCACATGCTTGCAATTGTATTTTCTGATCCCTTTTGGCTCAAGGTCACTAAGGTACTTTTGTTAAGCTCTTTGAGTAGCTCCATGCCATGCTTTACTTTGCCATGTTCAGGTCCTGTAGCATATAGTTTTGTTGCTCCGAAGTGTGCTACCTGATCTGAAATTCCAGACAAGTGTTAATTTCACTAAGTCTGAGATCTGTTTACCATATGCATTATTGCCATGCTTGTTTGAACCTGTTAATGGATGAATTGGCCGTAGCTTGGTGCTAGACTTTTGTTAACCATCTTGAATGCATCCCTGCCATGTATTTTGATGCCATGTTTGGGTGCTGTAGCATGTTCATCTTGTTGCATTTAGATGGCTACTTGCTGTAAATCGCAGAACGTGGTCATATTTGAATTGCTTGCCATTTCCAAACTGTAACTCCGATTCCGGCATTCTTTATATCGTTTTCAAGCGATTTCATCTCATCTTTCCAGTGTCACACTGGGATTTCCAAGTTAAAGCCAGGTTCATGCATTCCTTGTCACATCTTGCATATGCATCCCGCATAGCATATCATCTTTGCATCATATTGTTTGAGCTTTGCACGTGGTTGATTGTGTTCCGCTTGCTTGTTTGTCTTGTTTGGGTAGAGCTGGGAGACGAGTTTGCTAACGAGGAGCCCGTTGAGTTTGCTTTCGAGGATCCAGTCAACTCTGACAACTTTGCAGGCAAGATGATCATACCCTCGAAATCACTACTATCTTTGCTATGCTAGATGCTCGCTCTTTTGCTATGCCAATGCTACGATGCCTACCACTTTCTTTCAAGCCTCCCAAATTGGCATGTCAAACCTCTAACCCACCATGTCCAAGCAAACTGTTGATTGGCTATGTTACCGCTTTGCTCAGCCCCTCTTATAGCGTTGCTAGTTGCAGGTGAAGATTGGAGGTCGTTCCTTGTTGGAACATTATTTACTTGTTGGGATATCATTATATTATCTTGTTATCTTAATGCATCTATATACTTGGTAAAGGGTGGAAGGCTCGGCCTCTCACCTAGTGTTTTGTTCCACTCTTGCCGCCTTAGTTTCCGTCATATCGGTGTTATGTTCCCGGATTTTGCGTTCCTTACGCGGTTGGGTTATAATGGGAACCCCTTGACAGTCCGCCTTGAATAAAACTCCTCCTGCAATGCCCAACCTTGGTTTTACCATTTGCCACCTAGTCTTTTCCCTTGGGTTTCACGGACTCAAGGGTCATCTTATTTTAAACCCCCCCGGGCCAGTGCTCCTCTGAGTGTTGGTCCAACCTAGAGAACCGTGCGGGGCCGTCCCTTGGCAACTTGGGTTACGTTGGCTCCCGTACGCTTAGCTTATCTGGTGTGCCCTGAGAACGAGATATGTGCAGCTCCTATCGGGATTTGTCGGCACAGCGGGTGGTGTTGCTGGACTTGTTTTACCATTGTCGGAGTTGTCTTGAAGAACCGGGATACCGAGTCTGATCGGAACGTCTCGGGAGGAGGTCTATTCCTTCGTTGACCATGAGAGCTTATCATGGGCTAAGTTGGGACTCCCCTGCAGGGATTTGAACTTTCGAAAGCCGTGCCCGTGGTTATGGGCAGATGGGAATTTGTTAATGTCCGGTTGTAGATAACTTAAATCTTAACTTAATTAAAATGAATCAACTGAGTGTTTTACCGTGATGGCCTCTTCTCGGCGGAGTCCGGGAAGTGGACACGGTGTTGGAGTAATGCTTGCGCAGGTTGCCCTCTAGTTTCTCGCTCGCGCTTTGCCTCCTCTTCTCGCTCTCTTTTGCGAACATGATAGCCACCATATTTGCTAGTCGCTTGCTGCAGCTCCACATATTTACCTTGCCTTACCTTTGAGCTTAAATAGTATTGATCGCGAGGGTGCGAGATTGTTGAGTCCCTGTGGCTCACAGATTACTATTACACCAGATGCAGGGCCTGATGATTCCACTCCAGGTGACGCGCTTGAGCTCAAGTGGGAGTTCGACGAGGACTCTCAACGATACTATGTTTCCTTTCCTGATGATTAGTAGTGGTGCCCAGTTGGGGGTGATCGGGACCATGTCGCATGTTGGGTTATCTTTTATTTTGGCGCCGTAGTCGGGCCATGAGTGTTTGGATGATGTAATGTTATTTATGTACTTGATTGACGTGGTGAGTGTAAGCCGACTATGTTATCTCCCCTTTTATTATATATTACATGGGATGTTGTGAAGATTGCCTAACTTGCGACATATTCCTTCAATGCGATTATGCCTCTAAGTCGTGCCTCGACACGTGGGAGATATAGTCGCATCGAGGATGTTACATCGTCTACTAGAGATTCGACATGTCTTGTTTTAACGACCACATAATCTACGTATGCCTCCACTGTTTTGCCGATCTGGTTTGCCAGACATGTCTGAATCATGCGCTGATATGTTGCGCCGGCGTTTTGAGCCCGAAGGGCATTGTGTTGAAGCAGAATGGGCCGTATGGTGTGATGAATGCCGTTGCAGCTTGGTCTGACTCTGCCATCTTTATTTGATGGTAGCCGGAGTATGCGTCGAGGAAACACAACGAATCGTGTCCTGCGGTAGCGTCGATAATTTGATCGATGTGGGGGAGAGGGAAGGGATCCTTTGGGCAAGCCTTGTTAAGGTCTTTAAAATCAACGCACAGGCGCCGGGATTTGTCCTTCTTTGGTACCATCACCAGGTTTGCTAGCTAGTCCGGGTGTTTTATATCTTTGATGAATCCGGCCTCCAATAGCTTGGCTAGTTCCTCTCCCATGGCCTATCTCTTAGGTTTGGAAAAACGCCGAAGAGCCTGTTTGACTAGCTTGAATCCTTTTAGGATATTTAAGCTGTGTTCGGCCAGCCTGCGTGGGATTCCTGGCATGCCTGAAGGGTGCTAGGCGAAAATGTCCCAGTTCTCTCGTAGGAACTCTCGCAGTGCGGCGTCTACATCAGGGTTTAACTGTGCCCCGATGGAAGCTGTTTTATTGGGCTCCATTGTATGGACCTGGAATTTGACTATTTCGTCCGCTGGTTTAAAGGAGGTGGACTTAGATCTTTTGTCGAGTATCACATCGCCCCTATTCACCGTGGAGCGTAGTGCAGTCAGTTCCTCAGTCGCTAGGGCTTCTGATAGCGCCTCAAGGGCCAGTGCTGCTGTCTTGTTTTCGGCGTGGAGTGCTATGTCCGGATCACTAGCGAGAGTGATGATTCCGTTAGGCCCGGGCATCTTGAGCTTCATGTACCCGTAATGGGGTATTGCTTGGAAGATTGTAAACGCTTCCCGCCCTAGCAGAGCGTGATATCCGCTACTGAACGGGGCCACTTGGAACGTGACCTCTTCGGACATGTAATTATCCGGCGTGCCAAACACCACATCTAGTGTGATTTTTCCTGTACAGCGCGCTTCCTGACTGGGGATTATTCCTCTAAAGGTTGTGCTGCTTCGCTCAATGCGGTTCCAGTCTATTTCCATTTTTTGAAGGGTTTCCTCATAAATGAGGTTCAATCCGTTGCCGCCATCCATGAGTACCTTGGTAAGATGAAAGCCGTCCACTATTGGACTGAGGACCAATGCGGCTGGTGCTCGGGCTGTTCGGAATTTAGGTTCATCACGGGCGTTAAAAGTAATAGCCGTGTCACTCCATGGGTTTATTGTTGCTACTTGGTAGACTTCGGCAAGGCTGCAGAGTGTTCTTTTTCGCATATTATTTGATGCGAAAGTCTCCAAGACTGTTAATACCGTACTGGATGTCTCTCGGGTGGCTTTCTGTGGCTTCTGGAATTAGAAGATCTTCGCCAATTTTTGCCACTTGCCGGAGAATCCAACATGCTCTAAGGCTGTGAGTTGGTGTGGAGCCCTCTGCACTGTGAATTTTACAGGGTCCATTAAGCCATCCTTCCAGTACGGTTCCGTGCTCTGTAGAGGGCTTTTGCTTTTTGGTATTGAACCCGGGTGTCTGGCGATGATGCACCCTTTTATTTCGGACTGGGTTTGTATTCAGGGCCGAATTGTCCCAAAATTTTATTTCGGTTTCCCAGGCGCTTTCCATCGCACAGTACTTTCGTACTATGGATGCCAAGTCAGCGAAGCATGTAATATCACGGCGACTTATGGCATTGAGGATTCCCTAGTCCGTGCAATTATTGAAGAAGAATGAAATTGTGTCTTCCTCGCGGCAGTCCTTTATCATGTTCATAACCAGGAGGAATCTGGCCCAGTAATGATGTACTGTTTCTTAGGGCTCTTGCCTAATTTGGGATAGATCACTTATGTACGGGTGGGTGGGTGGAATCAAATCCGAAACCTCACCCAATCTGAGACCCAGGGGCCAAGGAGTTTCCGAACTCGGAAGTTTGGATTCTTGGATGCTGTCCAATGAATCTAGCCCGTCGCCTGACTTTAAGTTCAGGTCTTGAGTGATGTCCTCCCCTCTACGGGTATCCGGCTTGGAGGGATCGGGAATCCGGACATAGCTAGTCCTTAAGATAGATGAAGGGTCGCCGCACTATCCCTCTACCACGGTAACGTGATGGGTGACCTGGGGAGAGTTAATCTCTCTCAGATCGGGTTTAGGCCGAATCTGGTCGTAATCCGGAGCGACTCCCAGGGCAGCAATGTGATCCAAGAGCTTGTTTAAGGAAGAGAGCTCCATTGGATCTAGCTTCTCGGTGAATTCCGAGCTGACGTGAAGATTGCTTTCGATGACCCGAGAGGTCATCGTTGGCGCAGCAGCCGAACAGGCGGTCATAAGGAAACCACCTAGCCGGAGAGTTTGGCCGACAGCCGAAGCTCCCATAGCAACAATGCTGTCTTTAAAGACGGGATGAGGCATCCTTCCTGATGGCGACGGCACAGAGGAACTCTCAATGAAAGCACCAATGTCGGTGTCAAAACCGGCGGATCTCGGGTAGGGGGTCCCGAACTGTGCGTCTAGGCGGATGGTAACAGGAGACAAGGGACACGATGTTTTTACCCAGGTTCGGGCCCTCTCGATGGAGGTAAAACCCTACTCCTGCTTGATTAATATTGATGATATAGGTAGTACAAGAGTAGATCTACCACGAGATCAAGGAGGCTAAACCCTAGAAGCTAGCCTATGGTATGATTGTTGTCCCTACGGACTAAAACCCTCCGGTTTATATAGACACCGGAGAGGGCTAGGGTTACACAGAGTCAGTTACAATGGTAGGATATCTACATATCCGTACCGCCAAGCTTGCCTTCCATGCCAAGGAAAGTCCCTTTCGGACACAGGACGAAGTCTTCAATCTTGTATCTTCATAGTCCAGGAGTCCGGCCGAAGTTATAGTCCGGCTATCCGGACACCCCCTAATCCAGGACTCCCTCAGTCGCCCAAGAAACTGGGGGGAGGGAATTCCAGTCGGAAACAGAAGCAAAAGGCCGAACCAGCCGCTCCTGGTGAAGCTTTAGCTGTTACCCAAGGAAAGTTCAAAGGAAATCCCAAAGGGCCTTGGACTCCCAAAAAAGTTAAGGATAAAGATGGGAATGATGTGTTGTATTTTCCATGCCATATTCATACCAAAAAAGATGAAGAAGGGAACATCATTTACCCTAAACACACCACTCGACAGTGTCGTTTCCTGATCCAGCAGTTCCGAGAGAAACAACCCAAGGAAAAGGAGTCGGATGGAGGTGAGGATTGGGAAGAAGATGATGATGGTTTTCCCAATGTCAATTCCACGCTGATGATTTTTGCTGAAGTTGAAAGCAAAAGTCGATTGAAGGTTATTAACAGGGAGGTGAACATGGTTGCTCCGGCAACACCGAGTTATTTGAAGTGGTCCCAGACGGACATCACATTCGACCAATCGGACAACCCAGTGCATATAGCCACCCCTGGGAGGCAAGCACTGGTGGTCGACCTGGTAGTCGAAGGCACTCGACTGACTAAAGTGCTGATGGATGGTGGCAGTCGACTGGATATCCTTTATGCTGAAACCTTGAAGGGAATGGGCATTCCGATGTCCAAGCTTAGTGAAAGCAACATGAGTTTCCACGATGTTATACCTGGCAAGAAGGCTCAGTCTCTCGGCCAGATCGCCCTTGATATGGTTTTCGGTGATTCTAAGAATTACCGCAAGGCAAAGTTGATGTTTAAGGTAGTGAATTTCAAGAGTGCTTACCATGCCATTCTAGGGAGGCCCGCTTATGCACATTTTATGGCTCGACCATGTTACGTGTATCTCAAATTGAAGATGCCTGGCCCCAGAGGAGTAATCACTGTCACTGGCAATCGGCAGAAGGTAGAAGAGTGCTTCCCGAAGGGCTCAAAAATTGCCGATGCGCAGATGGTAGTAGTGGAACTACAAGAGTATCAGAAAAACGCAGATCCGAGTGATTTGCTGCGAGCCAAGAAGCCTGCGACAGACCCTGCAGTTCAGTCATCTAGGGAAACGAAGCCGATTCATATTCACCCGACCGATCCCAATGCTGCTCCGACCCATATCTCGTCAACACTCGACAGCAAATAGGAACAAGCGCTCATCCAGTTCCTCCGTGAGAACTGGGACATCTTTGCATGGAAACCTTCTGACATGCCGGGTGTACCCAGGGGACTGGCTGAGCATCGTTTACGAGTCGACCAGAAAGTAAAACCAGTCAAGGAACATCTCTGACGGTCCGTCATCCACAAGAGAAAAGCAATTGGCGAGGAGGTAGCTCGGCTCCTGGCGGCGGAGTTCATACGAGAGATTTACCACTCCGAGTGGCTCGCCAATGTTTTCATGGTCCCCAAGAAGGACGATTCTCTTCGCATGTGCATTGACTTCAAGCATATCAATCGGGCCTGCCCGAAATATCATTTTCCTCTTCCCCGCATCGACCAAATTGTCGACTCAACTGCGGGGTGTATGCGCTTGTCCTTCTTGGACACGTATTCCGGGTACCATTAGATCCGATTGTATGGACCCGATGAGATAAAAACATCTTTCATCACTCCATTCAGATGTTTCTGTTATGCCACTATGCCATTCGGCCTGAAGAACGCCGGAGCCACATTCATGAGGATGATCCAGAAGTGTCTGCTCACTCAAATCAGTCAGAATGTGGAAGCATACATGGATGACATTGTAGTCAAGTCATGTAAAGGTTCCGACCTGCTAGCTGACCATGCCGAAACCTTTGCCAATCTCCGAAGGTATCATATCAAGCTTAATCCATCAAAGTGCACATTCGGAGTTCCTAGTGGAAAGTTACTCGGTTTTCTCGTTTCCGAACGAGGAATCGACACTAAACCAGAGAAAGTTGGTGCCATTCTTGGGATGAAACGCCTTGTGTGTGTGCACGATGTCCAGAAGCTGACCGGTTGTTTAGCCGCCTTGAGACGATTCATTTCTCGTGTCGGTGAAAAGGCACTGCCTCTTTACCGACTGATGAAGATGTCTGATAAGTTCGAGTGGTCTCCCTAAGCTGATGCAGCATTTGTAGAGCTCAAAGCCCTGCTTTCCACCCAGCCGGTGCTTGCTGCACCAAATCAGCAAAGAGCCTTTACTGCTTTACATTGGAGCCGATGGACAAGTTGTCAGTACAGTACTCACGGTCGAGCGGGAAGAAGAACGTAAAACTTATAAAGTTCAGCGCCCGGTATATTACGTTGCTGAAGTTCTGAATCCATCAAAGAAAAGATATCCCCTTTATCAGAAGCTTGTTTATGGAATTTACATGACCACAAAGAAGGTTAAAACACTATTTCTTTGATCATTCTGTTACATTCGTCAGTGACACTCCATTATCAGAGATTTTGAACAACAGAGATGCAACTGGTCGAGTGGCAAAGTGGGCGGTTCAACTCCTTCCCCTGGATATCATGTTTCAAGCAAAGAAGGCTATTAAGTCCCAAGCAATAGTTGATTTCCTCGCCGAGTGGATCGAACAGCAACTTCCGGCCCAAATTCACTCGGAGCATTGGACCATGTTCTTCGATGGGTCCAAGATGATGAATGGTTCCGGTGCTAGAGTGGTTTTGGTCTCCCCCCATGGTGACAAACTCAGTTATGTTCTCCAGATTCTCTTTGAGTCCTCCAACAATGAGGCTGAATACGAGGCACTTCTGTATGGATTGTGTATGGCCATTTCACTCGGCGTCCGTCGCCTCATGGTCTATGGCGACTCGGATTTAGTGGTCAATCATGTGATGAAGGAGTGGGACGTCAGAAGCCCAGCCATGACTGGTTATTGCAACGCAGTAAGGAAGTTAGAAAATAGGTTCGAGGGGTTAGAGCTCCATCACATCCCTCAACTGAAAAATCAAGCGGTCGATGATCAGGCAAAGATAGGCTCCAAGAGAGAAGCCATTCCTAGTAATGTGTTCCTGGAGCATATTCATACCCCTTCAGTTCAAGAAGATCCCTTCACTGAAGAGCCCCCACAGCCAAAGAGTGCCACCGATCCGACTGAAATCGAGATTCCAGCCGTGGTCGACTTGATCATGGAAGTTTTGGTCATCAACCCCGATTGGACAGTACAATATATCGCATACATTCTTAGAAGAGAACTCCCAGAAGATGAAGAAGAGGCTCGACAGATCGTCCGTCGATCTAAGGCCTATACTATGATAAGAGGACAGTTGTTCAAAGAAAGTGTGACTGGAGTTTGCCAGAAATGCATAACACCTGAAGAAGGTCGAGTGATCCTCAATGATATTCACTTGAGGACCTGTGGCCACCATGCGTCCTCTCGGACCATTGTGGCCAAGGCGTACTGAGCGGGATTTTACTGGCCTTGGGCAAATGAGATGGCACAAGAAATAGTCGACAAATGTGAAGGTTGCCAGTTTTACTACAACATGTCTCGCAAGCCTGCGTCAGCCAAGAAGACCAGTCCACTTGTCTGGCCTTTTGCTGTTTGGGGGTTGGATATGGTTGGACCTTTGAGGACTGGCATGAGTGGATTCACTCATGTGCTTGTAGCAGTCGACAAGTTCACCAAGTGGATTGAAGCCAAGCCTATCAAGAACCTTGATGCCAGTACTGCTGTCGGTTTCATCAGAGAGATAACATTCAGATATGGTGTTCCACACAACATCATCACCGACAATGGGTCAAACTTTGATTCTGATGAGTTTAGGACTTCCTGTGCTTCACAAGGTACTCGAGTCGACTATGCCTCAGTCGCCCACCACCAGTCGAATGGGCAAGCTGAAAGAGCCAATGGATTGATTCTCAAAGGACTGAAACCCCGACTGATGCGCGACCTCAAACACGCAGCAGGAGCCTGAGTCGACGAACTTCCATCAGTATTATGGGGATTGAGGACAACTGCCAATCAGTCGACTGGCAGAACCCCATTTTCTTGGTTTATGGAGCCGAAGCTGTACTTCCGAGTGACTGGCTGCACAATGCACCCCGAGTCGAGCTGTTCAGAGGAAGAAGTAGAACAAGCAAGGCAGGATGCAGTTGACCTCCTGGAAGAAGAAAGAGATATGGCCGTGATCCGATCAACCATCTATCAGCAAGACCTGCGTTGATTCCATGCCAGAAACATAAGGGGTCGAGCATTTCAAGTGGGAGACTTAGTTCTCCGAGTGGATCAGCAGAAACCACACAAGCTTGCTCCCTCTTGGGAAGGCCCCTTAGTGGTCACCAGAGTGCTCCACAATGGAGCGTACCACCTCTACGACGTCGAGCACAAGAAAGACGAGCCGCATGCCTGGAATGCGGAGCTGCTCCGCCCCTTCTATACTTAAGCACTCAGTCTGTTGAGATGTAATAAGACCTTTATAGTTTGTTTATCAAAGACAAGAGTTTTACAGTCTTCTAAAAAGATTGTCGATTGATTACGTTTGTTTCTAAAATCCCCTAGTGGGTGGCTTATCTGCGAATCCGTTTCGCCTAAGTTTAAAAAACCCTACAGAGTGATGGACAAGCCTCTCACTCGAGGGCTTAGCTGCGAATCCATTTCGCCTAAGTTTAAAAAATCCTACCGAGTGATGAGCAAGCCTCTCACTCGGGGGCTTAGCTGCAGTCCAGTACTCGCCTAAGTTTTAAAAAATCCTACCAAGTGATGAGCAAGCCTCTCACTCGGGGGCTTAGCTGTAGTCCAGTACTCGCCTAAGTTTTAAAATCCTACCGAGTGATGAGCAAGCCTCTCACTCAGGGGCTTAGCTGCAGTCCAGTACTCGCCTAAGTTTTAAAAATCCTACCGAGTGATGAGCAAGCCTCTCACTCGGGGGCTTAGCTGCAGTCCAGTACTCGCCTAAGTTTCAAAAATCCTACTGAGTGATGAGCAAGCCTCTCACTCGAGGGCTTAGCTGCAGTACTCGCCTAAGTTTCAAAAATCCTACCGAGTGATGAGCAAGCCTCTCACTCGGGTGCTTAGCTGCAGTCCAGTACTCGCCTATGTTTTAAAAATCCTACCGAGTGATGAGCAAGCCTCTCACTTGGGGGTTAGCTGTAGTCCAGTACTCGCCTAAGTTTTAAAAATCCTACCGTGTGATGAGCAAACCTCACACTCGGGGTCTTAGCTGTAGTCCAGTACTCGCCTAATTTTCAAAAATCCTACCGAGTGATGAGCAGACCTCACACTCGGGGGCTTAGCTGCAGTCCAGTACTCGCCTAAGTTTCAAAAATCCTACCGAGTGATGAGCACACCTCACACTCGGGTGCTTAGCTGCAGTCCAGTACTCGCCTAAGTTTCAAAAATCCTACCGAGTGATGAGCAAACCTCACACTCGGGGGCTTAGTTGCAGTCTAGTACTCGCCTAAGTTGAAAAATCCTCTCCATGGAGCTGAGCCTCAAGTACAATGTGCGCTCCATCCCTATTCGCAAGGACGACGAGGTGCAGGTCGACTGCGAACCTCTCCTTAGAGCTGCACCACAAGTACAATGTGCACTCCATCCCTATATGCAAGGACGACGAGGTGCGGGTCGACTGGGATATTTCCTTCAAAGTTACATCTCAAAGAATATTCCGAGTGAAGAATAAGTTCCACTCGAAGGTAAATGCAAGCACATGCAGAATATAAACCAAGAGCAGATAAAATCTCAAAGGTCTCAGGACGAAGATAAAAGTACTCAGGCGTCAGGCCCGAAAGAGTTTAACGGTTACAATAACCACTCGGCATACCGAGGCAAATTTAAAGCTAGTTTGAGTATCAAGTTGGTTCACTCAGCAGGAGGAGGCTGGCAGGCTCGACGAACTCGTCCAAGTCGATCCTGTCCGCGATCCTAGTGGCAGCAGCAATGAAATTTTCCATGAAGGACTGGAAGTCATGCCTTTTTGTGTTGGCGACCTTGATCGCCGCCAGCTTCTCTTCTCGAGCCTCTCTGCCTTGGACCCTGACCAGTGACAACTTCAGCACCGCAGCGGGCAGAGGACTTCTTCCATTCCTGCACTCGGCCAGGGACCTCATTTTGGATCGAGCCATCAGAGATTCGAGATCATTCTGAAGTGTTGACCTTGGCCAGAGCGATGAGTCGATGCGTGAAACTGCAACCTTCAGACGGGAAAGATAACTTGTAACACTGGCGACGTGAGATTCCAGTCGAAGCACATTCATGGCAGCCTCATCACCGACTGGAGAAAGGATAGAGTCCAAGCCTGTCTCGACCCGTCTAGTCTCCTCTTCAAAGTTTTGGCAGAATTCTGCAAAGTCAAAGAGTTAATGAGTCGATGATGACCCAACGAGTATATGGGATCTATCGTAGTCCTTTCGATAAGTAACAGTGTCGAACCCAATGAGGAGAAGAAGGAAATGATAAGCGGTTTCCAGCAAGGTATTCTCTGCACGTACTGAAATAAGTGGTAACAGATAGTTTTGTGATAAGATTATTTGTAACGAGCAACAAGTAACAAAAGTAAATAAAGTGCAGCAATGTGGCCCAATCCTTTTGTAGCAAAGTACAAGCTTGGACAAACTCTTATATGATGTAAAGCGCTCCCGACGACACATGGGAATTTCGTCAAGCTAGTTTTCATCACGTTCATATGATTCGTGTTCGGTACTTTGATAATTTGGTATGTGGGTGGACCGGTGCTTGGGTGCTGCCCTTACTTGGACAAGCATCCCACTTATGATTAACCTCTATTGCAAGCATCCGCAAATACAACAAAAGTATTAAGGTAAACCTAACCATGGCATGAAACATATGGATCCAAATCAGCCCCTTATGAAGCAACGCATAAACTAGGGTTTAAGCTTCTGTCACTCTAGCAACCCATCATCTACTTATTACTTCCCAATGCCTTCCTCTAGGCCCAGACAATGGTGAAGTGTCATGTAGTCGACGTTCACATAACACCACTAGAGGAGAGGCAACATACGTCTCATCAAAATATCGAACGAATACCAAATTCACATGACTACTAATAGCAAGACTTCTCCCATGTCCTCAGGAACAAAAGTAACTACTCACAAAGCATAAACATGCTCATAATCAGAGGGGTATTAATATGCATATAGGATCTGAACATATGATCTTCCACCAATTAAACCAACTAGCATCGACTACGAGGAGTAATTAACACTACTAGCACCAATCCCGGACATGGAGACAAGAATTGGATACAAGAGATGAACTAGGGTTTTGAGATGAGACGGTGCTGATGAAGATGTTGATGGAGATTGCCCTCTCCCTATGAGAGGAGAGTTGGTGATGATGATGGCGATGATTTCCCCCTCCGGGAGGGAAGTTTCCCGGGTAGAACAGCCCAGCCAGAACCCTAGATTGGTTTCGCCAAGGTTCTGCTTCGTGGCGGCGGAGTTTCATCCCAGAAGATGGCTATTGATTTTTCCCCATCGAAAGAGTCCATATAGCAGAAGATGGTCACCGGAGGGCCACCAGGGGGCCCATGAGGTAGGGGGCGCGCCCAGGGGGTAGGGCGCGCCCCCACCCTCGTGGGCAGGGTGTGGCCCCCTTGTGAAGTTCTTGCGCTCATGTTTTTTATATATTTGGAAAACATCATCCGTGAAGTTTCAGGACTTTTGGAGCTATGCAAAATAGGTCTCTAATATTTGCTCCTTTTCCAGCTAGAATCCCAGCTGCCGGCGTGCTCCCTCTTTATGCAAACCTTGTAAAATAAGAGAGAATAGGCATAAGTATTGTGACATAATGTGTAATAACAGCCCATAATGCAATAAATATTGATATAAAAGCATGATGCAAAATGGACGTATCAACTCCCCCAAGCTTAGACCTCGCTTGTCCTCAAGCGAGAAACCGAAATCGAAAAATATGTCCACATGTTTAGAGATGAAGGTGTCGATAAAAATAAAATACGGACATGAGTGCATCGTGATCATTCTTAGAACAACCACTTATACAATTCTTGTCATATGATATCTTATGCTAGAGTAATAATTCGATCACAATATCAAGTATGAATCATAAACTTCATTGAAAACTAACAAACTATAATCTCAGTCATTGAAGCAATTGCAATTTATCATAAAATAGGAAAGAGTCAATGCATAAGAGCTTTTCAGCAAGTCCACATACTCAACTATCATATAGTCTTTCACAATTGCTGACACTCACGCAATACTTATGGGCATGGAGTTTTAATCAGACACAGAGAAAGATAGGGGCTTATAGTTTTGCCTCCCAATGTTTTACCTCAAGGGTAATGTCAACAGTAATAGTTCATGAAAACCCACATCCAATTGGCCATATATTCCAGGATCTTTCCAACATATTGTCCTTGCCAAAGGATAAAATGTAAAAAGGAAGGGTGAATATCACCTTGACTCTTTTGCAGTATAGGAGATAAAAGTAAAAGATAGGCCCTTCGCAGAGGGAAGCAGAGGTTGTCATGCGCTTTTATGGTTGGATGCACAAAATCCTAATGCGAAAGAACATCACTTTATATTGCCACTTGTGATATGGACCTTTATTATGTAGTCTGTCGCTTTTATTACTTCCATATCACACGATCGTATAAAGCTTATTCCTTCCACACCAATCAATCATACATATTTAGAGAGCAATTTTTATTGCTTGCACCGATGACAACTTACTTGACGGATCTTACTCAATCCATAGGTAGGTATGGTGGACTCTCATGGCAAAACTGGTTTCAGGGTATTTTGGAAGAACAAGTAGTATCTCTACTTGGTGCAATGAATTTGGCTAGTATGAGGGAGAAAGGCAAGCTCAACATGTTGGAGGATCCAAGACAATATAATTTATCTCATATGTAAGAAAACATAACTCATCATGTTGTCTTCCTTGTCCAATGTCAACTCTTTAGCATGTCATATTTTAATGAGTGCTCACAATCATAAAAGATGTCCAAGATAGTATATTCATATGTGAAGACCTCTCTTTCTTATTACTTCCTATTAATTGCAACGATGACCAAAACTATGTTTGTCAACCCTCAATAACTTTTATTCATCATACTCTTTCTATGTAAGCTCATTACTCTCCATAAGAGTCACATGATCTCTTTGTTTCCTTTTTATTTCTTTCTCTTTTCTTTTATTCACTTGGGATCATGGCAAAAATAATCAAGCCCTTGACTCAACACTAATCTTTATTATATAGCTCACAGACTCGATTACATAGAAGGATAATAAAGCAAAACTCACAACTAGATCATACTAAGAACTTTTATTCTACTAGATCAAGATATTACCAAAAGGATCGAACTAAGAAAAACGGTAAAGATAGAAGTGATGGTGATACGATACCGGGGCACTCCCCGCAAGCTTGGAAGTTGCCATGTGGAGTGCCCATACCAAATACTCAATTCTTCTTTGTTGGAGGAGACGGTAGTGATTTTGTTGATGGCGTAGGCTTGTTGTCCTTCTTCCAAGGCATAGGCGCACCATCATAGAAGGATGACCGAGTCTCTGGGATCCTCAAATCTGCATCCAAACTCATTATTTTGAATCTATATTCATACTCACAGTTTTGGTTTTGCAGGTCATAGATCTGAGCTTGAAGGTGCTCGATTTTCTCGTGAAGCATGAAGATGGTCTCCCCGATGTTGTCGGCATCCAGCTTGTGTTTGTTGGTGAACTCTGCGATCATCATGTAGTTGGAGTTGAGTCCACGCTCCACCATCCCCTGACACTTGAAAACTTGTTGCTCCATTGCTTCGAGCCTCATCACGGATGTGCAGCAACCCATCATGCATCTCAATGGTTTGAGGGTGTCGCTGCACCTCCGCGAGGTAAGGGTTGATGACCTTCTCGAAGAACTTGTCCTTGGGAGCACTTCGAGACGTCATGATAATCTAGATCTTTCAGAAAAATAGCTTGAAACAAAGACAGGAGATTTTTGCGTGATACGGGAGTCAAAAGCCCCGGGAGATTATATAATGAATGTTTACCGACCAAAATACGTGTCCTGTAAGAAAACGGAGTCCGGAGAGCACACGAGGTGCCCACGAGGTAGGGGGGCGCGCCTAGGGGGGTAGGGCGCGCCCTCCACCCTCGTGTCCTTTCCGGACTGCTGCTTATTTTTCTATTTTTCTAAATATTCCAAAAAGGAGAAATATTGCCTTAAAACTGTTTTCGAGTCGGTTTACTTACCGTACCACATACCTATTCCTTTTCCGAGTCTAAAACGTTCCAGAAAGTGTCCTTTATGTATTCCTCCGGTGTTACGGTTTCAATAACATTGGTTTCAACATTTATAGGATTACCTGAGATGTAGTGTTTGATTCTTTGACTGTTCACCACCTTCGGATTTGTGCCTTCGAAGTTGTTGATTTTTATGGCACCAGAACGGTAGACCTCCTCGATAACGTAAGGACCCTCCCATTTAGAGAGAAGTTTTCCTGCAAAAAATCTTAAATGAGAGTTGTATAGCAATACATAATCACCTACATTAAACTCACGTTTTTGTATTCTTTTATCATGCCACCTTTTAATTTTTTCTTTAAACAACTTGGCATTTTCGTAGGCTTGGGTTCTCCATACATCAAGTGAGATAATATCAAACAACCTCTTCTCACCGGCAAGTTTAAAATCATAATTAAGTTCTTTAATAGCCCAATAAGCCTTGTGTTCTAGTTCGGGAGGGAAGTGACATGCTTTTCCATAGACCATTTTGTACGGAGACATACCCGTAGGATTTTTATATGCAGTTCTATAGGCCCATAATGCATCATCAAGTTTCTTGGACCAATTCTTTCTGGACCTATTAACAGTCTTTTGCAAAATTAATTTGAGTTCTCTATTACTCAATTCTACTTGACCACTAGACTGAGGGTGTGTGACGCCCCCGATTTAATCGTACACTAATCATACACGCAAACGTGTACGATCAAGATTAGGGACTCACGGGAAGATATCACAACACAACTCTACAATTAAAATAAGTCATACAAGCATCATATTACAAGCCAGGGGCCTCGAGGGCTCGAATACAAGAGCTCGATCATAGACGAGTCAGCGGAAGCAACAATATCTGAGTACATACATAAGTTAAACAAGTTTGCCTTAAGAAGGCTAGCACAAACTGGGATACAGATCGAAAGAGGCGCAGGCCTCCTGCCTGGGATCCTCCTAACTACTCCTGGTCGTCGTCAGCGGGCACCACGTAGTAGTAGGCGCCTCCGGTCTGGTAGGAGTCGTCGTCGACGGTGGCGTCTGGCTCCTGGACTCCAGCATCTGGTTGCGACAACCAGAATGAAAGGAAAGGGGGAAAAGGGGGAGAAAGCAACCGTGAGTACTCATCCAAAGTACTCGCAAGCAAGGAGCTACACTACATATGCATGGGTATCAAAAGGAGTAAGGGTATCATATGTGGACTGAACTGCAGAATGCCGGAATAAGAGGGGGATAGCTAGTCCTATCGAAGACTACGCTTCTGGCCACCTCCATCTTGCAGCATGCAGAAGAGAGCAAAAGGTAAGTTCACCAAGTAACCTCGTATAGCATAATCCTAACCGATGATCCTCCCCTCGTCGCCCTGTGAGAGAGCGACCACCGGTTGTATCTGGCACTTGGAAGGGTGTGTTTTATTAAGTATCCGGTTCTAGTTGTCATAAGGTCAAGGTACAACTCCAAGTCGTCCTGTTACCGAAGATCACGGCTATTCGAATAGATTAACTTCCCTGTAGGGGTGCACCACATACCCCAACACGCTCGATCCCATTTGGCCGGACACACTTTCCTGGGTCATGCCCGGCCTCGGAAGATCAACACGTCGCAGCCCCACCTAGACCAACAGAGAGGTCAGCACGCCGGTCTAAACCTAAGCGCCCAGGGGTCTGGGCCCATCGCCCTTAGCACACCTGCACGTTGCGTGGGCGGCCGGAAGCAGACCTAGCCTAGTGGCATTCCAGTCCAATCCAGCGCGCGCCGCTCCGTCGCTGACGTCACGAAGGCTTCGGCTGATACCACGACGCCGGGATACCCATAACTACTCCCGCGTAGATGGTTAGTGCGTATAGACCAAATGGTCAAACTCAGATCAAATACCCAGATCTCGTTAAGCGTGTTAAGTATCCGCGAACGCCGACCAGGGCCAGGCCCACCTCTCTCCTAGGTGGTCGGAACCTGCCCTGTCGCTCCGCCTCAAAGATCCACACAGAGGGCCGTTGGGACAAAGGTCCTTTCAGCCCCCAATCCGTGAATCACTCGCGGGTGCTCCACAAGCCGACCCGTCTTTAGTCACCACATGTATCATGTATAAAGTATATAGTATATACCCGTGATCAACTCCCGAGTGATCACGGCCCGATAATATAGCATGGCAGACGGACAAGGATGTAGAGCCACTGATGATAAACTAGCATCCTATAATAAGCAGTAGGATAGCAGGTAATGGTAACAACAGTAGTAGCAAGGACAGGCTATGCATCAGTATAGGATTAACGGGAAACAATAACATGCTACACTATTCTGATGCAAGCAGTATAGAGAAGAGTAGGCGATATCTGGTGATCAAAGGGGGGGCTTGCCTGGTTGCTCTGGCAAGAGAGAGGGGTCGTCAACACCGTAGTCGTACGGGGTAGCAGCGGCGTCGGTCTCGGTGTCTAGAGAGAGAAGAGGGGGAAGAAACAATAAATATAATGCAAGCATATGCATAGTGAAGCATGACATGACAAGTAACGATGCTAGGCGTGCCCTAACGTGGTATGAGGTGGTACCGGTTAAGGGGGGAAACATCCGGGAAAGTATTCCCGGTGTTTCATGATTTCGGGCAGAGGAGCCGGAGGGGGAAAGTTGCGGGTTCGATAGGTTAGGGGTGTGTGGCGGACGAACGGACTGCGTATCCAGATTCGTCTCGTCGTTCTGAGCAACTTTCATGTACAAAGTTTTTCCATCCGAGCTACGGTTTATTTTATATTAATTTTAAAAGATTTAAATCATTTTTAGGATTTATTTATTTAATTTAATAAACATTATCCAGAATAGTGTCTGATGACGTAGGCATGACATCAGGGTGATGTCAGCAGTCAACTGTGCAGTTGATTGGGTCAACTATGTGTGGGTCCCGCATGTCATTGACTGATTAGGCTAATCAGGGGTTAATTAAGTTAACTAGTAATTAGGTTAATCTAATCCTGATTAATTAATTCTTTAATTCATTATTATTATTTATTTAATTATTTTTATTTTTTTACATATTATTTTTAATTCTTTTTTTAACAAAACGTTCTGGGCCTGGGGCCCCCATGTCAGTGGCCCCAGGGGGCCTAAACGGGCGCCGGGTACTGGGTGCAGGGCGCAGGCGAGGCTGGAACGGGGCTACAGCGGGCGCGGCCATTGTGGCGTCGGCCGCGGTAGGTGGAGCGAGGGGGAGCCGGCAGCGAACGGCGCTGGCGAAGGGCGGCGCCGTCGGAGAGTGGTGGCGGCGGTCGATGGAGGCTGCGGCTCCAGCGATAGGGGCATTCCATGGCGTGCGTGGGAGGGCGAGGTAGGGCGCGGGCCAGCGGTGGACGGCGCCAGGCGAAGGAAGAAGAGGCCGGTGGCCACGGCGTGTCCATGGCCGGAGCGGGATGCGGGCAGAGCGCACGGGCGTTGGCGCCCAGCCCGAGCCGGCGTACGCCCAGATTGAAGGGGGAAGCCGCCGGCCACAGGCAAGCGCGGAGCAGGGGGACGCGGGAGCGAGGCGGGCGCGCAGACACGCGCGGGCGGCGAGCGCGTGCGCGCAGGGGCCAAGCATGGCCACGGCACGACCCGGTCGCATCGAGCGCTGGTCAGGGGAGGGAGTGGCTGCAGGCAGCGGGCGGGGCTCGGCGGTGAGCGCGCGTGCGTGCGCGCAGACGGCGTCGACGATGGAGGGGAAAGAGAGGAGGTCGGGGCCTCACTACGAGGCGCAGGGACGTGGCAGCGGGGGTTGAGGCGGAGTCGGGGACGACGGCGCCGGCGAGGAGGAAGGCGACGGTGGCGTCGGGGGTCGAGGCGGCGAGGTCCAGGCGGCGGCACGACGCGGACGAGGTGGCGTGGGTCCCGGGCGGCGTCCTGGACGGTGAGCGTCGGCGACGGGGTTGGGGCGCCGTGCGGGAGCGAGGGGAGTGAGGGGGGGGGCTCGCCCCGATTGGATCGGGAGGGGAGCGGGGGGGGGGGGGGGGGCGGGGTGGGGGCGAGTTGGGGGGAGTGGGGATCGGGTGGGTTAGGGTTTGGGGGGGGATGGATAAGGGGAGGGGGGAAAGGCCGGTTGGGCCTGCGCCCGAATGGGCCGGCCAACTGGGCCAGTAGGCCGTGGGAGGGGGTTCCCTCTTTCTTCTTTTTTTTGTTAGTTTCTTTCTTTTATTTATTTTCCTTTTCTGTCTTTATTTATTTTAAAATACTTAGGTAGTTTATAAAATTGTGTTTATTACACCATATTGACCTATGTAAAATATGGCATCTCCCGAACACTTTTGTTTTAAATTTTGAAAAACTTTTATTGTTTGCTTTGATTTTGAAACTTGAATTCGAATGGGATTGAATCATCGCGAGGTTTACAACAGTAAGAGTGGTGACGAGGCATCATTAGCAGAGGTTACTGTAGCTTGATTATCCGGGCGTTACAAATCTCCTCCACTACAAGAAATCTCGTCCCGAGATTTAGGAGGTAGAAGGAAACAGTGCAGGGTATTCATCGCGAAGACGATCCTCGCGTTCCCAGGTGGCTTCGTCTTCAGAGTGATTCGACCACTGGACCTTGAGGAACTTGATCGCCTTCTGACGGGTGCGGCATTCAGCTTGGTCGAGAATGCGGACCGGATGCTCTTTATAGGAGAGGTCCTGTTGCAACTCGAGCACTTCATGATCCACCGCTCGGATTGGATCCTTGAAGCAACGGCGGAGTTGTGACACATGGAACACATCGTGAACCTGAGAAAGGTTCGGCGGAAGCTCCAATTGATATGCTACCTTTCCACGCCTTTCGAGAATAGTGAAAGGACCAATATAGCGGGGAGCTAACTTTCCTTTGATCCCGAAGCGGTGTGCACCCTTCATTGGTGTAACTCGAAGATAGGCCTTTTCGCCAGGTTGATAGACCATGTCTTGGTGATGACGGTCATACTGACTTTTCTGACGTGACTGAGCAGCCTTGAGATTCTCGCGAATAATGCGAACTTGTTCTTCGGCCTGTTGGATAATATCCGGACCAAAGAGTGGACGCTCCCCAGTTTCTGACCAGTTCAGAGGGGTTCGACACTTTCATCCATATAGCACTTCGAAGGGGGACATCTTCAGACTAGCTTGATAGCTATTATTATAAGAGAACTCGGCATATGGAAGAGATTCCTCCCATTTCTTGCCGAATGAGATTACACAAGCTCGAAGCATGTCTTCGAGCACTTGGTTGACACGTTCAACTTGCCCTTGTGACTGAGGATGGAACGCAGTACTGAACGACAGATGAGTCCCCATAGCTTCTTGGAAACTCGCCCAAAACCTTGAAGTGAATAAGCTGCCACGGTCTGAACTGATAACCAGTGGGATACCGTGAAGTGAAACAATTCTGGCCATGTAGAGAGTAGCAAGCTGACTAGCCGTGATTGTCTCTTTGACCGCCAGAAAATGGGCAACTTTGGAAAGCCGGTCAATGACGACAAGAATAGCATCATTACCTTTCTGCGATTTGGGAAATCCAGTGACGAAGTCCATTTCAACATGGTCCCATTTCCATTCAGGAATAGAGATAGGTTGCAGAGTTCCAGCAGGCCTTTGATGCTCTGCTTTGATCCGGCGACAAACGTCACACTCAGCAACATAACGAGCAATGTCCTGCTTCATATTAGACCACCATAATCTTTGACGAATATCCTGGTACATCTTTGTACTACCAGGATGGATGGACAGAGGCGTATCATGAGCTTCTTGCATAACCCTTTTAGTCTTATCCAGGTTTTTCTTCGAACATGGTACCACTAAGCAGCCTTTGAAATACAAGGCGCCATCGTCGGCGATCGTGAAGAATGAGGGCTTTCCCCTTTTGAGGTCGCGCTTAATCTTGAGGACTTCATTGTCACACTTCTGTATCCATTTGATGGTGTCCACAAGATCTGGTTTCGCAACCAGGGTATTGAGAGAACCCTTGGAAACAACATGGAGGTTCTGTTTGGGGAAACCTTCGGGAGGGGGAGCGAGTGATCCCGGGGGAACAATATGGAGGTTCAGCCTTCTAAATTCTTCGGTAAGCGAGGGCTGAACTTTGTGGACCTGGAGGTGGTTGCAGTAAGACTTGCGGCTCAAGGCATCAGCCATTACATTAGCCTTGCCAGGGGTATAGGATATACCCACGTCAAAGTCTGCAACAGTCTCCATCCATCTTTGCTGACGGAGGTTCAGGTCTGGCTGAGTAAACAGATACTTCAGACTTTGATGGTCGGTGAAGATCTCGCAGCGATTACCGAGAAGGTAATGTCGCCACTGCTTCAGCGCATGAATGACAGCAGCAAGCTCGAGGTCGTGAACTGGGTAGTTTTCTTCGTGAGGGCGCAATTGACGAGAGGCATAAGTTATCACTCTGCGCTCTTGCATTAGGACACAGCCTAATCCTTGACGGGAAGCGTCGCAGTAAATGACGAAGTCCTTCTTAGTATCAGGTGGAGCAAGTACGGGGGCAGAAGTCAACTTGTCTTTGAGCGCCTGGAAACTTTCCTGACACTTGTCTGTCCAGTCGAACTTGACACCCTTATGCAACAAATTAGTCAGAGGCCTGGCAATCTTGGAGAATTTCTCGACGAATCGACGGCTATAGCTGGCGAGACCAAGAAAACTTCGGACTTGCTTGACATTCTTCGGAGGAGTCCAATCGAGAATAGCCTGAACTCGTTTAGGGTTGACGGCAATACCATCCTTGGAGATGACATGCCCAAGATAGGTTACTTCGGGGAGCCAGAATTCACACTTGGAATACTTAGCATACAGTTGATGTTCTCGAAGCTTCTCTAGCACAAGACGCAGATGTCCAGCATGTTCTTCCTCGTTCTTGGAAAATACAAGGATATCGTCCAGATAAACCATGACGAACTTGTCGAGGTAATCCATGAATATATAATTCATCAGACGAGAGAAGGTGGCTGGAGCATTCGTTAAGCCGAATTGCATGACGGTGTACTCGTATGATCCATACCGAGTCACGAAGGCGGTTTTTGGGATGTCCTCCTCACGAACACGGATCTGGTGGTAACCCAACCTCAAGTCGAGTTTGGAGAACACTGATGAGCCAGCCAGTTGATCATAAAGATCATTGATCCGAGGGAGAGGGTATTTATTCTGAATGGTAGCTTGGTTTATAGGATGGTAGTCTTGGACCAATCGCTTTGTCCCGTCCTTCTTCTTAACAACGAGAGAAGGTGCTCCCCAAGGAGAGCAACTTGGGCGAATGAAACCTTTGACAAGAGATTTGTCGATTTCCTCCTTAAGGTCAATGAGTTCATGCGGCGGCATCTTGTAGGGTCGTTTAGCTATAGGGGTAGTGCTGGGTTTCAAGTCGATGATGAATTCGACAGCTCTAGCAAGAGGAATCCCTCGAAGTTCTTCTGGGAAGACGTCTTGGAATTCATGAACGACGGGAATGTTTTCAATGCCCTCGAGTGGTGCAGCGTTCAACGCGTTCAAGGCATAAAGTCGTGCCTCGGCGTTCTGAACTAGATGAGCTTGGTAAGCTATTATTTCGTCAGAAGGGTGTAGCAGATGGACGACCTTAGTGGCGCAAACTATAGAAGCAGTATGCGCTTTCAACCAATCCATTCCCAAAATGAGGTCGATGCTACAGGACTTTAGTACGATGGGGGAGGCAAGGAACTCCAGTCCTTCAATTTCAACGGGAACGTTGTGACTAACCATAGAGGTTTGACACTGGCCCGCAGGGGTGTGTACCACAATCGCAGTGTTCATCTCTTCGTATTTGATGCCATGCATGAATGCAAACTCAGCTGATATGAAAGAATGTGATGCTCCTGTATCAAATAAAACAGATGCTGGTACTGAATTTACGAGGAGTGTACCCATCACGGTAGCAGGCTGGTCTAGAACTTCATTGAGATCAACATGGTTGGCATGAACACGACCATGAGACTTGGCACTGTTGTTGCGAGGCTGGTTGCTTCCACGGCCAGTTGCTGGAAGGGCCAGTTGATTCTGTTTCTGGTTGCATTCCCTAGCACGGTGCCCTGTTTGTCCACACCTGAAGCACGAACCATTCTCGGGAGTAGGAACAGGAGCTTGGGGTGGTGGATCTGGAAGCCTTGGCTGCCTAGTTGGAGCCGTAGGCAGACGAGGTGCAGCATAGGACTGCCTTGGGGCAGGTGCACTTGGCTGGTACATGCTGTTGGGAATCCATATCTTGCGCTTCTGTGAGGACGGGCCCGAAGATGAGCCCGTGTCACGGCTGCGCTTGTGAGAGCTCTGGTATTCCTGCAGACTAGTTTCGACATTGAAGTCTTTGTTCACCAGAGTGGCGAAATCAGCAAAATCATGCACTAGAAGTGCGAGTTTGATGTCAGCTTGAAGGCCATCCCGGAACTTCCCCTGTCTGCATGCATCGGTTGCAATGTCCTCTTCAGCATAGCGGGACAAGTCCAGAAACTCCCGCTGATAAGCTTCCACAGTTTTGTTGCCTTGGGTGAGGTTGCGGAACTCACGCTTCTTCCGGTCCATAACTCCCTGAGGGATGAAGCGAGCACGGAAGGCAGCTTGGAAGTCTGGCCAGGTGATGATTGTTCCAGCTGGCAGAGTACGCCTGTGGCTGTCCCACCATTGAGCTATGGGTCCCTTCAGGAAGAAGGAAGCAAAGGTGACATAGCTGGCAGGGGCTACATCAGCAGACTCCATCTCATAGGTGATGTCTCGGAGCCAGTCATCAGCATCCAGAGGCTGAGTTGAGCTGCGGTATATAGTTGGGTTCAGGCGCATGAAATCCTGCAGAGTTACTGGGGTTGGCTGCTGGTTCATATTGGGGCGAGGAAACTGAGCCATAATATTCTCCATGAACTGACGATTCAGCTTAAACTGTTGCATCATCCCAGCCATGTACTCAGGTGGTAGTGGGGCGTTGCCACCACGAGCACGACCACCTGGTCTAACCATCCTGCTAATATTTAACAGGGGTAGTTCAGCATTGAGGAATGGTAAAAACAAGAATCATTCATGATGAAACATGCACAACGAACGTAGCATGATAGATACTACATAGTAGTCGGCATATCTTACAAAAGAGATCAGCATAGAGTTCGTTACGCGGAGTTCGGTACATAGGCTAAGACATCATAGGCGGCACACAGGCTCGCGGCGAATGCAGCTAACACTAATAAGCAAGTCTACATCAGTCCCATGCGGTACTGTGGAGGTAGGTGTAGCCCGACAGCTGGTAGTGACGCGAAGGGAAGACCTCCACGCGAGTAGCCTGGGGCCCACGGATACTCTGGAGAGGACCCAATGCAGGAGAGTAGCATCCCACATCTGGCCAGCCGACGCCCTAGGGCATCACGGTCCGGGCAGGGTAGATCGCAGAACGCGACAGATCACCAGAGTGGACAGAGCGGTGTAACAGCGTCAGAGCACGATACAGGTGCTGACGGGTGGTGTACAACTCGTGGCGAAGAGCTCGGTTAGCTCTATCTAGCCCATCAGCATGCAGAACCAGGTTCTGATGGTAGAATGGCTCTCGGGTGACAGTGGAGTAGGCGGCAGTGTAGTAACCCTCCGCACCAACATCGGATGCAATAGCAATGTGCCTGAAGGGGGAGGTGTCCAACTCCTGATACTCTCCACGGAGACGTGTCAGAGCAGCATAAGCAGCATCGTGGACCGCCATATCGATAGTCACTCCAACACCATGAGCAGTGTGCAGCACGGTAGTGGAGTCATACTCTCGAGAGTAGAGGTGGACGATGGCACGGTACTGCTCCTGGTTGAAGTCCTGGTACTCCTCATAGACGGTGTACTCAGGGTGCCAGCGATAACCCAGATAGGTCATCATCTCAACCAACACAGCAGGTGATCCTGAGGGACCAATGGCCGTCGTGTGGCGCACGACCTGCCTCGTGGGTTCCATCTGAAAACAAAGTTGTTTTCACAGGAGTCAAATGACAATGTGAATAATGTTCAAGTACTACTCTAAAGAATAACTAGGGCTTATCCAACTTTGGGGTGAATGTTGTAACGGGATCCTAGTGTCAGAGTTAGTAAATTAGTTTAACCCGAGTAGAAGGGAGTTCAGAGTCCCAGAGTAAAGGTCGAGGAGTAAAAGATCCTAGCACCACCCGATGGCGACGTGGGCCCGTAAGGCACACAGCCAAGTTAGTAAAAGTTTTTGCAATGTCTAGACTCGACTTCGGCCAAGGAGTGTGGAAGGGGGGTTCCTACAGGCAGTCGGCTCTGATACCAACTTGTGACGGCCCCGATTTAATCGTACACTAATCATACACGCAAACGTGTACGATCAAGATCAGGGACTCACGGGAAGATATCACAACACAACTCTACAATTAAAATAAGTCATACAAGCATCATATTACAAGCCAGGGGCCTCGAGGGCTCGAATACAAGAGCTCGATCATAGACGAGTCAGCGGAAGCAACAATATCTAAGTTAAACAAGTTTGCCTTAAGAAGGCTAGCACAAACTGGGATACAGATCGAAAGAGGCACAGGCCTCCTGCCTGGGATCCTCCTAACTACTCCTCGTCGTCGTCAGCGGGCACCACGTAGTAGTAGGCGCCTCCGGTGTAGTAGGAGTCGTCGTCGACGGTGGCGTCTGGCTCCTGGACTCCAGCATCTGGTTGCGACAACCAGAATGAAAGGAAAGGGGGAAAAGGGGGAGAAAGCAACCGTGAGTACTCATCCAAAGTACTCGCAAGCAAGGAGCTACACTACATGTGCATGGGTATCAAAAGGAGTAAGGGTATCATATGTGGACTGAACTGCAGAATGCCGGAATAAGAGGGGGATAGCTAGTCCTATCGAAGACTACGCTTCTGGCCACCTCCATCTTGCAGCATGCAGAAGAGAGCAAAAGGTAAGTTCACCAAGTAACCTCGTATAGCATAATCCTAACCGATGATCCTCCCCTCGTCGCCCTGTGAGAGAGCGACCACCGGTTGTATCTGGCACTTGGAAGGGTGTGTTTTATTAAGTATCCGGTTCTAGTTGTCATAAGGTCAAGGTACAACTCCAAGTCGTCCTGTTACCGAAGATCACGGCTATTCGAATAGATTAACTTCCCTATAGGGGTGCACCACATACCCCAACACGCTCGATCCCATTTGGCCGGACACACTTTCCTGGGTCATGCCCGGCCTCGGAAGATCAACACGTCGCAGCCCCACCTAGACCAACAGAGAGGTCAGCACGCCGGTCTAAACCTAAGCGCCCAGGGGTCTGGGCCCATCGCCCTTAGCACACCTGCACGTTGCGTGGGCGGCCGGAAGCAGACCTAGCCTAGTGGCCTTCCAGTCCAATCCAGCGCGCGCCGCTCCGTCGCTGACGTCAAGAAGGCTTCGGCTGATACCACGACGCCGGGATACCCATAACTACTCCCGCGTAGATGGTTAGTGCGTATAGACCAAATGGTCAAACTCAGATCAAATACCCAGATCTCGTTAAGCGTGTTAAGTATCCGCGAACGCCGACCAGGGCCAGGCCCACCTCTCTCCTAGGTGGTCGGAACCTGCCCTGTCGCTCCGCCTCAAAGATCCACACAGAGGGCCGTTGGGACAAAGGTCCTTTCAGCCCCCAATCCGTGAATCACTCGCGGGTGCTCCACAAGCCGACCCGTCTTTAGTCACCACATGTATCATGTATAAAGTATATAGTATATACCCGTGATCAACTCCCGAGTGATCACGGCCCGATAATATAGCATGGCAGACGGACAAGGATGTAGAGCCACTGATGATAAACTAGCATCCTATAATAAGCAGTAGGATAGCAGGTAATGGTAACAACAGTAGTAGCAAGGACAGGCTATGCATCAGTATAGGATTAACGGGAAACAATAACATGCTACACTATTCTGATGCAAGCAGTATAGAGAAGAGTAGGCGATATCTGGTGATCAAAGGGGGGGCTTGCCTGGTTGCTCTAGCAAGAGAGAGGGGTCATCAACACCGTAGTCGTACGGGGTAGCAGCGGCGTCGGTCTCGGTGTCTAGAGAGAGAAGAGGGGGAAGAAACAATAAATATAATGCAAGCATATGCATAGTGAAGCATGACATGACAAGTAACGATGCTAGGCGTGCCCTAACGTGGTATGAGGTGGTACCGGTTAAGGGGGGAAACATCCGGGAAAGTATTCCCGGTGTTTCATGATTCCAGGCAGAGGAGCCGGAGGGGGAAAGTTGCGGGTTCGATAGGTTAGGGGTGTGTGGCGGACGAACGGACTGCGTATCCGGATTCGTCTCGTCGTTCTGAGCAACTTTCATGTACAAAGTTTTTCCATCCGAGCTACGATTTATTTTATATTAATTTTAAAAGATTTAAATAATTTTTAGGATTTATTTATTTAATTTAATCAACATTATCCAGAATAGTGTCTGATGACGTAGGCATGACATCAGGGTGATGTCAGCAGTCAACTGTGCAGTTGACTGGGTCAACTATGTGTGGGTCCCGCATGTCATTGACTGATTAGGCTAATCAGGGGTTAATTAAGTTAACTAGTAATTAGGTTAATCTAATCCTGATTAATTAATTCTTTAATTAATTATTATTATTTATTTAATTATTTTTATTTTTTTTACATATTATTTTTAATTCTTTTTTTTAACAAAACGTTCTGGGCTGGGGCCCCCATGTCAGTGGCCCCAGGGGGCCTTAACGGGCGCCGGGTACTGGGTGCAGGGCGCAGGCGAGGCTGGAACGGGGCTCCAGCGGGCGCGGCCATTGTGGCGTCGGCCGCGGTAGGTGGAGCGAGGGGGAGCCGGCAGCGAACGGCGCCGGCGAAGGGCGGCGCCGCCGGAGAGTGGTGGCGGCGGTCGATGGAGGCTGCGGCTCCAGCGACAGGGGCATTCCATGGCGCGCGTGGGAGGGCGAGGTAGGGCGCGGGCCAGCGGTGGACGGCGCCAGGCGAAGGAAGAAGAGGCCGGTGGCCACGGCGTGTCCATGGCCGGAGCGGGATGCGGGCAGAGCGCACGGGCGTTGGCGCCCAGCCCGAGCCGGCGTACGCCCAGATCGAAGGGGGAAGCCGCCGGCCACAGGCAAGCGTGGAGCAGGGGGACGCGGGAGCGAGGCGGGCGCGCAGACACGCGCGGGCGGCGAGCGCGTGCGCGCAGGGGCCAAGCATGGCCATGGCACGACCCGGTCGCGTCGAGCGCTGGTCAGGGGAGGGAGTGGCTGCAGGCAGCGGGCGGGGCTCGGCGTTGAGCGTGCGTGCGTGCGCGCAGACGGCGCCGACGATGGAGGGGAAAGAGAGGAGGTCGGGGCCTCACTGCGAGGCGCAGGGACGTGGCAGCGGGGGTTGAGGCGGAGTTGGGGACGACGGCGCGGGCGAGGAGGAAGGCGACGGTGGCATCGGGGGTCGAGGCGGCGAGGTCCAGGCGGCGGCGCGACGCGGACGAGGTGGCGTGGGTCCCGGGCGGCGTCCTGGACGGTGAGCGTCGGCGACGGGGTTGGGGCGCCGTGCGGGAGCGAGGGGTGTGAGGGGGGGGGCTCGCCCCGATTGGATCGGGAGGGGAGCGGGGGGGGGGGGGGGTGGGGGCGAGTGGGGGGAGTGGGCATCGGGTGGGTTAGGGTTTGGGGGGGGGAATGGATAAGCGGAGGGGGGAAAGGCCGGTTGGGCCTGCGCCCGAATGGGCCGGCCAACTGGGCCAGTAGGCCGTGGGAGGGGGTTCCCTCTTTCTTCTTTTTTTTTTGTTAGTTTCTTTCTTTTATTTATTTTCCTTTTCTGTCTTTATTTATTTTAAAATACTTAGGTAGTTTATAAAATTGTGTTTATTACACCATATTGACCTATGTAAAATATGGCATCTCCCGAACACTTTTGTTTTAAATTTTGAAAAACTTTTATTGTTTGCTTTGATTTTGAAACTTGAATTCGAATGGGATTGAATCATCGCGAGATTTACAACAGTAAGAGTGGTGACGAGGCATCATTAGCATAGGTTACTGTACCTTGATTATCCGGGCGTTACAGGGTGATAAGGAGATGCAATTCTATGATTAACATCATATTTAGCAAGCATTTTACTGAAAACACCATGAATAAAATGTGAACCACCATCAGTCATTAAATATCTAGGGACTCTTAACCTTGGAAAAATAACTTATTTAAGCATTTTAATAGAAGTGTTATGATCAGCACTACTAGTTGGAATAGCTTCTACCCACTTAGTAACGTAATCAATAGCAACTAAGATATGTGTGTAACCATTAGAGGAAGGAAAAGGTCCCATAGTCAAAGCCCCAAACATCAAATGGTTCAATAACAAGTGGATAATTCATAGGCATTTCTTGACGTCTACTAATATTACCAATTCTTTGACATTCATCACAAGATAAGACGAACTTAGGGGCATCCTTGAAGAGAGTAGGCCAATAAAAACCAGATTGCAGTACCTTATGTGCAGTTCTATCTCCAGCATGGTGTCCTCCATAAGCTTCGGAGTGACACTTGCATAGGATCTGTTCCTGTTCATGCTCAGGTACACAACGTCTAATAACACCATCTACTCCTTCTTTATAAAGATGTGGGTCATCCCAAAAGTAATGCCTCAAATCATAAAAGAACTTTTTCTTTTGCTGGTATGTGAAACTAGGTGGTATAAACTTAGCAACAATGTAATTAGAATAATCAGCATACCATGGAGCAGTATGAGAAGTATTTATGACATTTAATTGCTCATCAGGAAAGCTATCATCAATAGGTAGTGGGTCATCAAGCACATTTTCTAACCTAGACAAGTTGTTTGCAACGGGGCTCTCAGCTCCTTTTCTATCAACAATATGTAAATCATATTCTTGTAGCAAGAGAACCCATCTAATAAGTCTAGGTTTAGCATCTTTCTTTTCCATAAGATATTTAATAGCAACATGATCAGTGTGAATAGTTACTTTAGAATCAACAATATAAGGTCTAAACTTATCACAAGCAAATACAACTGCTAAGAATTCTTTTTTAGTAGTAGCATAATTTCTTTGAGCATTGTCTAGAGTTTTACTAGCATATTGAATAACATTTAGTTTCTTATCAACTCTTTGTCCTAGAACAGCACCTACAGCATAATCACTAGCATCGCACATAATTTCAAAGGGTAAATTCCAATCAGGTGGCTGCACAATAGGTGCAGAGAACAATGCTTTCTTAAGTATTTCAAATGCTTCTACACAATCATCATCAAAGACAAATGGTATACCTTTTTGTAATAAATTAGTGAGAGGCCGAGAGATTTTTGAGAAGTCCTTGATGAACCTCCTATAAAAACCGGCATGACGAAGGAAACTTCTTATACCTTTGATGTCCTTGGGACATGGCATCTTTTCAATAGCATCAACCTTGGCTTTATCAACTTCAATACCTCTTTCAGAAACTTTATGCCCCAAGACAATACCTTCATTAACCATAAAGTGGCACTTTTCCCAATTCAAGACAAGATTAGTTTCTTCACATCTCTGGAAAACTCGATCAAGGTTGCTCAAGCAATCATGAAAAGAAGATCCATAAACGAAAAAGTCATCCATGAAAACCTCACAAATCTTGTCACAAAAGTCAGAGAATATAGCCATCATGCAACTTTGAAAGGTAGAAGGTGCATTACATAAACCAAAAGGCATACGTCTATAAGCAAAAGTACCAAAAGGGCATGTAAAAGTAGTCTTTGATTGATCTTTGGCTGACACAGGTATTTGAGAGAAGCCAGAATAACCATCTAGAAAGAAAAATGTGTATGTTTAGATAATCTTTCTAGCATTTGATCGATAAAAGGTAAGGGGTAATGATCTTTTTAGCGGCCTTATATAATTTGTGGAAATCAATTACCATCCTATAACCAGTGATAATTCTTTGAGGAATCAATTCATCTTTATCATTAGGAACAACAGTAATACCCCCCTTCTTGGGGACACAATGGACAAGACTTACCCACTTACTATCAGCAACGAGATAAATTATACCTGCCTCAAGGAGCTTTAGTATCTCCTTTCTTACCACTTCTTTCATTTTAGGATTCAAACGGCGTTGATGATCACGAACTGGTTTAGAACCTTCTTCGAAATTAATTTGATGTTGACATAGAGTGGGACTAATGCCCTTAAGATCATCAAGAGTATACCCAATAGTAGCACGGTGCTTCTTCAGAGTTTTTTATAATCTCTCTTCTTCATGTTCTGAAAGGTTAGCACTAATAATAATAGGGTATATCTTTTCCTCATCAAGATAAGCATATTTGAGAGTATCAGGTAACGATTTAAGCACAAACACGGGATCACCCTTGTGTGGAGGAGGATCCCCTAGGATTTCAACAGGTAAATTGTTTTTCAGAATAGGTTCCTGTTTAAAGAATACTTCGTCTAATTCCCTTCTTTCATTCATAAACATATCATTTTCATGGTCTAGCAAGTATTGCTCTAAAGCAAGACCAATAATTTCATCCTTACTAGGTAATTCTTCTTCACGGTGTTGTCTACTAAATTTAGAAAAATTAAATTCATGAGTCATATCATCTAAACCGACAGTAACAACATCCCTTTTGCAGTCTATGGTAGCATTAACAGTATTTAAGAAGGGTCTACCAAATATAATGGGACAAAAACTATCTTGTGGGGAGCCAAGTACAAGAAAATCAGCAGGATATTTAGTTTTCCCACACAAGACTTCAACATCCCTAACAATTCCCATTGGTGAAATAGTATCTCTATTAGCAAGTTTAATTGTAACATCAATATCTTCTAACTCAGCGGGTGCAATGTCATGCATAATTTCTTTGTATAAGTCAATAGGTATTGCACTAGCACTAGCACCCAGATCACACAAGCCATGATAACAATGATCTCCTATTTTAACAGAAATAACAGGCATGCCTACCACAGGTCTAGGTTTATCTGTATCACGGGGCTTAGCAATTCTAGCAGTTTCATTACAGAAATAAATAACATGCACATCTATATTATCAGACAAGAGATCTTTAACAATAGCAATATTAGGTTCAACTTTAACTTGCTCAGGATGTGTATATGTTTTAATATTGCTTTTATAAACCACAGTTGAAGCTTTAGCATGATCCTTTATCCTAACAGGGAAAGGTGGTTTCTCAACATAAGAAGTAGGAACAATAGGATCATTATAAGTAATGGTCTTTTCTTCAACTTTAATAGGTGCAGCTACTTTTACTTCTATGGGAGGATGATATTTAAACCACTTCTCCTTGGGGAGATCAACATAAGCAGCAAAAGATTCACAGAAAGAATCTACTATCTCAGAGTCAAGTCCATATTTAGTGCTAAATTTACGAAAAATATCGGTATCCATAAAAGATTTAACACAATCAAAACTAGGTGTCATACCTGACTCCTTACCATTGTCGAGGTCCCAATCTTCGGAGTTGCGTTTAATTCTTTCCAATAAATCCCATTTGAATTCAATAGTCTTCATCATAAAAGAGCCAGCACAAGAAGTATCAAGCATGGTGTGATTGTTACTAGAAAACCGAGCATAAAAGTTTCGAATAATCATTTCTCTTGAGAGCTCATGATTGGGGCATGAATATACATTGATTTAAGCCTCCCCAAGCTTGAGCGATGATTTCTCCTTCGCGACGCCAAAAATTATATATATAATTGCGATCACGATGAACAAGATGCATAGGATAGAACTTTTGATGAAATTCCTATTTCAATCATTTGTAGTTCCAAGACTCCATATCATCACATAGCCTATACCATGTCGATGCATCTCCCCTCAAAGATAAAGGGAAGACCTTCTTATTAACAACATCTCCGGGTACACCTGCAAGCTTAAATAATCCACAAACTTCATCCACATATATCAGATGCTCATCAGGATGTTTTGTTCCATCTGCTAAAAAGGATTAGCTAGCAGTTTTTCTACCATACCCAAAGGAATTTCAAAGCAAGCATTTTCATTTTCAGTAGGTTCAGTAGGTTCAGGAGCAACTCTTTGCTCTACTGGTCGGGGTGAAGATACCCTGAACAAGCCCCTCAGAGGATTACTTTCCATAGTAACAAGTGACACTAAATTTCAGCACACTATATAAATTTTTCCTTACCAAATTCCACCTACCAAAGGCGCTTCACTCCCCGGCAACGGCGCTAGAAAAGAGTCTTGATGACCCACAAGTATAGGGGATATATCATAGTCCTTTCGATAAGTAAGAGTGTCGAACCCAACGAGGAGCAGAAGGAAATGATAAGCGGTTTCCAGCAAGGTATTCTCTGCAAGTACTGAAATAAGTGGTAACAGATAGTTTTGTGATAAGATTATTTGTAACGAGCAACAAGTAACAAAAGTAAATAAAGTGCAGCAAGGTGGCCCAATCCTTTTATAGCAAAGGACAAACTTGGACAAACTCTTATATGATGTAAAGCGCTCCCGAGAACACATGGGAATATCGTCAAGCTAGTTTTCATCATGTTCATATGATTCGCGTTCGGTACTTTGATAATTTGGTATGTGGGTGGACCGGTGCTTGGGTGCTGCCCTTACTTGGACAAGCATCCCACTTATGATTAACCTCTATGGCAAGCATCCGCAAATACAACAAAAGTATTAAGGTAAATCTAACCATAGCATGAAACATATGGATCCAAATCAGCCCCTTACGAAGCAATGCATAAACTAGGGTTTAAGCTTCTATCAATCTAGCAACCCATCATCTACTTATTACTTCCCAATGCCTTCCTCTAGGCCCAAACAATGGTGAAGTGTCATGTAGTCGATGTTCACATAACACCACTAGAGGAGAGACAACATACATCTCATCAAAATAACGAACGAATAGCAAATTCACATGACTACAAATAGAAAGACTTCTCCCATGTCCTTTGGAACAAAAGTAACTATTCACAAAGCATAAACATGTTTATAATCAGAGGGGTATTAATATGCATATAGGATCTGAACATATGATCTTCCACCAATTAAACCAACTAGCATCAACTACAAGGAGTAATTAACACTACTAGCAACCTACTAGCACCAATCCCGGACTTGGTGACAAGAATTGGATACAAGAGATGAACTAGGGTTTTGAGATGAGATGGTGCTGATGAAGATGTTGTTGGAGATTGCCCTCTCCCGATGAGAGGAGCGTTGGTGATGACGATGGCGATGATTTCCCCCTCCGGGAGGGAAGTCTCCTTGGCAGAACAGCCCCGCCAGAACCCTAGATTGGTTCCGCCAAGCTTCCGCCTCGTGGCGGCGGAGTTTCGTCCGAGAAGATGGCTTATGATTTTTTTCCCATCGAAAGAGTCCATATAGCAGAAGATGGTCACCGGAGGGCCACCAGGGGGCCCACGAGGTAGGGGGGCGTGCCTAGGGGGGTAGGGCGCACCCCCACCCTCATGGGCAGGGTGTGGCCCCCTGGTGAAGTTCTTGCACTCAATGTTTTTTATATGTTTGGAAAACATCATCCGTGAAGTTTCAGGACTTTTGGAGCTGTGTAGAATAGGTCTCTAATATTTTCTTCTTTTCCAGCCAGAATCCCAGCTGCCGGCATTCTCCCTCTTTATGTAAACCTTGTAAAATAAGAGAGAATAGGCATAAGTATTGTGACATAATGTGTAATAATAGCCCATAATGCAATAAATATTGATATAAAAGCATGATGCAAAATGGACGTATCAGTCGACTGGTTGGATCCAACTTGCAAACAAGGAAAACAGTCGAGTAAAAAGAGGTACCTTTGAACATAAGAAAGAGTTTCTTGGCAAGAGCTTTCAGCTAAGCCTCCAAATTGTTCCTCCTGCGAGTCATGCTCTCCAGCTCGTCGGTCAAAGCCACTTTATCTTTTTTCAGATGAGTCGCCTCTCGATTAGATTCAGTGAGAGACGACTTCAGCTTGTTGATTTCTTCCTCTAGTGCTCCGAGGGCCAGCCTCATTTCTGGTCAGCAAGGGCAGTCTTCTCCTGAGCCTCCTTCTGCGCAGCTGCAAGATCCAGATCCTTCTTCTCCAGGGCCAGCCTCATTTTCTCTGCAAAATACAAATTTAGATCAAACAGAAGATCGAAGGGGTAATTTAAAGGACGATCGACATGAGCAGTCGATAGGCAGTTACCTTCCATACCAGCAACTTCATCTTGAGCCTTCTTCAAGTTTTGTTGGGCCAGCTTCATGTCAAGGTTGAGTTGCCTCTGCTTCTCCTCAAATTCGGTGAACTTGGAAATGAGGGTGCAAGATTTCTGCAGTAAGTAAAAGACATATCAATCAACGAGATCAAAGATTATTTACTTCCGGGTGAATAAAGCTTCAATACTACACAGACCCCAACCGACTGCCAGCAGTCGACTGTGGTCTCGGGGACTACACCCAGTGGGTGCACTTGACGTGCCCCCACTGGTTTGGATTCCATTCGGATGGTCCGCCCAGACCGAATACAAAAAAAGAGTGCTCAGACCCCAGCCAACTGCCAGCAGTCGACTGTGGTCTCGGGGACTACACCCAGTGGGTGCACTTGGCGTGCTCCCACTAGTTTGGATTTCACTCGGCTGGCCCACCCAGACGAAGTGCACAAAAGAAAAGAAAAGAGACAAAAAGTGCTCAGACCCTAGCCGACTGCCAGCAGTCGACTGCGGTCTTGGGGACTACACCCAATGGGTGCACTTAGTGTGCCCCCACTGGTTCGGAGCCCATTTGACCTGACCGAGTGGAAGAGTGCAAATAATAAAGACGACAAAACACCTAGTGGGTGTGCAGATTCGAAGCAGACAATAAGAGATTGTGCGAAGGAAAATATCCAGGTAGCATATCCTAATAAGACAAGCTCAGTCGGAAGTCAAGTTCAGTCAGAAGTCAACTTACCTGGACATTGGCTCGAAGAGCCACGCTGGCGTCGTAAGGAGCCTGAGTATTGTCATGCACCGCCTTCATCCGCTCCATCATTACGTGAGCCTGACGGATAGCCTCCGCGGCTTCGTCTGACTGGCTTTCCGGAACATGATAGGTGGTTAAGAAGGGGACAGACGGTCGAGACGCAGCAGCATGGAGCTCCGAGGCATTAGGTTGGACGGCTGAAGAAAACACTGGTACAGTCAACGGTGCGGGACGCTCACTCGACACTGGGAGAGCAAAAGTTACAGAGGCTCTACTTCCATCTTCGGGATATTGGACTATTGGTTCTGTCGCCGTTTCCGACCGAGTTATCTTGCCAGCAGCTGCTTTCTTGCTCTTCCTGGGTCTCAGCGGCACGTCCTCGTCATCATCCGGAAGCTCAATGACATTGGGAGGGGCTGCAAAGAAATCAGTCGACCCCGGATGAGTCACCAGAAGTTAATCGACCATACAATCGAGAACGAGATCACGAGGATTATACCCAGATTGGAGGTGACCGCATCTTCCATGTCCTCGTCTTCATACTGGCGAGTGGAAGACCCAAAGGTAGCGGCACTACAAATTTCGGAGTTCAGTCGGTCACGTCCGACGAAATGAGTTGGCTCAAATCCAGATTCATACTAAAACAAGAAATCAAGTCCAACTAATACCCATAAGTATTAGGGATGGCCACTTTGATCTTCGGCAAGGCCTTTGGCGGTTTGGGCGGCGTAGCTTTCGGTTGCTTCGACGCCTTTTTAGTCGCTGCTGGAGAAGACGTTCGAGGGTGTTTTGATGACTACCCAGTCTGCGCGGCCGCCTTGCCGCGGGCACTTGCTGGATCGTGAGAAAGCTTGGATCGTTTTTCCCTACGAGGAGGAGAGTCGACCTCTTCTTCATCACTCGGGTCGTCGCTGTCCTCGTCCTCCTCGTCGTTAGAGCGCCACTTTCCGCTCTCACCTCCACTTGCTTCTCCCTCTGGGTCCTGCTCCTGCTCCCCGTTGGGCATCGAGTACATCTCAGTTAGGGCCTAGAAGACAACAAACAAGACAAGAGACGGTCGGGTGACACCAGACAACAACTTGATAAATCAAGAAAACACTCGGGGATGTGGAGTCATAACTTGTCAGTCTCGTATGAGTTGTTGAGTGGAGGGATCCTCCGGGATCCCCTCGGGTTGTCGTTGTTGCCAGTGATACTCTTCAGCCACCCTTCCAACGTAGCATCATCGACCTCCTCTGGATGGATCCGAGTGGTGTCGTCGATGCCCAAATACATCCACATTGGATGGTCACGGGCTTGAAGTGGTTGGATGCATCGCCTGAGGAAGACCTCCAACAGATCCATACCGGTTACCCCACCATGAACAAGTTGAACTACTCGCTCAACCAGCACCTTCACTTGTGCCTTCTCCTCTAGGATCACTTTCAAAGCAGAGGGCTTCTCCACTCGGGCCGTGGAAAAGGGGGGAAGTCCAGTCGACTGACCTAGAGTCGGCTGATCCTTGAAGTAGAACCAGGTCGACTGCTACCCTCGAACCGACTCAGGAAGGATCATGACTGGGAAAGTACTCTTACTCCTCATCTGGATCCCAAGACCCCCGCACATCTGAATCACTTGCGTTCTCTCGTCACTCGGGCTGGCCTTCTTGACCGACTGAGAACGGCAAGTGAATATGTGCTTGATGAGCCCCCAGTGTGGCCTATAGCCCAGGAAGCTCTCGCACATGGACACAAAAGCAGCAAGATACACGATGGTGTTCGGGGTGAAGTGGTGGAGTTGCGCCCCGAAGAAGTTCAAGAAACCTCGAAAGAAGGGGTGGGGAGGCAAGGAAAACCCGCGGTCGATGTGAGTAGCGAGGAGGACGCGCTCACCCTCCTATGGCTGCGGCTTGGTCTCGTTCCTCGGGAGTCGCGCCGATTCATGGGGAATCAATCCCCCCTTGGCCAGGTCGTCGATGTCATCCTGGCGGATCGTGGAGCGAATCCAGTCGCCCTGGATCCAGCCCAGCGGCAAGCCGACCCTGGAAGAAGAACCACCCCGGTCGGACTTCTTCCCCTTCGCCTTCGTCGTCGCCTTCTTCGCACGCTGCAACGCCACCGTCTTCTCCGTCCGCATGGCAGTGGATCGAGTTCGAACGGAGCGACGATGCCGAGAATGGAGGTAGATGCAGTGGAGAAAACAAAGGAGGAAGGGGAAGAATGGGAATGCACTATGCGAAAAACCCTGTCTGACACCTTATATGAAGTCATTTCCGAGTGGCTGACTCATGGGCCCAGGCGATCCGATCAAATCCCGCAACAGTCGCGCACATGATACGTGGTGAAAAAGGTGGCGTGGTGATCGAGGCGGCCTGCCTAATCCGTCCCGATTACTGTGGCCTCCTCCGCCTAGCGCGCTTCCCAAAATTTGAATCCCGCGAAATCCGTAGACAACAGAACAACCCGTCAGACGGAGGATTTTTCCCATATCAACACTCGAAGCTTAACAATGAAAGTTCACTCGACAAAACCAAGAATGGATCAAGGTGACTGAACGAGCAGTTGAATTCATCATGAACGTTCATTCGACCTTTGGACAAGATGTTTCCGAAGTGCAAAAGCTAAATCGGAGAGGTTATCAACTCCTTCTCCACTCGAACCATGAACCATTCGGGGGCTAATGATGAAGATATGTACCTAGGGTAGGGTCATAGGCCTGACCTAGATACCCTCTCCTAAGACGTCACCCTAAAACCAGAATCGTTCGAAGAGGAGTCATCATCCACTCGACCATGAGGACTTCCACTCGGAAGACTTGAAGTCACTCAACCGCGGAGACTGTCACTCGACCACCAGAACATCTAAGTTCGCCCCGGACTGCAACGGTCGAACATCACCTCATAGCTTTAATGTCCATTATGTCTCTTTATTTACTAGCGTTACCTGTAACGTCTCCCCTTTAATGTACCTTAAACCCTTTGTGACGTGGGTCGGCTGGGGTCCTGGCGCACTCTATATAAGCCACCCCCTCCACAGGCACAAGGGATCGCATCTTTTGTAAACACACACACACACACATATAATCCAGTCGACCGCCTCCGAGCACCGAGACGTAGGGTTGTTACTTCTTCCGAGAAGGGCCTGAACTCGTAAAACTCATGTGTACAACTACTCCATAGCTAGGATCTTGCCTCCTCATACCTACCCCCCATTCTACTCTCAGTCTTAGAACCACGACATCTGCCTGGCCCGTTCGCCTTGTGCACGCCTGTGATTAGGCCCGGGCCCAGTGCGGTGGTGGATGTGCGGGCGCCCCCTCCCGTTTATAAAAGTGGATGTGGTTGCCAAAGGGTGCCCTAGATCTTTCGCTAGGGTTTCCCGCATCCCACTCACAAGTGCGGCGATTTGGGCATCGCGCTCGTCGCCTGCTCCACTCCACCCCTCCTCCCCCTCTCACCTGCTCGTTGGCGACCGCGGTGCACATGGGATCCCGCCGCATGGAGAAGCCCCCCATGTCACCTCCGATCCCGGTGGCTGAGTGCCATGGGAGCAAGATGTGCGGGCGAAGGCGCTAGCCAAGGTGCCAGCGCCCCCCGCGGAGGAGGGGGATGTGGGCCGCCGCCTCCTTGGTGGCTCGCGGAGCAAGAAAGGAAGAAGCGGGAGGAGCACGAGCGCAAGAAGAAGAAGAAGAAGAAGAAGGAGTAGTACCGGCATCAGGGTTTGGAGCAGAAGATGGAGCTCAAGAGGAAGGAATCTTAGTTTCCTCCGAGCGGCGAATGGATCGGGGATCGTTTAGTCAAGAAGCAGAAGCAGAAGGGGGGCTCGGCGCTGCTATCTCTGATGGCCGGGCCGTCGGCTTCAAAGGGTTCGGCCGATGCCCCAATTCCAGTGGAGGAGTCCGACGGGCAAGAGTGCTTCAAATGTGGCCGGATGGGCCATTATCAGAACATGTGTCATTTCAAACCCCTCTGTGTCGTCTGCCATGAGGAGGGGCATGCGTCGGTGCACTGCCCCACGCGGGGGCGACCAATGATGCTCCAGATCATGGGCAACGCCATCCCCGGCAGGGATTCTTCTGCTTGCCTTTCGTGGAGACGGAGGGCGAGGAGGTTCGCACCCCGCTGGTGGTGGTCGCTGCGGTCATCTCGGCGACGCCCGGAAAGCTATCGGTTCCCAACTTGGAGGCTGAGCTCCCCCACCTCTTCGAGGGGGACTGGGACTGGCAGGTGACGGCCATCGGCGACAACATGTTCTCGGTCGTCTTCCCCAACAAGGCCATGTTGCGGATGGCCACTCACAGCGGCAAGCTGTACCTCTCCCTCAACGACATCATGGCGGAAATCAAGGAATCTCTCCCGGAGGAGCCCAAGGTCGAGATCATGCCGGATGTGTGGGTCAAGCTGTGGGGTGTGCTGCCCAAGCACCGCCGCATGGATCACCTCATGGTCGGGACCGTGATGATTGGGCGCCCTATGGAGGTGGACAAGGCATCGCTGGTGGGGCTCGGTCCGGTGCGGATGCGGTTCATGTGTCGCTCCCCGGCTAAGCTTCGGGGGTATGTCCAATTGTGGTTCAACAGTGAGGGTTACACCATTCGGTTGGAGGCCGAGGCAGACGATCTGCAGGGTGCTGCGGCCCCTCCCCCTCCCCCTGCTAGCTTGGACAAGGGACCGGATGGTAAGGATATGGATCGTGACACGAGCATGGGAGATGACTCAATCGATACAGTGACTTGGGACAAGCTGGGTATCAAGGAAAAGGATCCAGAGGTCGCGGCTCCGGCTGCGGGGGCTGTGAAGGACCAGGAGGAGCGTCAAGTGGTAGTGGGCAGCAACAAAATGGGCTTCAACCAGTATGGCTCCAACTTGTCGCTCGGCCTCGACATCGACAAGGGCGTCTCGACTTCCTGTGACTCGGAGGGACGCTCGATGCTCGTCTCCCCGGTGGTTGCGGAGGTGGGTGGGGTGCGCGCTTTCGTGATGCGCTCACAAATGCCTGCGATCGGCCTTGGTGGCGACGGGACGCGGCTCCACAAGAAGACGGCGGGCCGCAAGACTCCCCTGGTGGTGCCGGCGAGCCCTCCATTGGTCCATGCAGGCACGCCTGCCTCGCACCGACCAGGGGTGATGGCACAGGCCTCTCTTGGGGGTCCGGCTGGCGGTACCCCGACGACCGTCCCCCCTCCTTCCTCTAATGAGCTTCGGGCGGAGGTGACCAAGACGGTGCCCATATCCATGGCCAAGCGCTCCAAGGCGGTGGTGACGACTCTGGCATCGCAGGAGAGGGCAAGCTCGTGCTCTAAAGGCGCCAAGGGCAACCTTCCTGCACTGCAACGCGCCCAACTCCTGGTGGCCCAGAAGAACATGGAAATCGCAGGTAATCCCCTGCCTCCTTTTACGATTTTCGACGACTATTCTTACGAGCATTTAGGGGGTATTTTAAAGGATAGTGGCATTGATATGTCCGATGTGGATGATGCTCGTGAACTCCTATCTCTCATTCGCTCGAAGGAAATCGCGCAGGCCGCGCTCGCCCAGGCAGCGGCGGCCCGCATTGCGCAAGAAGCAGATGAAGCAGGGGCTTCTCTATTGTCTGTTGCGCGGCCCGATGAGGAGGACACAACAGCAGGGGCTGCGCCATCCCCCTCAACCCGCTGTCCTGTCAAGACACGGCGTGTGGGCAAAGCGGTTACCCCTCGAGGTATCCACCTCCGCAACCGCATTATATGATGCGTTTCATCTTCTGGAACATCCGAGGCTTCGACCACGCTGGGAGGCGGACCCAGTTGAAATAATTCATACGCGAAGAGGGGATCGACGTAGTTGGCTTGCAGGAAACCATCAAGGCTGATTTTTTTCATCGGGACCTGCTAGCCGTCGATCTGCTCGAACGTTTTGCATGGTAATGGGTGCCGGCGGTGGGACACTCGGGGGCCTGCTGCTTGGCATTAACCAAGTTTGCTGCGAGGTGGTGTTGTGGGATGCTGATAGATTCTTCTTGTCGGCACACGTGCGCCACCGCGCGGCCCTTCACGAGTGGGAGGTTATTGTGGTTTATGGCCTGGCCGACCACTCGCACTCGCATGAGTTTTTGGGTGAACTACAGGAGAAGGTTGCGACTTTGGGTGTGCGTAACTTGCCACTGCTAGTGGGTGGCGATTTCAACTTAATATGTTCGGGAGCGGATAAGAACAATGGGATCATTAACTGGACAAGGGTGTCCTTGTTTAATAATGCGATAGCATCTATAGCCCTTAGGGAAGTGGCTCGCGTGGGCGCACGCTACACCTCGACCAACAAGTGTAACATCCCAAATTTGCAATTTGGAATGTTATACACTAGATCATCATGCATATCATATTTTCATGCATTTTGGTTGATCCTAGTAATTTCACGCAACTCAAGGACCTTCGGAGAGAGTTGGAGATTTCGTTATTTTCATATTTGAGAATTTTCTCAAATTTGAAAAGAGGATCATTTGATTTATTTATTTCATCTTCAATTATTTTCCTATATCAAAAATGAGAGAGAGAATAATATGACTTTCCCAAAATTTAGGAAAATGAAGATCTAATGGATAAATCAAATTTTGTTTTCCGATGTTTATTCGCATTTTATTTGGATAGGGAAAAATGCGCGTTTTCAATAATTGCATTTTAGGTCCGGAGTAAAGTTCATTTTGTTCGACTCATTTTTAGGAGTCGGGGAAAATTTACTTTAGGAATTTTGGAGTTCGTTTAGATTTTCTTTCTTTTGTATTTCTGCGCGCGTAACCGTTTAAAAAAATCCAGCAGGCCAGCCGGGCCAAGGCCCAGGCCAGCCACCGCCTCCCCAGCGCAGGCAGCCGGCCGCGCCAGGCCATCGCGCGCGCCAGTAGCCGCGCCGCCCCTTTTTGATTCCTAGTAGGACTTTAGTCCTACTCCGTTTCCTCTTTTTCTTTCCTATTCCTACTCTATTTCTTGTCCCCTACCCCAAGAACCCCCCCCCCCACCTATATAAATACACCCCAAACCACCCCTCTCCTCACACCAAAACCCAAGCCCCTCTCTCCTCCCAAGCCGCGCCCCTCACCCGCTGACGCCGCCCTTTAGGCGCGCCGCCGCCGCCCTACGCCACGCCGCCGGAGCCCCTCGCCGGAGACCTCGCCGGAGGTTGCCCCGCGTCTCTTTTCCTCGGATCGTTTTCTTCTAATTGTTCCGATTCTTTTCTTCTCTTCTGATTCGTTTTCTAGATCGGCTTTTCGTTTCAGTTTTCTTCTCCGAAACCCTATATCGGATTCGTTTTCTTTTCCGATTTAGTTGCCTTTGGACCGTTCACCGGACCGTTCGTCCTAACGAACGTGATCACCTATTTTTCTCGGTTAACGAACGTCCGTTCGTTTAATCGTTCGTCTCTTTCTTTTCGTCGGATTTATTCCGCGATCGCGATCTCAGATCCGATCTTCGTTCTAGTCTTTCTTCTCGCTCGTTTATCGGAATCAGGTGATTCAAGCGCCTGGAGTTTCATTTCAAAACCGTCGTTCCGTCTAATCAACTTAAATAAGTTTTTGCCCCGGTAAAATTTGACCTAGTTTCAACTTGCTAGAACCGAGTTGTTTTCTTCTGCCGTTTGTTTTCCGTTTCTTTGTTCGGTTCGTTCTTTCTTTGCAACCGGAGTTCTTAAGTTGAACTATCTGGTTCGTTCTCTTGTTCGAGTTTTACCTGTGCATTAGATGAGTACTTATTGTATGCTTGTTGTTTGTCTGCGATAGATCACTCGGATTGCGCTGCTTGTTACTTCGATTCCCTAGGTCTCGCGGATCATCAGCAAGGCAAGTAACACTTTGATCATACCTTTTCTACAACCCATGTTTTATTGCATTAGATCAATCCTCTCACATTGCATGATTAGGATCTAATTAAATTGTGGGATTGGGAAGTAGATGAGGTAGTACCTATTACCTGTATTATAATGAAACCCTTGGGAGTTACTTCTACGTTTGCTTATTATGCCATGCTATGCTAGTAGACGTGGATTGGGTGAGTGATATCCATGACAGATGTGAGATATTTAATTAATAGTTTATCTAAGGTGGCAACTTAAACACACATCTGGGTGGATTGAGGCACCTGATGTCTACCAGGACTTGCCTGTTTTTTTTCGGACCGCCACCCAGGCTCAAAGGGTTCATAAGATAATTCATGCTAGAAACTTCCGTGTGCAGCCACATGCTACTATGGGCTCTAGCATAGTTGACTAAGTTGTGCGAACTCTTACGGGGGTGGACTAGCAGATGTAGGGGTTGTAGGTGGTACGGTCTACCCCACATGTAAGGTGCTAGTGCTTCTGAAAGACTATGTCTCGGTCATCCGTTTCTCAAACACCATGTAGTGCGAGAAAACAAACGGAGGCGGTCGAGTCATGTGGGGAAAAGTGCGCAAACCTCTGCAGAGTGTACAAACTAATCATGATTAGCCGTGTCCCCGGTTATGGACAACTTGAGTATCTAGTACTTGAATATCATGTGAATCTCAACATGTTACTTCTAAATAATGTTGTTGGGTTTTAATTGTTCACTTAATTGGGATCGGAATGCTGTCAACCATTCTCGAGGTTTCACAACCACCATGATAGTTAAATAAAATTTATTCCTTTGCAGTAGGGAAAAATTGGCTTTACGCAAAACTGTAACCATAAAGCTTTCCACCAGCCATATATGCATATAGTATAGCTGTTTCATTTGCATTACTCTCTATGTGTTACATTGCCAGCATATTCCACGTGCTGACCCGTTTTCGGGCTGCAACTTCTCATGTTGCAGACTTTTCAAACGACGAGTAAGGTGCTTTTAGGTCGTGGTTCTATACTCAGTAATGCCGCTGGAGTTGATGGACCCATTTATCTTCCAAGTCTTCCGCTGTTATCGACACTAGATGGCCTTAAGCCATATTTATTGTAATAAGTTCTCTTTGAGACAACGATGTAATAAGTGTGTGATTGCCACTCTGCTATAAATCCTTCGATGTACTATGTGGTGTCAGCATTACTGATCCAGGGATGACACCCGAGCACAGTAGACTTGATCCATTCGGGTCGGGTCGCCACAGAGATGGTATCAGAGCACACGCTGACTGTAGGACACGACCACTAAGTTAAAGCCATAGATCACCATTCTCTTCTCATTTTCTAACTCCTCATCTTTTCTACTCTTTTAGGATGATGAACGCGAAGATTAAGTACGCTCAACCGGATGAAGGCACACCATTTGGATTTCACCTGAAGGAAGTCACCAAGTACCTGAACATTGGATTACCAAGTTTCACGGGAATCTTCAACGCCACTCTGCCTGAAGAGGAGCGCTGGAAGATTCAAGCTCACGTTCCGGGAAGGACATTCGCGCCAATCACGAAGCCTATAGATAGTGTTTTCAATGCACCAACCTGGAGTCTGGGAAGGAGCATGGCAGCTCATATCACCATAGGACGCATTGGAGAAGTTTATCAAGAAGACCTCAAGGACACTATCTACCAGATTTGCGGACGCCGAGATGAACAATGGGAGTTAGTCAGCACCAAGAAGGATAGATCCATTGCATCTTTTATCCAGGAGTTAAACCAGCACATTTGACGCCACGAGAACCAGATGTGCAATGATATGATAGAGTTGAAGAATGCAAAGGCAAGGATCATCGAGCTAGAAGGAGAACTAAAGTCTACACGCAAGGACTACATGGACGAGATCGTAGCTCTAGCAAGACACAATAACGATCTTAAGCAGGAGATTGAAGAACTCAAGGAGAAGTTAGCATCCAGGAAGGAAGACGAGTACGTCGCATGTCCGGACAACTACATCATCATCGACGACACCGATTCGGATCCAAGTGAACCTGACTTTGAAGACGAAGCTGGAGCAGATATCATGGAGTCTTCCACCGGTTCAAATTTCTAGATGACCACCAAATAGTAGTAGTAATCCCCCATGTAAACATTATAGTTCAAGCACTTTTGCGATAGTTAGACCGTTTGTAAGCCCTTGTTTGATTGAATGAAGTGATTTTGTGTGCATTTTCTCATGTGCATTGGGGTAGTGTTTTCCCTTTAGACCTCACTCTATTCTTAATGCTCGTCTTTTCTAAAAACCCTCAGATGCCTCCAACCCAAGCTCTTAGGACGCCATGTTAGTAAGCTCACCAGGAGCGGAGTTTCTGGCTAGACGATGGTGTGATCGGTTACCATTAAGGATTGGTAACTATGTGTTTCCCTCAGACCTAATAGTATTGGAATCTCAAGGACTGGATGTGATATTAGGCATGGATTGGTTATCAAAGTATAAAGGGAATATTTAGTGTGCTAGTAAGTCAATTTTGCTTACTACACCAGAAGGGAGAAGGATCAAGTATGTATCCCGGCATGTACCAAATAGGACACAAGTAAACTGCCTAACAGGAGTTGTGCAAGAGGAAGTACCAGTGGTAAAGGATTTTCCTGATGTATTTCCTAAGGAATTGCCAGGCATGCCACCGGATAGAGACATTGAGTTTTTGATTGAGCTATTGCCAGGTACAGGCCCAATATCAAAACGACCATACCGGATGCCAGCAAAGGATTTGGTGGAAATCAAGAATCAGATTAAGGAGTTATTGGATAAAGGTTACATTCTCCCAAGTTCTTCGCCTTGGGGATCACCCGTACTTCTAGTAGAAAAGAAGGATGGATCATTAAGGATGGTTGTAGATTATCGGGGATTGAATGAAGTAACCATCAAGAACAAGTACCCACTGCCAATGATCAACAATCTGTTTGATCGGTTGCAAGGAGCTAAAGTGTTTTCCAAGATCGATTTGTGATCAGGGTACCATCAATTGAAGATTCGAGAGCAGGACATACCTAAGACAGCATTCACCACGAGATATGGATTGTATGAGTATACCGTTATGTCATTTGGATTGACTAACGCACCTGCCTATTTTATGAACCTGATGAACAAAGTGTTTATGGAGTTTTTGGATAAGTTCGTCGTAGTGTTCATTGATGACATCCTGGTTTATTCAAAGAATGAAGAGGAGCATAAGGAACATTTGCGTTTGGTTTTGGAGAAACTAAGGGAACATCAGTTATACGCCAAGTTCAGCAAATGTGAGTTTTGGTTGAAGGAAGTTGGATTCCTCGAACACGTTATATCCGGAGAAGGTATAGCAGTTGACCCCACTAAGGTTGAGACCGTAATCGAATGGGAATCGCCAACAACAGTTGGAGAGATCCGGAGTTTTCTTGGACTCGCAGGATACTACCGGAGGTTTATTGAGAATTTCTCAAGGATTGCGAAGCCTATGACGGAGTTGTTGAAGAAGGATACTAAGTTCAGATGGACTGAGGAGTGTGAGGCAAGTTTCCAGTAGTTGAAGAACCATTTGGTTACCTCACCAGTGTTGATTTTGCCAGATCAGACCAAGGATTATGAGGTGTATTGCGACGCTTCACATCGAGGACTTGGAGCAGTGCTTATGCAGGAAGGGAGAGTTGTTTCGTATGCTTCACGGTAACTGAAGCCTCATGAGTTGAATTATGCCACGCATGATTTGGAGTTAGCAGCCGTGGTGCATGCATTGAAAACGTGGAGACATTTCCTCATTGGAAACCATTGTGAGGTGTACACGGATCACAAGAGTTTGAAGTACATTTTCACGCAGAAGGAGTTGAACCTCAGACAAAGGAGATGGTTGGAGCTCATCAAGGATTATGATATCAAATTGCATTATCATCCCGGGAAAGCTAATGTAGTAGCTGACGCATTGAGCCGTAAGAGCCATGTCAACACCCTAGTGACGGGGAAAATACCAAAGGAGTTAGCAGAAAACCTTCATGAGCTATGTTTGGAAATAGTTCCGAGAGGCTATGTAGCAGCATTGGAGATTCAGTCAACATTGATGGATAAGATCAGAGAAGCTCAGAAATCTGACAAGGAGATTGCTGCTATAAAAGAGAAATTGAGCGAAGCAAAAGCAAAGGGATTTCGTGAGGATGAGCACGATACCCTATGGTTTGAGGACCGTGTTTATGTGCCAAATGACCCGGAGATCAGGAAGTTGATTTTGCAAGAGGCACATGATTCACCGTATTCGATTCACCCAGGGAATACCAAGATGTATTTGGATTTGAAGGAAACATTCTGGTGGACCGGAATGAAGAAGGATATTGCAGCATATGTAGCAGTTTGTGACGTATGTCAGAGAGTAAAGGCAGAGCATCAGAAGCCAGCAGGATTGTTACAACCATTGCCGATACCCGAATGGAAGTGGGATAGGATAGGCATGGATTTTATCACAGGACTACCCAGGACGAAAGCAGGCTATGACTCGATATGGGTAGTAGTTGATCGTTTGACGTAGGTAGCACATTTCATTCCAGTTAAGACCACTTACACCAGTGCTAAGTTGGCGAAGATATACATGACTAGGATCATTTGTTTGCATGGAGTTCTGAGGAGTATCGTATCAGATAGAGGAACCCAATTTACCTCAAAGTTTTGGAATCAGTTGCATGAAACTTTAGGAACCAGACTAGAGTTTAGCACAGCTTTTCACCCACAGACAGATGGACAGACCAGAGAGTCAATCAGATTTTGGAAGATATGCTGAGAGCTTGTGCACTAGATTATGGATCTAGCTGGGACGATAACTTGCCGTATGCGGAGTTTTCTTATAACAACAGTTACCAAACCAGTTTGAAGATGGCACCTTTCGAAGCTTTATACGAAAGGAGGTGCAGGACACCGTTGTCATGGGACGAAGTTGGAGACCGTCAGTTCTTCGGACCAGATTTGATTCAAGAGTCTGAACAGAAAGTTAAGTTGATTCGCGATAGGATCAAGGTAGCCCAGTCCAGGCAGAAGAGCTACGCAGATTCTAAATGCAAGGAGACAGTTTACGAAACCGGAGATAGAGTTTATCTTCGAGTATCCCCACTTCGAGGAGTTAAGCGCTTTGGAGTTAGGGGAAAGTTAGCACCGCGTTTCGTTGGACCGTGTAAGATTTTGCAATGTATGGGAGAAGTCGCTTATAAGTTGGAATTACCAGAGGGACTGTCAGGAGTTCATGATGTATTCAATGTTTCTCAGCTGAAGAGATGTCATGCCGAGATGGCGGAGGTACCGCTAAGAGATACCGTGCCACTTGAAGAGATTCAGTTGAAGGACGACTTACCGTATGAGGAGAAGCCAGTCAAGATTCTCGATTATTCCAGCAGAGTTACTCGCAGCAAGGTTATCAAGTTTTGCAAAGTTCAGTGGAACCACCACTCAGAGGATGAAGCCACCTGGGAAAGAGAAGAAGATTTTCTCAAGGACCACCCTCACCTATTTTCTAGCCAACCCGAATCTCGAGGGCGAGATTCATCTTAAGGGGGGTAGGTTTATAACATCCCAAATTTGCAATTTGGAATGTTATACACTAGATCATCATGCATATCATATTTTCATGCATTTTGGTTGATCCTAGAAATTTCACGCAACTCAAGGACCTTCGGAGAGAGTTGGAGATTTCGTTATTTTCATATTTGAGAATTTTCTCAAATTTTAAAAGAGGATCATTTGATTTATTTATTTCATCTTCAATTATTTTCCTATATCAAAAATGAGAGAGGGAATAATATGACTTTCCCAAAATTTAGGAAAATGAAGATCTAATGGATAAATCAAATTTTGTTTTCTGGTGTTTATTCGCATTTTATTTGGATAGGGAAAAATGCGCGTTTTCGAAAATTGCATTTTAGGTCCGGAGTAAAGTTCATTTTGTTCGACTCATTTTTAGGAGTCGGGGAAAATTTACTTTAGGAATTTTGGAGTTCGTTTAGATTTTCTTTCTTTTGTATTTCTGCGCGCGTAACCGTTTAAAAAAAATCCAGCAGCCAGCCGGGCCAAGGCCCAGGCCAGCCACCGCCTCCCCAGCGCAGGCAGCCGGCCGCACCAGGCCATCGCGCGCGCCAGGCGCCAGAGGCAGGAGCCGCGCCGCCCCTTTTTGATTCCTAGTAGGACTTTAGTCCTACTCCGTTTCCTCTTTTTCTTTCCTATTCCTACTCTATTTCTTGTCCCCTACCCCAAGAAACCCCCCCCACCTATATAAATACACCCCAAACCCCCCCTCTCCTCACACCAAAACCCAAGCCCCTCTCTCCTCCCAAGCCGCGCCCCTCACCCGCCGCCGCCGCCCTTTAGCCGCGCCGCCGCCGCCCTACGCCACGCCGCCGGAGCCCCTCGCCGGAGACCTCGCCGGAGGTTGCCCCGCGTCTCTTTTCCTCGGATCGTTTTCTTCTGATCATTCCGATTCTTTTCTTCTCTTCTGATTCGTTTTCTAGATTGGTTTTTCGTTTCGGTTTTCTTCTCCGAAACCCTAGATCGGATTCGTTTTCTTTTCCGATTTAGTTGCCTTTGGACCGTTCGCCGGACCGTTCGTCCTAACGAACGTGATCACCGATTTTTCTCGGTTAACGAATGTCCATTCATTTAATCGTTCGTCTCTTTCTTTTCGTCGGATTTATTCCGCGATCGCGATCTCCGATCCGATCTTCGTTCTAGTCTTTCTTCTCACTCGTTTATCGGAATCAGGTGATTCAAGCGCCTGGAGTTTCGTTTCGAAACCGCCGTTCCGTCTAATCAACTTAAATAAGTTTTTTCCCCGGTAAAATTTGACCTAGTTTCAACTTGCTGGAACCGAGTTGTTTTCTTCCGCCGTTTGTTTTCCGTTTCTTTGTTCGGTTCGTTCTTTCTTTGCAACCGGAGTTCTTAAGTTGAACTATCTGGTTCGTTCTCTTGTTCGAGTTTTACCTGTGCATTAGATGAGTACTTATTGTATGCTTGTTGCTTGTGTGCGATAGATCACCCGGATTGCGCCGCTTGTTACTTCGATTCCCTAGGTCTCGCGGATCATCAGCAAGGCAAGTAACACTTTGATCATACCTTTTCTACAACCCATGTTTTATTGCATTAGATCAATCCTCTCACATTGCATGATTAGGATCTAATTAAATTATGGGATTGGGAAGTAGATGAGGTAGTACCTATTACCTGTATTATTATGAAACCCTTGGGAGTTACTTCTACGTTTGCTTATTATGCCATGCTATGCTAGTAGACGTGGATTGGGTGAGTGATATCCATGACAGATGTGAGATATTTAATTAATGGTTTATCTAAGGTGGCAACTTAAACACACATCTGGGTGGATTGAGGCACCTGATGTCTATCAGGACTTGCCTGTTTTTTTTCGGACCGCCACCCAGGCTCAAAGGGATCATAAGATAATTCATGCTAGAAACTTCCATGTGCAGCCACATGCTACTATGGGCTCTGGCATAGTTGACTAAGTTGTGTGAACTCTTACGGGGTGGACTAGCAGATGTAGGGGTTGTAGGTGGTACGGTCTACCCCACATGTAAGGTGCTACTGCTTCTGAAAGACTATGTCTCGGTCATCCGTTTCTCAAACACCATGTAGTGCGAGAAAACAAACGGAGGCGATCGAGTCATGTGGGGAAAAGTGCGCAAACCTCTGCATAGTGTACAAACTAATCATGATTAGCCGTGTCCCCGGTTATGGACAACTTGAGTATCTAGTACTTGAATATCATGTGAATCTCAACATGTTACTTCTAAATAATGTTGTTGGGTTCTAATTGTTCACTTAATTGGGATCGGAATGCTCTCAACCATTCTCGATGTTTCAAAACCACCATGATAGTTAAATAAAATTTATTCCTTTGCAGTAGGGAAAAATTGGCTTTATGCAAAACTGTAACCATAGAGCTTTCCACCAGCCATATATGCATATAATATAGCTGTTTCATTTCCATTACTCTCTATGTGTTACATTGCCAGCATATTCCATGTGCTGACCCGTTTTCGGGCTGCAACTTCTCATGTTGCAGACTTTTCAGACGGCGAGTAAGGTGCTTTTAGGTCGTGGTTCTATACTTAGTGATGCCGCTGGAGTTGATGGACCCATTTATCTTCCAAGTCTTCCGCTGTTATCGACACTAGATGGCCTTTAGCCATATTTATTGTAATAAGTTCTCTTTGAGACAACGATGTAATAAGTGTGTGATTGCCACTCTGCTATAAATCCTTCGATGTACTGTGTGGTGTCAGCATTACTGATCCAGGGATGACACCCGAGCACAGTAGACTTGATCCATTCGGGTTGGGTCGCCACAACAAGAAGCTTACGCCGATGCGATCTGTGCTGGACCGGGTTTTTATGTCCGCAGAGTGGGAAATGCTTTTTCCCATGTGCTCCCTACATGCTGAAATGAGGACCGGGTCGGATCACATCCCCTTAATCCTTTCCTCAGGGGAGGAAAGGTTAAAACATAGCCCTCATTTTTTCTTTGAAACCGTGTGGTTCGAGTCTCCGGAATTTGAGCAAATCTTTCTCTCCAAATGGGAGACATGCATCGCCCGGATCAGGCACAGGCGCGGGCCAATGGAGTTTGGATTGCCACAGGGGCGGGAATGCGTGCGGCTATCAAAGGTTTGGGGGCCAACCAGGGCCGCAAGGATAAGCTGCTCCGATCGCGTTTGACCGCGGACTTGGCTCGTATGGACGCGGTTGCGGATGCGCGGGGTTTCTCGAAGCAAGACCGGGCTTAGCGCTATGCATTAGAAGCCCAAGTCAAGTCCCTGCTTAGAGCAGAGGAGGAGTACTGGCGTAGACACGATGGAATCAAGTGGACGCTCAAGGGTGACGCGAACACTAAGTATTTTCATGCCTACGCTAACGGCCGACGCCGTAAATGCGCCATCCTGAGACTGCAATTCGAGCAGGGGCTCCTTTTCCGCCAACAGGACATCGTCCGTCACATTTACGATTTCTACATCCAACTTATAGGCTGCAGGGAGAAGTCCCGCGCTTGGCTGCGGCCGGATGTTTGGGATCCGGTGTTGCGGGTCACGGACGAGGAAAATGAGGGCATGTGGCTGGCCTTCCTCCCCCGGGAGATTGATGTGGCGGCTCTTGGGATGAAAACAGACACCGCCCCTGGTCCGGATGGGTGGCCGATGGCGATGTTTAAATGGTTTTGGAAAGTGCTCAAAGGGCCAATTTTCGAAGTATGTAATGGGTTCATGCGTGGCAATGTAGATATCTCTCACCTGAGCTTTGGGGTTCTCTCTCTGATCCCCAAAGTACAGGGTGTGGACTGTATTAGACTATTTCGTCCCATTGCGCTTATTAACGTCCCGTTTAAAATCTGTTCTAAGGCTTGTACTACGTGCTTGTCTCCGATAGCTCATCGTATTATTAGTAGGAACCGGTCGGCTTTTATACGTGGTCGCAACATTTTGGAGGGGCCGTTGGCCCTCCAAGAGATCGTTCACTCGCTCAAACGCACTCGATAGCCTGCCATTCTTTTGAAATTAGATTTTGAGAAGGCGTACGATCGAGTGAACTGGGAGTTTCTCCGACAAGTCCTCCTGGACCGAGGATTTTCGTCGGTGTGGGTTCATCACATGATGCAATTGGTCTCGGGGGGCCAAACGGCGATTGCGGTGAATGGAGAAGTAGGGAACTTCTTCCACAACAAGTGTGGGCTGTGTGGGGACCCAGCCTCGCCATTGCTCTTTAACTTTGTGGCGGACGCCTTGGGCACCATGCTAGACAAAGCTCGTATTGCTGGCCACATCAGGGGAGTGGTCGGCAATCTGATCCTAGGAGGCGTGTCACACCTACAGTATGCGGATGACACACTCCTCCTTTTCGAACCAGACTTACACAGTATCGCAACGGTTAAGGCCATTCTACTGTGCTTTGAGCTTTTGTCTGGGCTAAAAATAAACTTCCACAAATGTGAAGTGGTGTCCATAGGGATGGACGCGGCCGAAAGTCTGTGGGTAGCCAATTTTCTTAATTGCAAACTTGGCAAATTTCCATTCACCTACCTCGGCCTCCCGATCACAGAGAAGAAATGCTCGATTGCCGATTGGGAACCTCTCAGCACTAAGGCGGTGGGCCGGGTTTGTCCGTGGAGAGGGCGATTTATGTCTTAGGGGCTAGACTTATCTTAACTAATTCCAGCCTCTCGTCCCTACCTATGTTTGCCATGGGGCTGTTCCTGCTGGCTGATGGGTCCACACCAAAATGGACAATCTGTGGGCCCATTTCTTTTGGGAAGGAGCGGGACCAAAACGTAAATACCATATGATTAAATGGCAGGCCGTTTGTAGACATAAAGCCCAGGGGGCCTCAGGATTATCAACTCTAAGTTGATGAACATTGCACTCATGTGCAAATGGATCTGGAAGTTGTCTCACGGAGAGACCGGCCTCTGGATGGACCTCCTACGTGCCAAATACTTCCCTGATGGAAATTTCTTTGAGGCAACATCCCATGGGTCTCCTTTTTGGAACTCCATCCTATCCCTAAAACCGTTCTTTGCCAGGGGCGCGAGGTTCTCGGTTAATAATGGTCATTCCACGCATTTCTGGCACGACATTTGGATTGGCCAAAAACCTCTTTGGTCAGAGTTTGGCCAACTTTACTCCATCGCTGTCGAGCCCAACCAACTGGTCGCTTAAGCACTAAGTTCCTCCCCGCCTCCTATCTACTTTAGAAGGGAGCTCTTGGGGCCGGAGATGGAGGATTGGGATCGCCTACGGGCTATGATAGCGGACGTGCGCTTGTCGAACACCGTGGATTCGGTCTCCTGGAGACTTTCGGGCTCTGGCAAGTTCACTGTCAATTCCCTTTATAGAGAGCTGTCCCGCGGCCATGTCCCTATGGCTGCCACGGGGCTTTGGAAGGCTCGAATTTCTCTCAAGATCAAGGTTTTCCTCTAGCAACTTTGCGAAGATCGCCTCCCTACTTCTATCAATATAGCCAAGCGCAATGGCCCGGCCTCCGGACCTTGTGCTTTGTGTGGTGTCCCGGAAGATGCTGACCACACATTCTTCTGGTGCTCTTTGGCGCGCTTTGCTTGGAGCGCGGTCCGTGAGGCCACGGGTGTTGATTGGGATCCACTCTCCCGCTCCGAGCTTGTGTCATCCTTGTCCTTGGTCTAGGGCTCTTCGCGCCGGGTCATGTGGACATGTGTGGTAGCCATGTTATGGGCTTTATGGCACATTCGTAACAAGTTTACTATTGAGGGAGTGTTCCCCTCTCACCCTGCTGATGTAATCTTCAAATGCATCTTGTTCTTGTAGCAATGGGCCCCGCTAGGAAGACAACAGGAGTTTGCTCTCCACCGTCATGATCTTGCACGCCTTCGCACCGTCTACTCGGAGTCTCGAGCCCCGCCGCCCTCTGCCGCTGCCTCATAGGGATGGGCAGCCCCTTTTGGACGTGTTTCCTCCGAGCCTGCGTGCTCGTATGCTGGCTGGATATGCCATATAATGCACTTTATTCCTTCGTCGTTTCCTTTTGTGGTGTGTCTGGGACCCCGGAAGACTAGTTGGGTTGTGGATGTTGGTTGTCTGGTTGTGCATGCTGCCTATGTTGAGGGCTTTATTAATTAAAAGCCGGACGTCCCTGACGTCTATGTTCTAAAAAAACAAAATATTTGAATGATGAGCATGATTGCAATGTTGTTAGTATAAATTCTTTGAATATCAAAAATGCTAATGATGATTGCACAAGTCATGACAAAAATGTTTCTTATAAGCATGTCAATTATTGCGATGTGAATTGGGAATGCATTTGCACACCAAAAAGGGAAGATAGATTTTGTAAGAAGCATAAATATTTAGAAATGAAGAAGTTGCAAGAGAGGCTAGATGATTGGGCTGAAAGATGTAATTTTTTCGCCATCCTTGTGAACTTTGCAATGAACGTGGTCATTTAAATCTCCAATGCAAATTGTTTCATGATCAAATCGTGTCCAAAAATTGTGATAACTTGATTTCCCTTGAGCATCATAAAGAGCTTAGTCTTCTTTTGGGGTTTGAAGAAATTAAACATATAACTAAGGGTTTTCCAAATCCCAAGAGATTTGTTGATTTTGATCTAGAGGAAATTTATATGTTTTGTGCGATAAATTGCATTGAGAATCCTTATATTGCCAACTATCTAAAGACAAGAAAACAAATAGAATATGAAGAGAATACTAATGAAAGGGAAAATATTTCCCAATAACCTCCTAGTGTTTATTATGATGAATCAGGTAACAATGAGGAGCTTCCTATCCAATCAATCTCTTCAATATGAAGCTTGAAATAATTAATTAAACCCACACATGATGTGGTGAAGAAGAAGAAGAAGAAAAGAAGAAATAATAAAGGTAAAAAGGTATCTCTCCCAAATAATGTTGCTCCTATCACCATTGTGCCTCATCAAAGTGAATCAAATATGTTGATGGAGGATGATGATATTGAGTATGATTTTGTGATACCTACCACTTGTTGTAATGATTATGATTGGGAAGACAACGATATCCCTTATGATCTTGAAAATATTTTTAGCACTTGCTTGGAAGAATATGATAATAATGTTTGCTATACTATTGGTACCATTCATGCTATTGATAAGAATGATTGTGATGATATGCAAAACCACAAGCTTGGGGATGCTACGTTTAATGAGAATGATATGTTTGAAGATTTATTTGCTGGAAATAATGCTTGTCCTAAGCTTGGGGGTGCTTTGCATAATGAATATGATCCTTTGATTCCTTCTAATTTTGATAAAAGAATTTATTATGATGATAGCATGCCTCCTATTTATGATGATTACATTGATAAAAGTGGGTTTGGAAGAGTGTCAACTCTAGGTAGTAGTGACCCCACTATTTTGGAGGGTGTTGAATCTTATTACAATATTGATGAAAGTGGATTTGGAGAGGTCATGACTTTATTTAGTGATACATTCACTATTTTGGAAGAGGTTTCAATTGACTATGACAATGAAGTTGCTATCTATGATGATTATTACGATGACATGTATGCCATAAAGAGTAATAAATCTTCTATGCTTGTGCATCATGAAAACAGAGATGTATGTGATAGCTATATTGTTGAATCCATTCATGATGTTTCTGAAAATTATTATGAAGGAACTTATGCTCTTACATATCTCAATAATATCAAGTTTCTTCTCTATGTGTTGATTGTTTTGAAGTTGCACTTGTTTTGCCTTCCTATCGTAGTTGATTCTTGTTCCCATAAGTTGTTTGCTCAAAAAATACCTATGCATAGGAAGTGGGTTAGACCTAAATGTGCTAGTAATATGCTTCATGATGCTCTCTTCATGTTTCAATTCTTATCTTTTATGCGAGCAGCATTCAAATCATCATGCCTAGCTAAAAGGCATTAAAGAAAAGCGCTTGTTGGGAGACAACCCAACACTTTTACCTACTATTTTTGTGTGTTCACATGATTAGGCTACTGTAGTAATCATGTTTTATTGCTATTGTTTCAATAAAGTTCCAAGTAAAGCCTTTAGGATCATGTTGGGTGATAGTTGCTTTGATCTTGCTGAAAAACTGAAACTTTTGCGCTCAAGAAAATAATTCTAGTTTTTAATAGAAGAGTGCTTTTGAGTTCATTATTTTTGCAGAAGATTAATGCACAAATTTCTCACGCGGTCCAAAATTTTCAGAATTTGTGGAGTAGCAGAAGTATGGTTGGAGTACAGATTACTACATATTGTTCTTTTTTTTGACAGATTCTGTTTTCAATGCATAGTTTGCTTGTTTTCTAGTTTCCATGGCTTATATTGCTCAATATAAAATGTGGAAATGATATGCTATAGTAGGCATTGTGTGAGAACAATTATGAATCTTGACTTTGACAGTACCAAAAGGGAAATGGTTTGCTCTTTATGATACTAACCTATCTCACAAAGTTCCGTTAAGTTTTGTGTGATTGAAGTTTTCAAGTTTTGGGTGAGATGTCGATATGAGGAGAATAAGGAGTGAAAAGACCCTAAGATTGGGGATTCCCAAGACACCCCAAGGTAATATTTAAGGAAGATCCAAGCAACTAAGCTTGGGAATGCCCCGGAAGGCAACCCCTCTTTTGTCTCCAACATTATCGGCAACCTCCCCTACAACCACTAGTTGGTTGGCTGCTCCGCGAGAAACTGACCCTTGTCATTGAGAGCATCCCATCCTCCAAGGACTTTGAGTGAAAATCATCAAGTGAGGAAAAACCCAAAACCCCAAACCAAACACCTACAAACCCGAAGTGATTGAGCGTCACTGAAGAGATTGTTCCTGTGTGGAACCGACGCTTGTTACCTTTGAGGACTGTGCATCCTCGAGACGGTTAGGCGTCATAGTCTAGAGTATCCAAGAGGAAATTGTGGATCGCCGAGTGACCGAGTGTGTGAAGGTTTGCAAGTCACCTGAAGATTTACCATGAGTGATTGGACGAGGTCTGTGTGACGTTAGTTCAAGGAGAATACGGTGAGGACTGTGTGTCCAGGACTGTGTGTCCTCAGGTTTAAATACCTAGCCGCTCTAACCGGACGTACAACTGTCACAACAGTTGGAACTGGTCTACCAAATCTTTGTCTTCACCGAGCTAACTGGTTCTATTTCCTCAACACTTTCATTTCTTCATTACTGTGTTGTGTACCTGTTCATATCTGTTTGAAGACTTTGGCTGAAGACATTCTCAATTTCCTCAGTTCAATTTCTTTGGTCCGTTTGTCTTCACTCTTTGTTATCATGTGCTTACGCTTTCTATACTCTGTGTTTGTTTCCAATTCATCATGATATCCATTCTTACGTTATGTCATGTCTGCATCTAAGTACTTACTCCGCTGCAAGAAGTTCTTTGCTTAGGAATTTCCTCACCCTGAAATTCCTCAGTGAAGAATTCATAAAAATCGCCTATTCACCCCCCTCTAGTCGACTTAACGCACTTTCAGCATCATTTTATTTTGTTAGAATTTGCTTGATGTTATTTATAATAATGTTTCCATCTTTTATTTCAATAAAAGTGGCAATCATAGCCTTTGTCATGCTTATTTTACAAGTATACATCTTGCTGTTTGAAAACAAAAAGTTTACTGATGTTGCAAAAATTCCCTAGAAAATTCAGAATGTGATAAAATGTTGAAACTTTTTGCAAAATAAGCTCTCATAAATTTTGTACAGTGTGGTAAATTTTCATAATCTTTGGAGTTTAATAAGTATTGATACTCTTGCATTCTTTACAGACTGTACTATTTTGGCAGATTGCTGTTATGTTTGCATTGTTTGCATATGTTTGCTTGTTTAATGATTTTATTTAAGGATAGGATTATTAAATATGCAGAGGCATTTAGTATGCAATGTTGAATAATAATTTTAGTGATTTTCTACAATAGAGAATGATAAGGTTTTGCATTGGTTTATACTAACTTATCTCACGAGTTCTTGTTGAGTTTTGTGTGGATGAAGCTTTTGAAATTTAGGAAAACCGTGATATGAGAAGAATTAAGGAGACACAAAAGCTCAAGCTTGGGGATGCCCAAGGCATTCCAAGATAATATTTCAAGAAGTCTCAAGCATCTAAGCTTGGAGATGCCCCGTTAGGCATCCCAGCTTTCTTCTTCACCAATTATCGGTTGGTATCGGTTGAGCCTAAGTTTTTGCTTCTTCACATGATGTGTGATATTCTTAGAATGTCATTTTATATTGTTTTTGCTTTCTGTTTTAATAAAATGCTTAGGTCTGAAAGTTTTTGAATAAGAGAGAGTACTCAAATAGCTACCTATCTACTTAAGTATTCGCTTGATCTTCACTTATATCTTTTTTTGGAGTAGCTTGTCATTTTCTCTAATGCTTCACTTATATCTTTTTGAGCATGGTGTGCTTTACTATTTTTGAAAAAAAATTCTCCCTTGCTTCACTTAAATTAATTTGAGAGAAAGAAATATTATGCTCATGATCTTCACTTATATTTGTTTGCTCTTATCAAAAGCAATACATGAAAATTAGTTCCAAAGTGATAGATTTCCTAGAAGGATATAATAAAAACTTTCATGAAGATCATTGGACAAAATAAAATTGATTCCTCGTATTAGTTTTGAGATATGATGATGTGATATGTGAGTCATGTTGACGAGTAATTATGCTTTAGTAAGAATATTGGTCTTAAGGTTTGTGATTCCCTATGCAAGCATGAAAGTCAATACTTGTGCAATGAAATTACATCCTACTTGTGGTGCATTATTCGGTGTTAATTATGCTCAATGCTCGCTTATGAGATTATTCATTTCTTCGTTGGTCGCTTCTCAATGTTTTGCTAGCCATCATTTTGCACTAAGTATGATCACTACTTGTGCATCCAAAATCCTTTAAACCAATTTTGCCACATGAGTCCACTATACCTACCTATATGTGGTATTCTTTTTTCGTTCTAAGCAAATTTGTATGTGCCATCTCTAATTTTCAAAATAAGTTTATCTTTTGTGTGCTCGTACCGCTCGGGAAGCGGTGATGGGTGGCCAATATTTTTCATGCTAGATGTGTTATTCTCATGAGGGGTGTATATTCACTTGTCATTGCACGAGAGTAAGGCAAATGTATTAGGGATGCCCAGTTCCGAAATAAAAAATGAATTTACTTTATGTTGTCAAATAATAAATTCCTTGGAAAGTGTTGGTATGGAAGGCACACGTAGATACAACTAGCCATGGAAAGTGAAAGTATGGTGGAAAAGGGAATAAACTTTATTTTCTGTTTGGGGACCGCCTATGATCGTACTTGAGTATTGGATGTAGCTAATATGCGAGTGTGTTTCATGAATGGATCAATGATTGAGCATGATGGGCTAGGGATAACTTATTTTAGCATTGATATTTTGAAAGACATGGTTGCTTGGTTGTATGCTTGAGTATTTAAGTCCTAATGTCAAAAGTAGACTATTGCTTTCAACCAGATAAAAGTCCAAATGTCCATACTACAAAAGAAAAGAATATGGGATGAATATGATAAATAGCTTTCCACAACAAATATTCCATTTTCAATTGCTACTTTATCATGATAAGTTTTATGAGAAAGAGTTGTTGTTATGATGCTAGGAAAAGTGATTGAAATTATCATTGATCGAACTTGTGCACTTTGCTAGCATTCACACTTCATAATTTATTTATTTTATCATTTACCTACTCAAGGACGAGTAAGAATTTTATATGGTTTACAACAATTTTATATGGTTTTGGTATGATTTGCATGGAACTAACCCGGACAGACGTTGTTTTCAGCAGAACTACCGTGGTGTTGTTTGTTGTGTAGAAGTGAAAGTTCTCCAAATGAGCTGAAACTTTTCGATGATTTTTTTGGAACAAAAGAGATCCCCAAAGCTTCATGGGAGGCTAGAAGAGCCACGAGGAGGGCACAACCCACCAAGGCGCGCCTGCTGGGCCTGGCTTTGCCCCGGTGGTTTGTGCTCACCTCGAGGCCCATCTTCGCGTGAAACCAACACCAAAAATCCTATAAATAGAGAAACCATCAGAAATAACCCTAGATCAGAAGTTCCGCCACCGCAAGGCACTGTAGCCACTGAAAACCAATCTAGACCCCGTTCCGGCACCCTATCGGAGGGGGAATCATCTCCGGTGGCCATCTTCATCATCCCGGCGGCCACCACGATGAGGAGGGAGTAGTCCACCCTCGGGGCTGAGGGTTTGTGCCAGTAGATATGTGTTTAATCTCTCTCTCTCTCTCGTGTTCTTGAGATGTCACGATCTTGATGTATCGCAGGCTTTGTTAATATAGTCGGATCATATTGTATTTTCCCCTCTCTATCTTGTTGTGATGAATTGAGTTTTTTACTTTGAGATTTCATTAGTATTGGATTGAATACTTTTATGGATTAGAGAACACTTGATATATGTCTTGCAATTGAATACTCGTGGTGACAATGCGGTATCGTATTGATTCACTTGATATATGTTTTGGCACTCAACTCGGGGATTTCCTAGGTGTCATTGGGATAATCTATGCATAGGGGTTTATGCATGTTCTTGTCTTTGTTTCTCCCGTAAAAATCTTGGGGCACTCTTTGAAGTTCTTTGTGTTGGATTGAATATTATGAATCTGAATTTGCTTTGGTGTTATTTTAGTATGAACTCTAGGATAGATTGATCGGAAAGAATAGCTTTGAGGTGGTTTCGTACCCTACAAACAATTCCGTCTCATGTTCTCCGATAGATAGGAAGTTTGGAGTGATTCTTAGTTCCACGTTGAGCGACGGTTATATGATCCAATTATATTAGCATTGTTGAGAGATTGCACTAGCGAAAGTACGGACCCTAGGCCTCATTTTCAAGCATTGCAATACCATTTTTGTGCCCATTTACTATTTTCTACCTTGCTGTTTTTTATTTATTCAGATTATAAAAATATATTTGTACCATCAGTATTACACTTTTATCACCATCTCTTCATCGAACTAGTGCACCTATACAATTTTCCATTGTATTGGGTGTGTTGGGGACACAAGAGATTTCTTGTATTTGGTTGCAGGGTCGTTTGAGAAAGACCATCTTCATCCTACACCTCTCACGGATTGATAAACCTTAGCTCATCCACTTGAGGGAAAATTGCTACAGTCCAACAAAACTCTGCACTTGGAGGCCCAACACATGTCTAGAAGAATAAAGTTGCGTAGTAGAAATCACTCTGCCATGGCTATGGCAAAAGCTTGGATGCGTTCTCCAAGATCCTCGACAATCGCCTTGGCCCAACCAGAGGCCTTAGAATGGCAAGTTCTGTTCCAACGGCAAGGACCGAGCCAAGCTTGACGACTGGTTCTGATCCCCCGCCCTAGATCAGCTCAAGGAGCTTACTTTTGATGATGGGCATATGCGCTCACTGCCAACATCCGTGCTCCGCCTCGCGCACACACTGTGTGTCGCCAAGTTCAGGAACTGCCATCCCCCCTTAATGACACGCCCGCTCTTATTCTACCACGAGTAAAGCACCTCGAGCTTGTCGTCGTCTGCCTCTCAAACAGTGACATGGACTGCTTGCTCCGTGGTTGTACTACACTCGAGTACCTTCATCTTCAGGCGATCAATGGGTTGAGTACCTTCCACATCACCTCCATGACTCTCTGGACTATTTTATGTGTGTTGCTGGTGCGGCAGGAAGACATCACAAGATGTGTACCATGGTATCGTCATTAAGGACACACGTGCACTTGAGAGATTACTTGTAGTTGATCACGAAGGTCCAAAAAGAATCAATGTCATTTCTGCGCCAAAATTGATAGTGGTGGGCTACTCGTCTAACAAATACACCGAACTTTTTATTGGATCCACACCCGTTCAGGTACAACAACCGTATTCTACCTCTCCTTCTGCAAATTAACATTATTTCTCATTTTTAAGATGTTTGTTCGTATGTCATTCATAAAATGATTCCGACAAGCTTAACCCCGAAACTACACACAGTGAAGGTCTTGGCACTAGAATCTATCGGCCCCAACCTGGAGCAAGTTGTCGGTTTCCTGAGATGCTTTCCATGCCTGCAGAAGCTATATATTGAGGTGATGTTCCTTTCCTGTTAAATGTTAACCATAAGGGAGTTCAATTTTTGACACCCTTTTCCAAGTTTACAATAACAATGCACTACGATTTCTGAAGGATTCTTTTGGAGGATTTCAGTACATACATGCCCCCCATATTGGTTGCTTGATCCATATGGTTACAATCCATATGCATTTCTCCTTTGGATTCATATGTACTAGTTTTCTTAGGGAACTTTTCATCCACTCCAACCTCTTGTGAAGATCGAAGGTGGAATGTTAATGCCCATGTTAATTATGTCAAATCGAAGATGGCATGTTAGTGCATTTTACAAATCCTGCAAACCAAATAGGCATGTAGTAGTGTTCAAAACTGCATGTACGCACTAACATGTTTTTTTTATTTTGCAGATAAGATTAGGCCTAGTGGTGGATAATGTGATACAATATAACAATCACGTCGAATGCCTAGATCTGCATCTCTCAAATATTACTTTGAACTCCTACCGAGGGACCTTATCGGAGATTATATTCACTAGGTTCCTTGTTGTCAGAGCAAGGGTGCTGAAGGTAATGAGGTTTTCCCTACATTTATTTCGCAAAAATGAATGGTTTGTTGATCAGCGTCGGCACCTGCGGCAGAATGGAATAGGCTCCAAAAATGCGGAATTTCATTTTGGAACTTTAGATGACAGAGTAATCCGAATTCATCGTGTCAACCCCATAGATGACTTCTCAGTGGTCGACCCCTTTGCAAAATTTGTGAGGTTTCGAAACCAGACTTAGAAGTGGTAATATTACTTTGAACATATCTAATATCCATGTTCGGCGGATCAGCGTGTGTGTTTGCAACTGATGAGCGGAATTTCATTTCTAATATCATTTTGAACCTTGTAATCTTCGAATTTGAGCCATATAACCCTGGAATTTGAACCTCATATTATTTCGAGCTTTTGTGGTACAATGGTTGAAATGGCATCGTATGAGACTGATGTCGCTTGAAGCTATGTCGGCATTTCCCCAAAGAGGAAGGGATGATGCAGCACAGCGGCTATAGGTATTTCCCTCAGATATGAAACCATGGTTATCGAACTAGTAGGAGAACCAAGCAACACAACATAAATAGCCCCTACACACAGATAACAAATCCTTGCAACACGATGTGTTAAAGGCGTTGTCAATTCCTTTCGGGTAACGGTGGCATAAATTGGTGCATGACGGGAGAAAGTTGTAATAGATTGAATAAATAGATCGCAAATAAAATAAAGTGCAACAAAGTATTTTTGGTTTTTTGGATTAATAGATCTGAAAATAAATGCAAATAAAAGTAGATCGCAAAGGCAAATAATATGAGAAAGAGACCCGGGGGTCGTAGTTTTCACTAGTGGCTTCTCTCGAGAAAAATAGCAAATGGTGGGTGAAAAAATTACTGTTGGGCAATTGATAGAACTTCAAATACTCGTGATGATATCCAGGCGATGATCATTATATAGGCATCACTTCCAAGATTAGCAAACCGACGCCTGCCTGCATGTACTACTATTACGCCACACATTGCCTGCTATCCAGCTTGCATGTAGTGTATTAAGTTCATGGAGAAACGGAGTAATGCAATAAGAACGATGACATGATGTAGACAAGGTCTATCTATGTAGAGATAGACCCCAACATTTTATCCTTAGTAGCAACGATACATATGTGTCGGTTCCCCTTCTATCACTGGGATCAAGCACCGTAAGATCGAACCCACTACAAAGCACCTCTACCCACTGCAAGATAAATGGATCAAGTTGGCCAAACAAAACCCAAATATGGGAGAAGAAATACGAGGCTATAAGCAATCATGCATAAAATAGATCAAAGAAACTCAAATACTTTCATGGATATAAAAAGATAGATCTGATCATAAACTCAAAGTTCATCGATCCCAACAAACACACCGCAAAAGAGTTACATCATATGGATCTCCAAGAGACCACTGTATTGAGAATCAAGAGTGTCGGTGTCAAAACCGGTGGATCTCGGGTAGGGGGTCCCGAACTATGCGTCTAGGCCGGATGGTAACAGGAGACAAGGGACATGAAGTTTTACCCAGGTTCGGGCCCTCTCGATGGAGGTAACACCCTACGTCCTGCTTGATTAATATTGATGATATGGGTAGTACAAGAATTGATCTACCACGAGATCGAGGAGGCTAAACCCTAGAAGCTAGCCTATGGTATGATTGTCGATGTGTATGTTGTCCTACGGACTAAAACCCTCCGGTTTATATAGACACCGGGTAGGGTTAGGGTTACATAGAGTTAGTTACAATGGTAGGAGATCTTCATATCCGTATCGCCAAGCTTGCCTTCCACGCCAAGGAAAGTCCCTTCCAGACACGGGACGGGGTCTTTAATCTTGCATCTTCATAATCCAGGAGTCCGGCTTAAGGTATAGTCCGGCCATCCGGACACCCCCTAATCCAGGACTCCCTCAGTAGCCCCTGAACTAGGCTTCAATGACGACGAGTCCGGCGCGCATATTGTCTTCGGCATTGCAAGGCGGGTTCCTCCTCCAAATACTTCATAGAAGATTTTGAACACAAAGATAGTGTCCGGCTCTGAAAAATAAGTTTCTACATATTTCCATAGAGAGAATAATACTTACACAAATCTAATCTGCTAACGTATTCCATAGTGTGACATCACACCACGGCAAAGCTTTTATTCGAACCGTTTTACTGTCCCATCTTAGCGCGTTATGCGAGGCGGTTTCCTTGGCACGTCTTGTTAAAGCAGAGATCGTGTCCCATTATCCCCGGATTCTCATCAATACGGGCGTGGGTAACCCAACCACGCCATCGATTACGGCGCTTGGAGATAAGCGAGTTTTATCCAGCTGGTGGGGACATGTAGCTGCGTCCACCCATATAAGGGGATAAAGATCCACCTTTTCACCTACGCCTTCTTCCTCCTTCGCCTATCCATTCTTGCGCACTCGAGCTCTAGCGCCCAAGTCCGCACTCCCAACCAAACCTTCTCCAGCCATGTCCGGAGCGGGAGGCAAGTGGATGGTCTCCTCCGTCACGGAGGGACATATCAAAAAGCTGAGGAAGGCCGGATACCTGTCTAACGACATCGCGTACCTGCTCCCCAAAAAGGGGTAGCTCATCCCCACCCCTAGGCCCCATGAGAGGGTGGTGTTCCTCCCCCATTTCCTCCGCGGACTGGGCTTCCCTCTCCACCCATTTATCCGGGGGCTCATGTTCTACTACGGCCTAGATTTCCACGATCTGGCCCCGAACTTCGTCCTCAACATCTCGGCGTTTATCGTCATGTGCGAGGCCTTCCTCCGCATCCGCCCCCATTTCGGGCTCTGGCTCAAGACTTTCAACGTCAAGCCGAAGGTGGTGCGTGGCAGCCGGGTGGAGTGCGGAGGCGCCATGGTGGGCAAGATGGCCAAAGTCCTCTGGCTCAAGGGCTCCTTTGTGGAGACCCTGAAGGGGTGGCAATCAGGGTGGTTTTACATCACCAAGCCGCGCGACACCGAATGGGTCGCACCCCCCAAATTCCGGTCCGGACCCCCAACGCGGCTCACGTCCTGGAAAGAGACGGGCCTGTTGTGGGGTAAAAAAGGAGAGCTAACCGGACTCCAAACATGTGTCAAAACCCTGGTGGACAAGAAGCTCAAACTTGTCAACGTAGTCCAGGTTATGCTCATCCGCTTGATCCTCCCGTGCCAACAACGGGCTTTCAACCTGTAGGAGTTCGACCCGGTGCGGCACCAACCTCTGTGCAGGCTCTGCGACAAGACGTACGAAGATGCCTGGAAGGTGCTTTTCAAGGGCGCCGAGGATCCCGCATCCGCTACTGAGGATCACGGATTCAGTGCGCAGCGTCACGCTCTCGCGGTAAGCTGTTCTTTTTCCTTTTACAGGGTATTAGTTTTTCATAGTTTGACTCTATGCGGGATCTAAACTCCCTTGCCTTTGACAGGATTGGCAGGTGACATCCGGACAGATCAACTGTCTGGCTCCTTTGCCCGAAGGCCCAACGGATGCTCGCTTGGCGAAGCTGCTGGTTCCGGCACCCTATGTGGTGCCGGAGAAGAAGGTCAAGAAGAAGGCCACGGGGACTCGAAAGAGTGCCCGACGCCCGGAGGTGTCGGATTCATCATCCGACGAATCCAAGACGCACTCCTCCCGTGAAGACGAGGAGGAGGAAGAAGAGACCCCTCCCCCTCCAGCGGGGGAAGGGAAGAAAAGGAAGGCCGCCCCAACTGGGGAGGCCGAAGGGTCCAAGAAGGGGAAAACCCTTCCTCCGGACTGCTCCACCGCCGCCGACGGCGGCGAAGAGGAGTGGGCGCCTAGGGCCAAGCCCCTGGCCAAATCGTAAGTATCCGGATACCAGAGTAGTTCATAGTATTCGTTTATTGCACAGCTTTCCCTCATGTCGAATATGTTTATGCAGCCCACCCAAAGACCGGCTCGACACGTCGTCAAGCGGCTCACTGGACTCATCGGACGTGAACTCACTTTCGACGGCTTCCTCCCCCCGCCCTATGGACGACACCGAAGTGTTGTCCCAACAGGTTCCAAGCCAGGAGGAGGTGGTCCTGGAGGCGCCGCAAGGCGACCTCCCGGACTCCAGGAGCAAAGGGGATGAAACCCCCCCAGGGCTCCAAGTCCGGCTCTAGGCCGGACACCGCTCCGGAACCTTCAGAGGTTCTAGAGTCCGGCGGGGGACCTCCTTCCAAGAGGAGCAAGTCCGCCGTGCCGGTGGCCCCCGTCCAACCAGAGGCGCCGGACAATATGTTGGAGGCGCTCCAAGGCGCCTCCATCGATGAGGAGCACCGCGCTATTATGAGTGCGGTGGTCCAGAAGGTTCAGTCCACCAAGAGCGGACTGACTGAAGCTTGTACTAGCCTTTTAACAGGCTTTGAGGTAAGTAAAGAATGTGTAAATAATAGTACCGCATAGACAGTAGCCCCTGATGCTCTGTTTGGCGTTCAGGAAGAAAATCCGAATATAGGATCAAATAGAATTCGCAGGAGTCTAACAAAAATGAGTCAATATGCATATGTAGGCTTCCCTGCTTGTGTCCGCCGCACTGACTGCGGAAGTGGACACGCTAAAGCAGAACCTCGAGCGGTCCGAGCAAGAGCTCGAACATGCCAAGAAGCAGCTTGAGGACAGCGAAGGTAAGAAATACCTTGTTAAAAATATATATATATATATATATAAAGGTGCAATTGCAAACAATGACAGGATTATCGTGGCTATTGTAGGGGCCACGTCTGAAGTGGCGACCCTTAAGCAAGCACTGGTTGAGGCCGAGAGGAAGGCGGCCTCGGGGCGCACCGAGCGGGAGAAGTATGAGGCCGATGTTGGCAAGGTGCGGCAAGAGCTCCAGGCTCTCATGGAAAAGCATGAGAGTTTGGAGCTTGACTCAAAGATGCGAGCGTGCGAGCTCGCGGTGGCTATTGAAAATGCCAAGTCTGCCAAGGCCGAATCCCAGAAGACCCTCCAGGAGTTGGACGAGGTGAAGAAGATAGCGGCGAGTAAGGCATTCTTTATGCAAAGCAAACACAACACATAAACGTGAGTTACTTGTTACTTACCCGAATCCGGAGCTCTCCAGGAGCGTTCGCAGATCTTCCCCTGAGTGTATCCGATGCCGCCACATTCTATCGAGCCGAGGAGGGCAGCTCGACGGAGAAGGTGTTCTGGTCTCGGTACACTGAGGCCGGACACCCCGTGGCCCTGAGCGACCAGCAGAAGCAACTGGTCGAGCTCCACAAGGCGGCCGAACAGGCCATGAAGGGCCTCATTGTTCGGCTGTGGCCTGGAGTGGCCCTGCCTGGGAGCTATTTCGGGCTGGTGCGGCGGTTGGTGGAGGCATGTCCAAGGCTTGAAGTCATCAAGCGCTCCATCTGCATTGAAGGTGCCCGTAGGGCCCTTGCCCGTGCTAAGGTGCACTGGGGCAAGCTGGATGCTGAGAAGCTTGTGAAGGACGGGCCACCGCCGGGGAAAGAGCATCGCAAGCCCGAGAATTACTATAAGGATGTTCTGAAGGGTGCCCGCCTTGTCGCGGATGAATGTTCTAGGGATGTAATTTTTGAGTGAAACTTGCTCATTTTGTCCTGTGCGCTGAAAACTTGTTTATATGCGCTAAGCAATGCTGTTAGAATTTAAAATATTACCTTCTGTGCGGCTGTTTATCAATTCTGAGAGATGGCGAGTCGTCGGCTTCTGCCCCGTGCCGCTAGTGCTGGGGTGTTCGGGGATAAACCTGAGCGCTCTTTTTCCCATGTTTGGGTCCTTCGAGGGAGGTGCTCAGCCCAACGAACAAGGCAATCGGACTATAATGCGTGAACACTCTCACTTAGCCATAGAATTCTATAATTTTAAATTTCGGCGAAGCCCCTGTTATTCGGAAGACTGAGTTCGGGGCGCTATCCACGCCTTGGCCGGACAGAGCCGGCTCCTCGTCCTAAGCGGCATAAGTCTTTAGGGACTCGAAAAAACCTCTTGAACAGCGACCAACTCTCGCTTCATCATGTCAGTCAGTTTTAGCTTTCTCCACTGAGGTGCTCGACCCAGCTCAACTGGGGCACAATCGCAGTGGTTCTCCTAGTGCTACCTTAGCCGATATAGCAGAACGTAAGGCACCAAAACATAGGAGCCGGGCAAACCCAACTATTGACCCAAGACATGATTCGGAGCCGATGCATATAGTGCTATATGTTCGGGGTGCCGCACTTGTTAAAGTGTTCGGACTTCTCACACCATATTGAGGGGTATTAATGCCCCTGGCATATTTTGGCCATACCAACGTGTGCGGGTGCAACATGTCGTTAAGGAACATATATAAAGAAAAAATGTAATGCAAAAATAGACGAAAGCTATGCATTGTTTATTAAAAAGGGCTGCGATCAAAGCAGAACGATACAAATAATGCGATAAGTGGAAGGTTGGACTAGTTAACATGTCCGTTCCAGGGGCAAGCTGTGGAATAGTATGCGGAACGGGTATACTGCTCGTGATAGAGACCACCTGGGAGTTCCATAGTGCGGCATGGCTTGTCTGCTTCCCTGGTTCTTGCATCGTTTGTGCAGCAATTGAACTGCCGAACAGGCCTTCCGAAGGATGAAGTCCTGAAAGTAAGAGAAAATTAAAAAATCGGCAGCCCCTGGTATGGTTTAAGCCGTGTTTTGGGCGTGCCATGATGGTGCCCCTCTCCCTATGCCCATGGTATCTCTAGAGCGTAGTTATGTACGTGAAGTATTGGCGTCGCCTTTTTGCGAGGGTTGGGGTTGGGGCCACATTGCTACGCCTGCTCGGATCGTGCCAGGCAGACTTGTTGTAGGTTACTCCAGGCGCGCTTGACGGTGTCCTGTCGTTTAGTGGCCGGACTGGAGAACTGCCTGGAGAGGCTGCTTTGAACTTCCGCTACAAGGGCTGCAGTGTGCTCCTCCGTTCTGAGGGAGCGTTCGGTGTTTCCATTGACCGTAATTACTCCTCGAGGGCCTGGCATCTTGAGCTTAAGGTATGCATAATGCGGTACTGCATTGAACTTAGCGAATGCGGTTCGCCCGAGCAGTGCGTGATAGCCACTGCGAAATGGGACTATGTCGAAGATTAACTCCTCGCTTCGGAAATTATCCGGAGATCCAAAGACCACTTCAAGTGTCACTGAGCCTGTACAGTTGGCCTCTACACCTGGTATTACGCCTTTAAAGGTCGTTTTGGTGGGCTTAGTCCTCGAGGGATCTATGCCCATTTTCCGCACTGCATCCTGGTAAAGCAGGTTCAGGCTGCTGCCACCGTCCATAAGGACTCTAGTGACATGAAATCCGTCAATAATTGGGTCTAGAACCAATGCGGCGAATCCGCCATGATGGATGCTAGTGGGATGGTCCCTTCGATCAAAGGTGATCGGGCATGAGGACCATGGGTTGAACTTTGGGGCGACTGGCTCTACCGCGTATACGTCCCTTAACGCGCGCTTCCGCTCCCTTTTGGGGACGTGGGTTGCGTATATCATGTTCACCATTCGCACTTGTGGGGGAAAACCCTTCTGTCCACTGTTGTTCGGCGGCCGGGGCTCCTCGTCGTCATCGCTATGCAGCCCCTTGTCTTCGTTTTCGGCGTTTAACTTGCCTGCCAGCTTGAACACCCAACAATCCCTGTTGGTGTGATTAGCCGGCTTTTCGGGGGTTCCATGTATCTGGCACAAGCGGTCGAGGATTTGGTCCAAACTGGACGGGCCCCTAGGATTCCTTTTGAATGGCTTTTTCCGCTGACCGGATTTAGAGCCTCTGAATCCGGCATTAACTGCCGTATCCTCAGCATTGTTGCCGTTAATGCGGCGCTTCTGCTTGTTGCGACGCGACCTGCCACTATTGTCCCTGGTGTCCGAATTACCAGGGTTCTTTGTCATATTGTTTCTACGAGCAAGCCAGCTATCTTCTCTCGCGCAAAAGCGGATCATGAGTGTCGTGAGTGCTGCCATAGATTTCGGCTTTTCCTGTCCAAGGTGCCGGGCCAGCCACTCGTCGCGGATATTGTGTTTGAAGGCTGCTAGGGCCTCAGCGTCCGGACAGTCGACTATTTGATTTTTCTTTGTTAGGAACCATGTCCAGAATTGCCTGGCCGATTCCTTTGGCTGCTGAATTACGTGACTTAGGTCATCGGCGTCTGGGGGTCGCACGTAAGTGCCCTGGAAATTGTCGAGGAATGCGGCTTCCAGGTCCTCCCAACAACTGTTTGATCCTGTTGGCAAGATGTTAAGCCAATGCCGAGCTAGTCCTTTAAGCTTGAGTGGGAGGTATTTGATGGCGTGGAAATCATCGCCGCGGGCCATGTGGATATGAAGGAGATAATCCTCGATCCATACCGCAGGATCTATTGTGCCATCATATGATTCGATGTTTACGGGTTTGAAACCCTCGGGGATTTGATGATCCATTATTTTGTCTGTAAAGCAGAGTGGGTGTGCGGCGCCTCTGTATTGGGCTATATCATGATGTAGCTCCAATGAGCCTTGTCTACTGTGTTCGCCCCACTGAATTTGTGGCCGGCGTGATGGTTACCGTCTCGAGCCGTGGGGCGCCCACGCGATCCGTAGATCGATCTTGTTTGCCTTGCCTTGTCCTCCAACACGTCTCGTAAGTCCGGCGTGTTGGGGAACGTTGCAGAAAACAAAATTTTTCCTACTCGTTTCACCAGGATCATCTAGGAGTTCATCTAGCAACGAGTCATCATATGCATCTACATACCTTTGTAGATCGCGTGCGGAAGCGTTCAAAGAACGGTGATGATGTAGTCGTACACGACGTGATCCAAATCACCGATGACCAAGCGCCGAATGGACGGCACCTCCGCGTTCAACACACGTACGGGACGGGAGACGTCTCCTCCTTCTTGATCCAGCAAGGGGGAGGAGAGGTTGATGAAGATCCAGCAGCACGACGGCGTGGTGGTGGATGCAGGGTGTCACAGTAGCAGGGCTTCGCCTATACTACGAGAGAGAGACGTAACGGGGAGAGAGGGAGGCGCCAAGGCTGAGGTATAAAGTCCTCCCCTCTCCTCAACTATATATAGGGGTGCCAAGGGGGGGGCGCCGGCCCTAGTAGATGGCATCTACTAGGGGGGCGGCGGCCTAGGGTGGGGGGCTTGCCCCCCAAGCAAGGGGGCGCCCCTCCAGGGTTTCCCCTCAACCCTAGCCGCATGGGCCCTTGGGGGGGTGGCGCTCCAGCCCACTATGGGCTGGGTTCCCTCCCACTTCAGCCCATGGGGCCCCCCGGGATAGGTGGCCCCAACCGGTGGAACCCCGCGACCCTTCCGGTGGTCCCGGTACAATACCGGTGACCCCGAAACTTGTCCCGATGGCCGAAACAGCACTTCCTATATATAATTCTTTACCTCCGGACCATTTCGGAACTCCTCGTGACGTCTGGGATCTCATCCGGGACTCCGAACAACATTCGGGTTACTGCATATACATATCTTCACAACCCTAGCGTCACCGAACCTTAAGTGTGTAGACCCTACGGGTTCGGGAGACAAGCAGACATGACCGAGACGACTCTCCAGTCAATAACCAACAGCGGGATCTGGATACCCATGTTGGCTCCCACATGCTCCACGATGATCTCATCGGATGAACCACGATGTCGAGGATTCAATCAACCCCGTATGCAATTCCCTTTGTCAATCGATATGTTACTTACCTGAGATTCGATCGTCGGTATCCCAATACCTCGTTCAATCTCGTTACCAGCAAGTCACTTTACTCATACCGTAATGCATGATCCCGTGACCAGACACTTGGTCACTTTGAGCTCATTATGATGATGCATTACCGAGTGGGCCCAGTGATACCTCTCCGTCATACGGAGTGACAAATCCCAGTCTTGATCCATGTCAACCCAACAGTCACTTTCGGAGATACCCGTAGTAGACCTTTATAGTCACCCAGTTACGTTGTGACGTTTGGTATACCCAAAGCACTCCTACGGTATCCGAGAGTTACACGATCTCATGGTCTAAGGAAAAGATACTTGACATTGGAAAACTCTAGAAAACGAACTATACGATCTTGTGCTATGTTTAGGATTGGGTCTTGTCCATCACATCATTCTCCTAATGATGTGATCTCGTTATCAATGACATCCAATGTCCATAGTCAGGAAACCATGACTATCTGTTGATCAACGAGCTAGTCAACTAGAGGCTTACTAGGGACATGTTGGTGTCTGTTATTCACACATGTATTACGATTTCCGGATAACACAATTATAGCATGAATAAAGACAATTATCATGAACAAGGAAATATAATAATAATGCTTTTATTATTGCCTCTAGGGCATATTTCCAACACGGCGCATATTCCCGCGCCTTGGTACGGGGTGCGGCTTGAGTGGAGGGCTGGGAGGCCTCTCTGTCACGACCATGAGGTGGCCGGTCGGCCGCATCAAGTGCTTCCTCCTCTAATTGGGGTAGCAACCTGCGCTTTAGGTAGCTCTTGGAGGGGCATTCGAGTTTTTTGTTGCTGTTTTTTGTTGAGGCTTCTTGTCGTGGCCATAAGCCTGCGTTGAAAACGCTTTTGCTCGAAGGGATCCTCTGGCATGACGAATTCGTCGTCGTCGAGGCTTGCCTCGTCTTCGGAGTGAGGCATATAATTATCATCCTCGACCTCTCTGTCTGCCGCTCTCTCATGAGGACTGGTTTCTCCATCCTCCTGTGCTAAATCTTGCTGGAGGGGGTTTTCTTTGGCGCTTTCCGGAGTATTATTATCTCCCGTGCTAGAATCACCGTGTTTGTTTTGGCGGGATTTTGAGCGGCGCCGCTGACGTCGGCGCTTAGGCTGTTTCTTGGAGGGGTCATCCTCCGCTGTTCCATCGCCATCTCCCTCTTTTGGGGTGTCCACCATGTATATGTCATATGACGAGGTGGCTTTCCAGGTCCTAGTAGGCGATGGTTCTTCATCATCTCCTTCATCGGTGTCCATACCGTCGATATCTTCGGAGTCGAAGTCGAGCATGTCGGTTAAGTCGTCGACAGTGGCTACAAAGTGGGTGGTGGGTGGGCTTTGAATTTCTTCATCGTCCGTACCCCAACCTTGCTGACCGTAGTTGGGCCAGGGCTCTCCTGATAAAGAGAGAGACTTTAGTGACTTCAGGATATCGCCAAAAGGCGAGTGCTGAAAGATGTTCGCGGTGGTGAACTCCATGATCAGCGCCCAATCGGATTCGATTGGCAGGGGCACGGAGGGTTCGGAGTCCGGAGAGGAGTCCGGCTCCTTGGAGTCATGAGTCTCGCAGAGTACGGGGCTGGTGTTTGGCTCAATCATCGTTGGGGTTGCAGCCCCCGAGGTGGCGTCCAACCGCCCATCCTCGACCGGCGCAGTTGGCTCCGAATTAAGGATCGGAGCCGATGCGGATGCGGCCTCCAGGGTACTTTTCGGCGGCAGATCTAGATCATGCTCGTCGTGACAGTGCGATGCGCTCGGTAGTGGCTCGAATCCGTCGAAGATCAAGTCCCCGCGGATGTCAGCCGTGTAGTTTAAACTTCCAAATCTGACCTAACGGCCAGGGGCGTAGCTTTTGATCTACTCCAGACGGCCAAGCGAATTGGCCCGCAGTGCGAAGCCGCCGAAGACGAAGATCTGTCCGGGGAGGAAGGTCTCACCCTGGACTGCATCACTATCGATGATCGTAGGAGCCATCGAGCCTGACGGCGACGACACAGAGGAAGTCTCAATGAAAGCACCAATGTCGGTGTCAAAACCGGCGGATCTCGGGTAGGGGGTCCCGAACTGTGCGTCTAGACCGGATGGTAACAAGAGACAAGGGACACGAAGTTTTACCCAGGTTCGGGCCCTCCTGATGGAGGTAAAACCCTACGTCTTGCTTGATTAATATTGATGATATGGGTAGTACAAGAGTTGATCTACCACGAGATCGAGGAGGCTAAACCCTAGTAGCTAGCCTATGGTATGATTCTCAATGTGTATGTTGTCCTACGGACTAAAACCCTCCGGTTTATATAGACACCGGGTAGGGTTAGGGTTACATAGAGTCGGTTACAGTGGTAGGAGATCTTCATATCCGTATCGCCAAGGTTGCCGTCCACACCAAGGAAAGTCCCTTCCGGACACGGGACAGAGTCTTCAATCTTGCATCTTCATAATCCAGGAGTCCGGCTGAAGGTATAGACCGGCCATCCGGACACCCCCTAATCCAGGACTCCCTCAAAGAGAGAGAGATGAAGCCATCTAGCTACTAACTACGAACCCGAATGTCTACAAAGAACTACTCATGCATCATCGGAGAGGCACCAATGGAGGTGGTGAACCCCATCCGAGATGGTGTCTATATTGGATCTGGTGGTTCTGGACTCTGCGGCAGCTGGATGAATATTTCGTTGACTCCCCTAGAGTTTTGGGAATATTTGGGTATTTATAGAGCAAAGAGGCGGTCCGGGGGGCACCCGAGGTGGGCACAACCTACCAAGGCGCGCGTGGGCCTCCTGGCGTGCCCTGGTGGGTCGTGCCCCCCTCGGGGAACCCCCCAGGTGCAGCCAGGGCCTGTTGTGTTGCTTTTGACCAATAAAAATTCTCCGTAAAGTTTCATGGCATTTGGACTCCGTTTGATATTGATTTTCTGCGATGTAAAAAACATTGAAAAAACAGCAACTGGCACTTGACACTATGTCAATAGGTTAGTACCAAAAAATGATATAAAATTACTATAAATGATTATAAAACATCCAAGATTGATAATATAAGAAGCATGGAACAATGAAAAAATATAGATACGTTGGAGACGTATCAGCATCCCCAAGCTTAACTCGTACTCGTCCTCGAGTAGGGAAGTGATAAAAACAGAATTTTTGATGTGGAATGCTGCCTATCATGTCATATCATATTATTTTCTTTATAGCATGGACATCTGGACTTTTATATTGTTCAAAGCAATAGTCTAGTTTTGACATGATAATTTAAATACTCAAGCATATCAACAAGCAACCATGTCTTTCAAAATATCAATGCTAAAATAAGCTATCCCTAGCCCATCATGCTCAACCATTGATCCATTCATGAAACACACTCGCATATTATCTACATCCAATACTCAAGTACGATCACATTGCCTAATAGTTGGTGCTTTTATAAGAGAAGATGGAGACTCAAATTCAAAATAAAAATTGCATAAAGTAAAAGAAAGGCCCTTCGTAGAGGGAAGTAGTGATTTGTAGAGGTGCCAGAGCTCAAAGCGAGAAACTTAGAGATAAAAACATTTTGGGAGGTGTATCCATCCCACCAACGAAAACGACTTAGAGTTCCCAATACTTTCCATTCTTAGATATATCAAATATGGTTACCAAACAGAAAATAAAGTTTATTCCTTTTTCCACCATACTTTGACTTTCCATGGCTAACCGTATCCACGGGTGCCCTGCATACCAACATTTTCCAAGGAATTTATTATTTGACTACATAAATTAAATTCATTTTTTCATATCGGGACTGGGCATCCCTAATACCTTTGCCTTACTCTCGTGCAATGACAAGTGAATAAACACTCATATTGAGAATAACACATCTAGCATGGAAAATATTAGACACCCCTCACCGCTCCGCGAGCGAAACGAACACACAAAAGAGAAGTTTATTTTTGAAAATTAGAGGTGGAACATGCAAATTTGCTTAGAACGACAAAAGAGTACATCATATAGGTAGATATAGTGGACTCATGTGGCAAAACTGGTTTAAAGGTTTTTGGATGCACAAGTAGTGATCATACTTAGTGCAAAATGAAGGCTAGCAAAAGATTGAGAAGCGACCAACCAAGAAACGGATAATCTCATAAGAGAGCATTAAGCTTAACTAACACCGAATAATGCACCATAAGTAGGATATAATTTCATTGCATAACTATTGACTTTCGTGCTTGCATAGGGAATCACAAACCTTAAAACCAATATTCTTACTAAAGCATAATTACTCATCAAGATGCCTCACATATCACATCACCATATCTCAAAACTATTACTAAGAATCAAGTTTATTTTGTCCAATGATCTTCATGAAAGTTTTTATTGTATCCTTCTTGGATATCTATTACTTTGGGACTAATTTTCTTATGTTGTTTTTGAAAAGCTTGAACAAATATAAGTGATGATCATGAGCATAATATTTCTTTATCTCAGATTAATTTAAGTGAAGCAAGAGAGAATTTCTTGAAAATTTTACTAACTCTCAAATAAATCTAAGTGAAGAAAGAGAGCATTTCTTCAAAAATACTAAGCACACTGTGCTCAAAAAGATATAAGTGAAGCACTAGATCAAGTCCATAGCTCATAAAAATTTAAGTGAAGCATGGAGAGCAATTCTAACAAGTCATGACACAATTTTGGCTCTCTCAAATAGGTGTGTCCAGTAAGGGATCAAGACTTAGAACAGAAAATAAAAGAAGCAAAGGCTCATGTCATACAAGACGCTCCAAGCAAAACACCTAGTATGTGACGAATAAAAATAAAGTTTCGAGTAAAATACGGATGGTCGTTAGAAGAAAGAGGGGATGCCACTCGGGGGCATCCCCAAGCTTAGTTGGTTGCTCATTTTTCGATAATAGCTTGGGATGCCGAGGCATCCCCAAGCTTAGGATCTTCCACTCCTTATTCCTTCATCCATCGTAAGATAAGCCAAAACTTGAAAACTTCAATCACACAAAACTCAACAAAACCTTCGTGAGACCCGTTAGTATAAGAATAATAAATCACTACTATAAGTGTTGTATAAAACCAATTCATATTTTGTTCTTGCATTATATCTACTGTATTCCAACTTTTCTATAGCAAAAACTCATCAAATAAAACCATAGAGCCATCAAAATAAGCACACAACACAAAGAAAACAAAATCTGTCAAATTAGAACAGTCTGTAGCAATCTCACTATTTTGAATACTTTTGTAACTTGAAAAATTCTGAAAACTTAGGAAGACCTGAGAAATTTGTATATTGATCTACTGCAAGTGGAATGGGTATTTAACCGCTCTCTGGTAAAAAACAAAAATTATTTTTTTGAGTGCCAAAGTTTCTGTTTTTTCACCAAGATCAAACAACTATCACCCAAGAAGATCCTAAAGGCTTTACTTGGCACAAACACTAATTAAAACATAAAAACACAATCATAAAAGTAGCATAATTGTTCTAACACTCCAAAACAGGAAGCAAAAAGCAAAAATAAATTCTTTTCATTGGGTTGCCTCCCAACAAGCGCTTTAGTTTTACGCCCTTAGCTAGGCGTAAAGCAAGGATCTAAGTTTTGTCATCTTTGGTTCGAGATCCATAAGATGCCCTCATGATTGATTCATATGGTGGCCTAATTCTTATTCTAGGAAAGTGTTCGACACCCTTCCTCAAAGGAAATTAGAACTTAATATTTCCTTCTTTCATATCAATCACGACACCAATAGTGCATAAAAATGGTCTACCAAGAATAATTGGACAAGACGGATTGCAATTAATATCAAGAACAATAAAATCTATGGGCACATAATTCCTATTTGAAAGAATAAGAAAATCATTCATTCTTCCCATAGGCTTTTTAATAGTGGAATCTGCCAAGTGCAAATTCACTTCTAGACAAATCATCAATCTTACTCCACTTTTCTTTGATGGAAGTGTTGAAAACTTTTTGCGTATTGATAAATTCTTTAATATCCTTCTCAAGATCAGAGGTGTTCCTATTATTATTATAAGATTGATTTCCATAGGAATTTCCATAATTATTAGAGGAATTACTAGGAAAAGGCCTAGGATTAAAATTACCTCTACAAGCATTGTTATTGAAATTATTTCGAGAGATAAAATTCACATCTATGGCATCACTGTTTTGATCAATCAAAGTAGACAAAGGCGTATCATTAAGATAAATAGGAGCACTTCTAATAGCAACCAATTTCACAAGAGCATCAACTTTTCACTCAAAGAAGAAATATCTTCAACCGAATTAACTTTTTTACTAGTAGGAGCTCTTTCGGTATGGCATTGCGAATAATTTGCCATAATATTATCAAGCAATTTAGTGGCTTCACCCAAAGTGATTTCCATAAAAGTACCACCTGCGGCGAAATCTAAAAGATTTCGAGAAACAAAATTCAACCCTACATAAATTTTTTGTATGATCATCCAAGGATTTAACCCATGAGTTGGGCAATTCCTTAGCATCATTTTCATCCTTACCAAGATTGTGCAACATGCTCACGTTCAAGTTGCTTGAAATTCATGATCTGGGTTCTAAGGGGAATAATTTTTGCGAGCGGAAAATACTTAGTGATAGAAGCATCTTTGCACTTATTCCAAGAATCGATACTATTACGCGGCAAAGAAGAGAACCACTTTTTTGCAGAATCACGCAAAGAAAACGGAAATGATTTTATCTTGACAACATTATTGTCCACATATTTTTTATTTTGCATATCGCATAATTCCGCGAAGGTATAAAGATGGGACGCGGCATCCTCATTACGAGTACCGGAAAATTAGTCTTTCATAACAAGATTCAACACAACAGTATTAATATCACACGTCTCCGCACTAGTGGCGGGAGGAGCAAGAGGAGTGCCAATAAAATCATTGTTGTTGTTATGTGAGAAATCACACAACTTGGTGTTCTCTTGAGTCATGATGACCACACGACAAGATTGCACTCAAAAACAGATCCGACAAGAAAACGGCAAACGGAAAAGAGGGGCGAATAAAACGGCAAATTTTTGTGAAGTGGGGGAGTGGAAAACGAGAGGCAAATGGCAAATTATGTACATTGCAAGGAGATGAGATTTGTGATTAGGAACCTGGTATATGTTGAAGATCCTCCCCGGCAACGGCGCCAGAATTTCCCTTTGATGTTGCTTGAAGCTACGTCAGTATTTCCGCAAAGAGGAAGGGATGATGCAGCGCAGCGGCGGTAGGTATTTCCCCCAGATATGAAACCAAGGTTATCGAACCAATAGGAGAACCAAGCAACACAACGTCAACAGCCCCTGCACACGGATAACAAATCCTCGCGACTCGGCATGTTAAAGGGGTTCTCAATCTCTTTTGGGTAATGGTGCCAGAAATTGGTTCGTGATGGGAGAAAGTTGTAATAGATTGAATAAATAGATCGCAAATAAAATAAAGTGCAGCAAACTATTTTTAGGTTTTTGGATTAATACATCTTAAAATAAAAGCAATAGAAGTATATCGCAAAGGCAAATAATATGACAAAGAGACCTAGGGGCCGTAGTTTCCACTAGTGGCTTCTCTCGAGAAAAATAGCATACACCGGGTGAAAAAATTACTGTTGGGCAATTGATAGAATTTCAAATACTCATGACGATATCCAGGCAATGATCATTATATAGGCATCACGTCCAAGATTAGTAGACCGACTCCTGCCTACATCTACTACTATTACTCCACACATCGACCGCTATCCAGCATGCATCTAGTGTATTAAGTTCATGGAGAAACGGAGTAATGCAATAAGAACGATGGCATGATGTAGACAACATCTATCTATGTAGAGATGGACCCCATCGTTTTATCCTTAGTAGCAACGATACATACATGTCGGTTCCCCTTCGGTCATTGGGATCAAGCACCGTAAGATCGAACCCACTACAAGGCACCTCTTCCCATTGCAAGATAAATAGATCAAGTTGGCCAAACAAAACCCAAATATGGGAGAAGAAATATGAGGCTATAAGCAGTCATGCATAAAAGAGATCAAAGAAACTCAAATACTTTCAAGGATATAAAAAGATATACCTGATCATAAACTCAAAGTTTATCGATCCCAACAAACACACCGCAAAAGAGTTACATCATATGGATCTCCAAGAGACCATTGTATTGAGAATCAAGAGAGAGACACGAAGCCATCTACCTATTAACTATGGACCCGAAGGTCTACAAAGAACTACTCACACATCATCAGAGAGGCACCAATGGAGGTGGTGAACCTCATCCGAGATGGTGTGTAGATTGGATCTGGTGGTTCTGGACTCTGCGGCGGCTGGATGAATATTTCGTTGACTCCCCTAGGGTTTTGGTAATATTTTGATATTTATAGAGCAAAGACGTGGTCCAAGGGCCACCCGAGGTGGGCACAACCCACCAGGGCGCGCCTGTGCCTCCTGGTGGGTTGTGCCCCCCTCGGGGCGCCCCCCAAGCACAGCTAGGGCCTGTTGTGCTCCTTTTGGCCCATAAAAATTCTCTGTAAAGTTTTGTGGCATCTGGACTCCGTTTGATATTAATTTTCTGCTATGTATGGTACGTCTCTATCGTATCTTCTTTTCCAAACACGTTTGCCCTTGTTTTGGACTCTAACTTGCATGATTTGAATGGAACTAACCCGGACTGACGATGTTTTCAGGAGAATTGCCATGGCGTTATTTTTGTGCAGAAATAAAAGTTCTCGAAATGACATAAAATCAAAGCAGATTATTTCTGGAATATATAAAAAATATTGTAAGAAGAATCCACGTCAAGGGGCCCACACCCTGTCCACGAGGGTGGGGGCGCGTCTACCCCCCTGGGCACGCCCCCTGCCTCGTGGGCCCCCTGACGCTCCACCGACCTCAACTCCAACTCCATATATTCGTGTTCGGTGACAAAAAAATTAGAGAGAAGGATTCATCGCGTTTTACGATACGAAGCCGCCGCCAAGCCCTAAACTCTCTCGGGAGGGCTGATCTAGATTCCGCTCGGGGCTCCGGAGAGGGGAATCTGTCGCCATCGTCGTCATCAACCTTCCTCCATCACCAATTTCATGATGCTCACCACCGTGCGTGAGTAATTCCATCGTAGGCTTGCTGGACGGTGATGGATTGGATGAAATTTATCATGTAATCGAGTTAGTTTTGGTAGGGTTTGATCCCTAGCATCCAGTATGTTCTGAGATTGATGTTGCTATGACTTTGCTATGCTTAATGCTTGTCACTAGGGCCCGAGTGCCATGATTTCAGATTTGAACCTATTATGTTTTCATGAATATATGTGAGTTCGTGATCCTATCTTGCAAATCTATAGTCACCTATTATGTGTTATGATCCATTAACCCCGAAGTGACAATAATCGGGATACTTACCGGTGATGACCGTAGTATGAGGAGTTCATGTATTCACTATGTGTTAATGCTTTGGTCCGGTACTCTATTAAGAGGAGGCCTTAATATACCTTATCTTCCAATAGGACCCCGCTGCCATGGCAGGGTAGGACAAAAGATGTCATTCAAGTTCTTTTCCATAAGCATGTATGACTATATTCGGAATACATGCCTACATTACATTGATGAACTGGAGCTAGTTCTGTGTCACCCTATGTTATAACTGTTCCATGATTGATCATATCCGACATAATTCTCCATCACCGATCCAATGCCTACGAGCTTTTCATATATTGTTCTTCGCTTATTTACTTTTCCGTTGCTACCGTTACAATCACTATAAAACGAAAACTGCTACCGTTACTTTTGCTATCATTACCACTATTATCATATTACTTTGCTACTAAACACTTTGCTGCAGATATTAAGTTTCCAGGTGTGGTTGAATTGACAACTCAGCTGCTAATACTTGAGAATATTCTTTGGCTCCCCTTGTGTCGAATCTATAATTTTGGGTTGAATACTCTACCCTCGAAAATTGTTACGATCCCCTATACTTGTGGGTTATCAAGACTATTTTCTGGCACCATTGCCAGGGAGGATAGCTCTATTCTTTGAGTCACTTGGGATTTATATGTGCTTATCACTATGAAGAACTTAAAAGATCAAAGAACCAAGATTTTCCCCTCAACTTCGAGGGGAGGTAAGGAACTGCCATCTAGCTCTGCACTTGATTCGCCTTCTATTTTGAGTAAATTTGTGACACCTACACATGCTATTGATTCTGATAGGTCGTATGTTATTGATGATGCCACTTCTACTTTGCATGATGCTTATGATGAAACTACTTCTATGCATTATACTATTGTGCCATTAGGTGAATTTCTTGATGAACAACTTGCTAGGGCTAGAGAGAATGAAATTATTGAAACTGATAATATTGATGAAAGTGATGATGAAGATTCTCCACCTAGATATGAATTGCCTATTGTGCCTGAGGGTTATGTTATGGATGAAGAAACTGCTAGAGACTTTCTTGCTTGCAATGATATATCTGATCTTAAGAAATTATTAGCTAAGCTTAAACAGAAGTCTTTGAATGCTAGAATGAAATATGACCCTGATGTCTACTACACAACCTTCTTCTTGTAGACGTTGTTGGGCCTCCAAGTGCAGAGGTTTGTAGGATAGCAGCAAATTTCCCTCAAGTGGATGACCTAAGGTTTATCAATCCGTAGGAGGCGTAGGATGAAGATGGTCTCTCTCAAGCAACCCTACAACCAAATAACAAAGAGTCTCTTGTGTCCCCAACACACCCAATACAATGGTAAATTGTATAAGTGCACTAGTTCGGCGAAGAGATGGTGATACAAGTGGTATATGGATAGTAGATAAAGTTATTTGTAATCTGAAATTATAAAAACAGCAAGGTAACAAGTGATAAAAGTGAGCGTAAATGGTATTGCAATGCTAGGAAACAAGGCCTAGGGTTCATACTTTCACTAGTGTAAGTCCCCTCAACAATACTAACATAATTGGATCATAAAACTATCCCTCAACATGCAACAAAGAGTCACTCCGAAGTCTCTAATAGCGGAGAACAAACGAAGAGATTATGGTAGGGTACGAAACCACCTCAAAGTTATTCTTTCCAATCAATCCGTTGGGCTATTCCTATAAGTGTCACAAACAGCCCTAGAGTTCGTACTAGAATAACACCTTAAGATACAAAACAACCAAAACCCTAATGTCACCTAGATACTCCAATGTCACCTCAAGTATCCGTGGGTATGATTATACGATATGCATCACACAATCTCAAATTCATCTATTCAACCAACACAAAGGACCTCAAAGAGTGCCCCAAAGTTCTACCGGAGAATCACGACGAAAACGTGTGCCAACCCCTATGCATAGGTTCCCAATGTCACGAAACCCGCAAGTTGATCACCTTAACATACATCAAGTGGCACGCGGTATCCCATTGTCACCACAGATATCCACGTCAAGACATACATCAAGTGTTCTCAAATCTTTAAAGACTCAATCCGATAAGATTACTTCAAAGGGGAAACTCAATTCATTACAAGAGATTAGAGGGGGAGGAGAAACATAAGATCCAACTATAATAGCAAAGCTCGCGATACATCAAGAATGTATCATCTCAAGAACACGAGAGAGAGAGAGAGATCAAACACATAGCTACTGGTACATACCCTCAGCCCCGAGGGAGAACTACTCCCTCCTCGTCATGGAGAGCACCGGGATGATGAAGATGGCCACCGGTGAGGGTTCCCCGCTCCGGCAGGGTGCCGGAACAGGTCTAGATTGGTTTTTGGTGGCTACGAAGGCTTCTGGCGGCGGAACTCCCGATCTATCTTCCGTTCTGGAAGTTTTAGGTCACGTAGGTATATATGGGTGCAGGAGGTACGTCAGGGGAGCCACGGGGGCCCCACGAGGCAGGGGGCGCGCCCTAGGGGGGAGCCCCCACACTCGTGGGCAGCTCCCGTATCTTCCGACGTGGGGTCCAAGTCCATCAGGTGTGTTTCCTTCCAAAATTAACTTCTCCAGTTGATTTCGTTCCATTTCGACTCCGTCTGATATTCCTTTTCTTCAAAACACTGAAATAGGCATAAAACAGCAAATCTGGGTTGGACCTCCGGTTAATAGGTTAGTCCCAAAAATAATATAAAAGTGGATAATAAAGCCCAATATTTCCCAAAACAGTAGATAATATAGCATGGAGCAATCAAAAATTATAGATCGTAGGAGACGTATCAAGCATCCCCAAGCTTAATTCCTGCTCGTCCTCGAGTAGGTAAATGATAAAAAGATAATTTTTGATGTGGAATGCTAGTTGGCATAATTTCAATGTAATTCTTCTTACTTGTGATATGAATATTCAGATTCGAAAGATTCAAAACAAAAGTTTAATATTGACATAAAAATAATAATACTTCAAGCATACCAACTAAGCAATTATGTCTTCTCAAAATAACATCGCCAAAGAAAGCTATCCCTACAGAATCATATAGTCTGGCTATGATCCATCTTCACCACACAAAATATTCAAATCATGAACAACCCCGATGACAAGCCCAGCAATTGTTTCACACTTTTGATGTTCTCAAACTTTTTCAATCTGCACGCAATACATGAGTGTGAGCCATGGACATAGCACTATAGGTGGAATAGAATGGTGGTTGTGGGGAAGACAAAAAGGAGAAGATAGTCTCACATCGACTAGGCATATCAACGGGCTATGGAGATGCCCATCAATAGATATCAATGTGAGTGAGTAGGGATTGCCATGCAACGGATGCACTAGAGCTATAAATGTATGAAAGCTCAACAAAATAAACTAGTGGGTGTGCATCCATGTTTCTTGCTCACGAAGACCTAGGGCAATTTTGAGGAAGCCCATCATTGGAATATACAAGCCAAGTTCTATAATGTAAAATTCCCACTAGTAGAAGAAAGTGACAACATATGAGACTCTCTATATGAAGAACACGGTGCTACTTTGAAGCACAATATATGAGACTCGCTATATCATGGTGCTACTTTGAAGCACAAGTGTGAAAAAAGGACAGTAGCATTGTCCCTTTTATTTTTTTATTTTTTATTTGGCCTTTCTTTTTTTATTTGGCCTTCCTTTTTTTATTTGGCCTTTCCCTTTTTTTATTTGGCCTTTCTTTTTTTTGGGACAATGCTCTATTGAATGATGATCATCACACTTCTATTTATTTACAAATCAATGATACAACTCGATACTAGAACAAAGATGACTCTAATGAATGCCTCTGGCGGTGTACCGGAATGTGCAATGATGCATGAGTGACATGTATGAAAGAATTATGAACGGTGGCTTTGCCACAAATACTATGTCAACTACATGATCATGCTAGCAATATGACAATGATGAATGTGTCATAATAAACTGGATGGTGGAAAGTTGCATGGCAATATATATCGGAATGGCTATGGAAATGCCATAATAGGTAGGTATGGTGGCTGTTTTGAGGAAGGTATATGGTGGGTTTATGGTACCGGCGAAAGTTGCGCGGTACTAGAGAGGCTAGCAAAGGTGAAAGGGTGAGAGTGCGTATAATCCATGGACTCAACATTAGTCATAAAGAACTCACATACTTATTGCAAAAATCTAGAAGTAATCAAAGAAAAGTATTACGCGCATGATCCTAGGGGGATAGATTGGTAGGAAAAGACCATCGCTCGTCCCCGATCGCCACTCATAAGGAAGACAATCAATAAATAAATCATGCTCCGACTTCGTCACATAACGGTTCACCATACGTGCATGCTACGGGAATCACAAACTTCAACACAAGTATCTCTCAAATTCACAACTACTCAACTAGCATGACTCTAATATCACCATCTCCATATCTCAATACAATTATCAAGTATCAAACTTCTCTTAGTATGCAACACACTCATAAGAGAATTTTATTATTCTTGAATACCTAGCATATTAGGATTTTAAGCAAATTACCATGCTATTTAAGACTCTCAAAATAATATAAGTGAAGCATGAGAGTTCATATATTTATTCAAAATAAAACTACGACCATGCTCTAAAAGATATAAGTGAAGCACTAGAGCAAATGACAAATTACTCCGAAAGATATAAGTGAAGATCAATGAGTAGTCGAATGATTATGCAACTATGTGAAGACTCTCTAACATTTAATAATTTCAGATCTTGGTACTCTATTCAAACAGCAAGCAAAGCAAAATAAAATGACATTCTAAGAATGGCAAACATCATGTTAAGAAGCACAAACTTAGGATCAACCGATACTAACCGATAATTGTTGAAGAAGAAAGGTGGGATGCCAACCGGGGCATCCCCAAGCTTAGATGCTTGAGACTTCTTGAAATATTATCTTGGGGTGCCTTGGGCATCCCCAAGTTGAGCTTTTGTGTCTCCTTAATTCCTCTCATATCATAGTCTCCCTAAATCTCAAAAGCTTCATCCACACAAAACTCAACAAGGACTCGTGAGATAAGTTAGTATGAACCATTGCCAAAACCTTATTATACTCTACTGTAGCAAATCACTAAAATTATTATTCAACATTTAATACTAAATGCCTCAGCATATTTAATATTCCTATCCTCAAATAGAATCATTAAAGAAGCAAACATATGCAAACAATGGAAACATAACAGCAATCTGCCTAAACAGGATAGTCTGTAAAGAATGCTGCAACATACATACTTCCCTAGCTCCAAAAATTATGAAATAAAATTCCCACTGTATTAAATTTATCAGAACTTAATATGCAAAAGGTTTCAACATTTTATCACATTCTTACTTTTCTAGGGAATTATTGCAACAGCGGTTAACTTTCTGTTTTCGAACAGCAACATGTTGACTTCTAAAATAGGTATAGTAAAGGCTATCAATGCCACTTTTATTGAAATAAAAGATGAAAAACATTATTATAAATAACAGAAAGCAAATCCTAACAAAATAAATTGACCCTCTAAGCAAAACACATATCATGTGGCGAATAAAAATATAACTCCAAGTAAAGTTATCGATGAACGAAGACGAAAGAGGGGATGCCTTCCCGGGCATCCCCAAGATTAGGCTCTTGGTTGTCCTTGAATATTACCTTTGGGTGCTTTGGGCATCCCCAAGCTTAGTCTATTTCCACTCCTTATTCCATAGTCCATCAAATCCTTACCCAAAACTTGAAAACTTCACAACACAAAACTTAACAAAAAACTCGTAAGCTCCGTTAGTATAAGAAAATAAATCACCACTTCAAGGTACTGTAATGAACTCATTCTTTATTTATATTGGTGTTAAACCTACTGTATTCCAACTTCTCTATGGTTTATAAACTATTTTACTAGCCACAGATTCATCAAAATAAGTAAACAACACATGAAAAACAGAATCTATCAAAAACAGAACAGTCTGTAGTAATCTGGATCAAACGTATACTTCTGGAACTCATAAAATTCTCAAATAAATTTCTAGACCCGAGGAATTAATATATTAATAAGCTGAAAAAATAATTAACTAAATAGCACTCTCCAAATAAAAATGGCAGCAATGCTCGTGAGCACTAAAGTTTCTGTTTTTTACAGCATGATCAACAAGACTTTCCCCGAGTCTTCCCAAAGGTTCTACTTGGCACAAACACTAATTAAAAGCATAAAACCACATATAAAAAGAGGCTAGATGAATTATTTATTACTAAACAGAAACAAAAAGCAAGGAAAAAAATAAAGTTGGGTTGCCTCCCAACAAGCGCTATCGTTTAACGCCCCTAGCTAGGCATGATGATTTCAATGATGCTCACATAAAGGATAAGAATTGAAACTTAAAGAGAGCATCATGACGAATATGACTAGCACATTTAAGTATAACCCACTTCCTATGCATAGGGATTTTGTGAGCAAACAACTTATGGTAATAATAATCAACTAGCATAGGAAGGCAAATCAAGCATAACTTTGAAACTTTAAGCACATAGGGAGGAAGCATGATATTATTGCAATTCCTACAAGCATATATTCCTCCCTGCTAATAATTTTCAGTAGCATCATGAATGAATTCAAAAATATAACCAGCAGGTAAATAATTCTTTTCATGCTCTACTTGCATAGGAATTTTATTACTCTCCACACAAGCAAAATTCTTATCATTAATAGTAGTGGGAGCAAACTCAACAAAGTAATTATCATGGGATTGAAAATTGAAATCAAGATGAAAAGTTTCATTGTTATTATTATTCTTTAAAGCATACGTGTCATCACAATAATCATCATAGATAGGAGACATGCTTTCATCATAATAAATTTGCACATCAAAACTTGGGGGACTAAAAATATCACCTTCATCAAACATAGCTTCCCCAAGCTTGTGGCTTTGCATATCATTAGCATCATAGATATTCAAGGAATTCATACTAACAAGATTGAAATCATGCTCATCATTCAAATATTTAATGCCAAACATTCTAATGCATTCTTTTTCTAGCACTTGAGCACAAATTTCCTTTCCATCATACTCACGAAAGATATTAAAAATGTGAAGCGTATGAGACAAACTTAATTCCATTTTTTTGTAATTTTATTTTATAAACTGAACTAGTGATAAAACAAGAAACTAAAAGACTCGATTGCAAGATCTAAAGATATACCTTCAAGCACTCACCTCCCCGGCAACGGCGCCAGAAAAGAGCTTGATGTCTACAACACAACCTTCTTCTTGTAGACGTTGTTGGGCCTCCAAGTGCAGAGGTTTGTAGGACAGTAGAAAATTTCCCACAAGTGGATGACCTAAGGTTTATCAATCCGTAGGAGGCGTAGGATGAAGATGGTCTCTCTCAAGCAACCCTGCAACCAAATAACAAAGAGTCTCTTGTGTCCCCAACACACCCAATACAATGGTAAATTGTATAAGTGCACTAGTTCGGCGAAGAGATGGTGATACAAGTGGTATATGGATAGTAGATAAAGGTATTTGTAATCTGAAATTATAAAAAAGCAAGGTAACAAGTGATAAAAGTGAGCGTAAACAGTATTGCAATGCTAGGAAACAAGGCCTAGGGTTCATACTTTCACTAGTGTAAGTCCCCTCAACAATACTAACATAATTGGATCATAAAACTATCCCTCAACATGCAACAAAGAGTCACTCCAAAGTCACTAATAGCGGAGGACAAACGAAGAGATTATGGTAGGGTACGAAACCACCTCAAAGTTATTCTTTCCAATCAATCCGTTGGGCTATTCCTATAAGTGTCACAAACAGCCCTAGAGTTTGTACTAGAATAACACCTTAAGATACAAATCAACCAAAACCCTAATGTCACCTAGATACTCCAGTGTCACCTCAAGTATCCGTGGGTATGATTATATGATATGCATCACACAATCTCAAATTCATTTATCCAACCAACACAAAGGACCTCAAAGAGTGCCCCAAAGTTCTACCGGAGAATCACGACGAAAACATGTGCCAACCCCTATGCATAGGTTCCCAATGTCACGAAACCCACAAGTTGATCACCTTAACATACATCAAGTGGCACGCGGTATCCCATTGTCACCACAGATATCCATGGCAAGACATACATCAAGTGTTCTCAAATCTTTAAAGACTCAATCCGATAAGATTACTTCAAAGGGGAAACTCAATTCATTACAAGAGAGTAGAGGGGGAGGAGAAACATAAGATCCAACTATAATAGAAAAGCTCGCGATACATCAAGATCGTATCATCTTAAGAACACGAGAGAGAGAGAGAGATCAAACACATAGCTACGGGTACATACCCTCAGCCCCGAGGGAGAACTACTCCCTCCTCGTCATGGAGAGCACCAGGATGATGAAGATGGCCACCGGTGAGGGTTCCCCCCTCCGGCAGGGTGCCGGAACGGGTCTAGATTAGTTTTCGGTGGCTACGGAGGCTTCTGGCGGTGGAACTCTCGATCTATCTTCCGTTCTGGAAGTTCTAGGTCACGTAGGTATATATGGGTGCAGGAGGTATGTCAGGGGAGCCACGGGGGCCCCACGAGGCAGGGGGCGCGCCCTAGGGGGGCGCCCCCCACCCTCGTGGGCAGCTCCCGTGTCTTCTGACGTGGGGTCCAAGTCCATCAGGTGTGTTTCCTTCCAAAATTAACTTCTCCAGTTGATTTCGTTCCGTTTCAACTCCATCTGATATTCCTTTTCTTCAAAACACTGAAATAGGCATAAAACAGCAAATCTGGGCTGGGCCTCCGGTTAATAGGTTAGTCCCAAAAATAATATAAAAGTGGATAATAAAGCCCTGTATTGCCCAAAACAGTAGATAATATAGCATGAAGCAATCAAAAATTATAGATACGTTGGAGACGTATCAGACCCTGCTTTTGCTACTTCACCTATCTTTATTACTGATAACGATTATGATTTCTCTGTCGATCCTGAGTTAATTACTTTGGTTGAGTCTGATCCTTTTTATGGCTATGAATCTGAAACTGTTGTGGCACATCATACAAAATTAAATTATATAGCCACCAAGTTCACTAATGATGAGAAAACTTGCTATTACTTTATCCTCAAGTTGTTTCCGTACTCATTAAAGGGTGATGCTAAAACATGGTTTAATTCTCTTGATCCTCGTTGTGTGCGTAGTCCCCAGGATATGATTTATTACTTCTCTGCTAAATATTTCCCCGCTCATAAGAAACAAGCTGCTTTAAGGGAATTATATAATTTTGTGCAAATTGAAGAAGAGAGTCTCCCGCAAGCTTGGGGGAGGCTTCTTCGATTACTTAATGCTTTTCCCGATCATCCTCTCAAGAAAAATGAAATACTTGATATCTTTTATAATGGACTAACTGATGCTTCCAGAGATTACCTGGATAGTTGTGCTGGTTGTGTTTTCAGGGAATGAATTGTTGTTCAAGCTGAATTGCTATTGAATAATATGTCGACTAATGAAAATAATTGGACACTTCCCGAACCAATTTCTAAGCCAACTCCGAAGAAAAGGGGTATTCTATTTCTCAGTCCTGAAGATATGCAAGAGGCAAAGAAATCTATGAAAGAAAAAGGTATTAAAGCTGAAGATGTTAAGAATTTACCACCTATTAAAGAAATACAGGGTCTTGATAACCCGACACAGGTAGTAATGATAAATTCTCTCTGTAGATTTGATGAAGGTGATATTCGTCGTTATAAGTCTGCTAGCCAATGCTTAGATAAGTTTGATAATTTTATTGTTAAACAAGAAAACTTCAATGTTTATGTTGGTAGACAATTGAAACACAATGCTGATATGCTTGAACACTTGAGTGATTATATGGCTAGTGTTAAAGTTGAACTTAAACTTATTAGTAAACATGCTTCTATGGTTACCACTCAAGTAGAACAAGTACTTAAAGCTCAGAATGATTTGCTTAATGAATTAAATAATAAGAAAAATGATAATGCTGTTAGAGTTATGACTAGAGGGGGTAAACTGACTGAGGAACCTCTGTATCCTGAGGGCCATCCTAAGAGAATTGAGCAAGATTCTCAAAGAATTAATGTTGATGCACCTAATCCTTCTAAAAAGGAGAAAAAGAAAAATGATAGGAATTTGCATGATTCTAGTGAACCTGTTGTTGACACACCTAAGAATCCCAATGATATTTCTATTTCTGATGCTAAAACACAATCTGGTAATGAACATGAACCTAGTGATAATGTTAATGATGATGTTCATGTTGATGCTCAACCTAGCAATATTAACGATGTAGAGATTGAACCTGCTGTTGATCTTGATAACACACACTCAAAGAATCAACGTAATGATAAGAGAGACTTTGTTGCTAGGAAGCACGGTAAAGAAAGAGAACCATGGGTTCAGAAACCCATGCCTTTTCCTCCTAAAACATCAAAGAAAAAGGATGATGAGGATTTTGAGCGCTTTGCTGAAATGATTAGACCTATCTTTTTGCGTATGTGCTTAAAATGAACCCTTATGCTAAGTATATGAAGGAAATTGTTACTAATAAGAGAAAGATATCGGAATCTGAAATTTCCACCATGCTTTTTAATTATACTTTTAAGGGTGGAATACCAAAGAATCTTGGAGATCCAGGAGTACCAACTATACCATGCTCCATTAAAAGAAACTATGTTAAAACTGTTTTATGTGATCTTGGAGCCAGTGTTAGTGCTATGCCTCTCTCTTTATATCGTAGACTTGATTTGAATAAGTTCACACCTACTGAAATATCTTTGCAAATGGCTGATAAATCAACTGCTATACATGTCGGTATTTGTGAGGATGTGCCTATTGTGGTTGCAAAGGTTACTATAATCACGGACTTTGTTATTATCGATATTCCTGAGAATGATAGTATGTCTATTATTCTTGGAAGACCATTCTTGAATACTGTAGGGGCTGTTATTGATTGCAACAAAGGTAATGTCACTTTTCATGTTAATGGTAATGAGCATACCGTACACTTTCCGAGGAAACAACCTCAAGTCCATAGTATCAATTCTGTTGGAAAAATTTCAACAATCACTATTGGAGGTTTTGAATTTCCTCTTCCTACTACCAAGAAGAAATATGATATTCTTATTGTTGGGGATGTGCATATCCCAGTTGAGGCAACCTAGTGTTATTCGAAATTTCTCCGGTTTCATGCTATTCGAAATGAGTTTGTTAACAAGACCTGATCAACCTTGTTAGTGGATTCCTTTTGATCAGCATGAGATGGATGAAGTTAGAAGGCACAACCTTTTGTACCCTCCTTTTACTTTCTGTTATTTATATTAAATAAAGCAAAAATAGTATTTTCTGTCTATTTTCTGAATTGTCCATGCAATAAAAAATATCCAAAAATAAAAGTTCTCCAAATGCCCTGAAAATGAAATATGATTTTTCTTGACTATTTGAGAATATCTAGCACTAAGAACACAACAGGCGGAGCAGCCACGTGCCCATGAGGGTTGAGGGGACGCACACCCCCTGTGGGCGCGCCCCCCTGCCTCGTGGACCCCACGTTGGTCCCCTTCACTTATCCTTGCACCCACACACTTCGTGTTGCTCTAGAAAAAAACACCTTCCATCTCAAACCCGGGTTCTAGCTCATCTTGCTGCCATTTTCGATCTCCTTGCACAAAGCTCCTCTCACAAAACTGCTTTCGGGATTGTTCTTTGGTATGTGACTCCTCCAATGTTCCTGACGGTGTCCTGGACTAGGGGGTACTCACCACGTCATCTCCCCATCTGTTAGATTGGGCCGAGGACCCCCATGGCCATATACTCATGGGCCAGTTCGGATAGCTGCCGCATACAAGGAAGATTCCACAAGACTTGGTGATCAAGACAAGGACTCCTCCCCACCGGCGTATTCGGCTACGACTCTTGTTATCCTAGGCCTCTGGTGCATTATATAAACCGAGGCCAGGCTAGTCGATATACAATATACATACAATCATACCATAGGCTAGCTTCTAGGGTTTAGCCTCTCTGATCTCGTGGTAGATCTACTCTTGTAACACCCATATCATCAATATTAATCAAGCAGGACGTAGGGTTTTACCTCCATCGAGAGGGCCCGAACCTGGGTAAAACTTCGCATCCCTTGCCTCCTGTTACCATCCAGCCTAGATGCACAGTTCGGGACCCCCTACCCAAGATCCGCCGGTTTTGACGCCGACATTGGTGCTTTCATTGAGAGCTCCGCTGTGTGATCGACAAAAGGATCGATGGCTCGCCTGCAGATCAACTGCGACTTCGGCATCTTCGTCACCAGCTCGACTGGTTACCTTGGTTCGACCAAGAACCGCGCCCTGTGTTCAGATCACCATGTTTGGACGAGGGCCTTCATCAAACATCAACTCCGATCTCTATCAAGATCATGGAGGAATCATCCATGGAGCTCGGGGGCTCAACGTCAACATTGCCCTCAAGCGACCGTGTTGTTTTTTTGGACAGAGAACTCGTATCTACCGCCACCACCTCCTCGAGTATCGCTTTGACGATCACTTTGTGGAATTGTTCGGAATTGAGTCTACAACAACCCTGGAAAATTTCGTCGAGTTTCGACAGAGGAATCTCTAGCAATCCACGATATACCGGAGCCCTGTCAAATCTGGACGGGAATCTGGATGAGTTTAGGGCGTGGTGTCCAGCTTCTAGCTCGGACATCCTTTGGAAGATCCAACCGTTGATCGGCTGCGGAATTACTATATCTAGGACCTCTCAAAATTTCAGCTCGATCCGACTGTCCAAACTCTGGGAACCTTCCGATTAGTGCATCACTTTTCGGATCTGTTTTCTGCGCGAAAACGAATCCGACCCGAGTTTGTCTTTTTTATGAATGGGATTTCGGACATCCCTTTTGAAGGAAGTTTTGTATGGGGTATTGTGTTTTGTTCCCGAACACATCCCACTAACTTTGAGATCTTTTGAACATGATCTTCAACATCATGCTGGTGTCAAACCAGTCCGGCAATATTGCTCCACAGCTGCCGACCGGCGCTAGACACGTCGTCACTTTGTTTAGCCGAGCTCAACTTCTTCGGATCACCATCTCGGCAAGCCGAACAAGAGTCCGGCATCGCGAAGGATAAATCATAACCAACATCGCCGCCCCACGGATAACACGGAGCGGGCATACCGGCATCGCCGCGCGGTCGCTTCATCAAGCCGACATCGACCACGTCACGACCTGCATCGGCAGGGCCGCGCTATTGCTTCTTCAAGCTGGTGTCCATCATGCCAACCTACTTCGACTCATCAGCTGACATCGAGGCTTCAACATCTCGGCTGGACCGGGGGCTTCGTCATCTCTTCATCAACCTACTCCGGACACTTCGGTGTCACTAGCCGACCAGCTCCGTCACGTTAGCTGGGCCGAGGGCTTTGCCTTGGCGAGCCAACCTTTGCTAGCATTGCCATGCCGTCGTTTTATCGCCCATCAGGCAATGGGTGTGAGGATCGAGCCCCGATTTTGGGAATCACCTTCCTTCGGATTGCTACAACAAACAAACCAGGTGCTATTAATCCCAGTATTTTTTGCTTGTTTGGGTTCATTTTTCCTAACGAATTATTACTCTGGTTTGTCAATCATATGTACGCAGGTCTATCAAATGGTGGCCACATTAACGACAGTCGCATGGTGGTTCGGTCAGTTTCCGTACATAGTCCGGCGAACGCCGCATCCGGAGCTCAGACCGACCTATGAATTCAGGCTTTGCCACGCCTTTACCGCATCACGCCGATGCCCTGCATCGACATTGACTTCGGCGCCAGGCCATATTTATTTTATTACTCACTTTGCATAAATTATTTATTATGCAACAATTTTTTTTAATTATCTTTATTACTATTATCTCCGGTTTGCACTATTTTTGTGCATAGGAAAATGATCCGGGGACTTCGGCATCACTTCGCCGGTCTGCATTGACCGTGCTATGTCACCACTTCGGCGTGTCGAGCTCTCCGCTCCGCCACCTCGGGACCGGCTTGGGGGATGGAACCTTGTCCCGCATCAATCTCGGACCGCGTCATCAATGCCGAACACATTAACCAGCTAAGTCGGTTTCATGCTCAATGTTTTAATTTTTAACTTGTGTTCGGTTTGACCAAGCATTATACCTTTTTTGGAAAAAAGTTGCTTGTAAAAAATTTCCTTGTCCAAACTTTGTTTGTGACGCATAAATTCAAATACCCAATTCATTTGGGGGCTTCATTCATGAAGCTTTTCCTCTTGCATATGATTATACTTGTACGACTTCGTTCCTCGTTCGTGTATTACGGCACAATATGCACCATATTGACTTAAGCGATTTGCAAGTTGGGTTGCCTCGCTCCTGTGTTTACCCCTACGTTCCCAATTGTTCGGCTAGGGAGTAAAGGGAGCACCTCTGCGATTGTCATTATCGGGTCATCCGAGCCGGACCTCAGACTGGGTGAAGCCGAAAGCTAGCACTCTTATAGTTTTCAATGATGGTCGACACACAATGGAACTCATGACTACAAAAAATATATTGCACAAGTCTCATAATAACAATGAGCACCGAAGAAAGGTATCGGTGGGGGTACTATTTTCTTCGAAGATGCTTCTTACACTTTGAAGTAATATAGCATAAGTTCCCTGAGGGCGCTTTGTCTGTTATAGCCTTATGGCCTGATTGCCTGGTTATTGGAAACACCGTCGATATTCTCGACAGATGGAGTACATAACACTTTTCGGTCCTTGCCGAAGAGGGAGAAGCCGACGGTCGGTGAAGACGCGTTTAAAGTTCGGTTGAACATAGATATGATATAAGTACTTCGGTACATGCAATCATTCTTTTACCCAAGTCACTTGGGGGCTCTTAAATTTATATGAGCCGTTTTATGATAAGTGTTCTTCTTCTTAGTCGTTGCAAAGTTTTATTATTATTATTATTATTATTATTATTATTATTATTATTATTATTATTATTATTATTATTATCTATCACTCCTTTTTTCGACACGAGCGTGTGGTCACTAGCCGGGGAGCCTAATTTCTCTCTCAAAGCCGCTAGAGTTCAGTTTGCTAAACTGGCCTAATGAGAAATACTCCACCCTCGGGATAGGAGGTTGAAGCCGTAGGCTAACCCACTTGAAGTCCTGAGATAGGATGTATCATGTTAAAGAACGACAGAAGCACTTCTTTTGCTAAGGCCAATTTTCGGATTAGCACCGAACACTTGATCTTGTTCGGACGTCAAGTTTTTACTGATGTTTTTTGGTTTTCCAAGGTTTTGGGACTTTTAAACTATTTGTGTGTTTTCAGCACAAGTCTCACAGTGCAACACCGGACACCTTTAGAGATTCGGCAAAAACATTCTCGGATATTGCTATATATGCATTGGTTTCGAATTGTGTCTTCGGTCAATAGTTGGGTTGCCCGGCTCCTGCGCTTGCCTCCTATGTTCGGCTTTGTTCGGCTTTGTTCGGCTAGGTGTGCAAAGGGAGAACCACTGCGATTGTGCTTCCAGCTCGCATGGGTAAGCACCTCAGTGGAGAAAGCCAAAAACTTACTGTCACAAATAAGCGTAAACTGGTCAGCGATCCGATGACTGTGTTAAATGATGGGCCATTTATAACATTGGCCGAAGTGTTTACGGCTTGACCTCGACTGTCGCCGAACACTACCGGGGGCTAGTAACTGGCCTCCCAAACTAAATCCTCAATATTTTGCTCTTACATTAGAGCTGAGGCTGCATGATCATACTTAGCATGACAACCCAAAGAAAGGAACCGATAGCGGGACTATTTTCTTTGGAAGACATTTCTTATGTTAAACAATAATATAACATATCTCTCTGCGTACCTTTGTTTATAAAGCCGTATGGCCAGATTGCCTTGTTTGTTGTAAATCTTTGCCCTCATAAAGGCTTTATAAAGTAGGACAAACACTCCCCGGCTACTAGCCGAGGAGGTGGAAGCCGATGGTCGGTCAACAAAGTTTTGTACAATGCGGATCCGAGCATTAATGACGTGAAGTACTTGGATACATTGAGTCATTACACATAATCTGTGATTTTACTATCGATATTGATCCTTAATTCGGCCACCCGTGCCCGCATTAAGGCTCGGGGGCTACTGGGCTTCGGGCTTATTATTTACAAATATTAAAGGGGCACATCGATCCCCTGATCTAGTGTTGCCACCCGACCAGTGTCTCGGGGGCTATTACATTGCCTGTTCAATGCAGAAAATTTTAAGTGCAATACATTTTCTGAGGAGATTTCGATCCTCAGGTTGGTCGGCCGCACCCAACATGAGTCTCGAGGACTGAGCATGCCGCTTTTAGTGTCCCGAAGTATTCTGCCGAGCTAGGACTTGATCCTCAGACCGATTTTGCAAATTAACCCGAGTCTCAGCGGCTACTAGGATCAGCAGTCTTACATCATCCTTCAGGTGCATCTCGGGTTTTAGACCGATACACACCTTGAGGGCTACTGACTATATATCTCGGCAGAGAATAAATTGCACCAATAAAAAGTATTGACAAAAAACGGCCCACGGTACGGGTGATGCACCACCTCGGAAGCAGTCCGGCATAAAGCTCGGGCGCTAGTGGCTGGCTCCATAGAGGGCATTTCCGGCATTAAGCTCGGCTAAACTCCTTCAACTTTTTTGGACCAAGATGATCTATGACATCTTGGATATAGTCCGGCGTTGGAGCTTGGATACAGCCCGACGTTGGAGCCCGGAGACATTTCGGGGTTGGAGCTCGGAAGCAGTTCGTCATTGGTGCTCGGCTGCAAAAAATACCTCGAATGCAGTCCGGCGTTAGAGCTCGGACGCAAGAGGACACTGCCTCCTGGGAACAACTTCAAACCCGAGGTGTGGCATAAAAATAACAAGGCATTGATAAAGGCTGAAAACTTAAAGGGGCTCCTCGGATACCCGGCGTGTAAAACTTGTCGAATGCATTTCGGTGATCCTAAAGATCGAAGATGGGAAGATTTGTTGAACCAGTTTCCAAGACCGACAACCAAAGATGAAGAACATTTCGGAAGAATCGAGGAGCGTCTCTAACTTGAAGACCGGTTCAGGGGGCTACTGACGGTGTCCTGGACTAGGGGGTACTCACCACGTCGTCTCCCGATCTGTTAGATTGGGCCGAGGACCCCCATGGCCGTATACTCATGGGCCAGTTCGGAGAGCTGCCCATACAAGGAAGATTCCACAAGACTTGGCGATCAAGACAAGGACTCCTCCCCACCGGCGTATTCGGCTAGGACTCTTGTTATCCTAGGCCTCGGGTGCATTATGTAAATCGAGGCCAGGCTAGTCGATATACAATATACATACAATCATACCATAGGCTAGCTTCTAGGGTTTAGCCTCTCTGATCTCGTGGTAGATCTAGTCTTGTAACACCCATATCATCAATATTAATCAAGCAGGACGTAGGGTTTTACCTCCATCGAGAGGGCCCGAACCTGGGTAAAACTTCATGTCCCTTGCCTCCTGTTACCATCCGGCCTAGACGCATAGTTCGGGACCCCTACCCGATATCCGCCGGTTTTGACACCGACAGTTCCAATTAGTTTTTGTTCTAGTGCTTTATTCATTGCAAATTTTTGCTGCTTAGGTGACCTTGTTCTTGAGCTTGCATGTCAAATTTATGTGGTCAAAAGTAGTTTTAATGCATGATATAGCCTATAGGCACTTGTAGGAGTAGTTTCTATCAATCTTGTTGAGTTTGGTTCAATTTTATTTTAAGTTACTAAAAATTTTAGAAATTTTCAGAAAAACATGAAGAGATTTTTGAGGGGCTCATCGATCCGAAGCTCGAAGGATAAGAAAAGTGAAGAGAACAATAAGCCCAAGTATAATCTCCCTCGTACTGCGGAGGTTCGGCCATGTGAATGGCCTTGCGATGAGTTCTTGAGAGATGCTGGGATTCATGAAGACTTTTATCATTTGGCTGAGAATGCAGGCCTCACCACCTTCCTCCACGACCAGCGTGAACAGTATCTCTTACTCAGCAATATCTTTGTGCAAAATTTTCATTTCCATGCTAGGAGATCACCTCCTTTGGTGGAATTTTATTTATATGATGAGCATAAGGAGATGTCACTTTATGATTTTTGCTGGGCCTATTTGATACCCTTTGAGGGCAGCATAGAGGAACCACATCGTAATGATGTGGAGGGATTTACTGATATGATGGTTGTAGGGGAAACGAGGAAAGTTTCCGATGCGAGAATCACTAGCATACATTTTCCTGTTCTATGTTACTTCGCAATATTTGCTAGTAGATGCCTAATTGGTCGCGGGAACTGTGCAAAGCTTAGTGCCCCTGATATTGTTATTTTGCGCCATGCCTTGTTTCAGGATACTACTTTAAGTTTAGGCGCTATTGTTGCTAAATGGTTAAATCTGAACTGTACTAAGGGCCCCGTCCTCGGAGGCATCTTTGCCTCGCGCCTTGCTGCACACTTTAACATACCTATGAGGCATTATGAGAAAGAGGAAAAGTTGTTGCCTCCTATTGCTCTAGGTTATAAGAGTATGGTAGCACATGGTTTTATTGTTAAGGATAAGAATAAGACACTGAAATATAAATTGATATTTAACAAAAAATATTTTGAGTTTATTACCTTTCCTGCACCCTCTTTGTTCAACATATTTTTAGGCATATGCCTTGTTCTGCCAGAAGCCATTCATGCCTACCGGAGCCAGATGTCAGCTGCAGAGATGGAGCCACCATCTGACCCTCACCGTCAGTCCGTTTATCAGTGGAATCAGGAGGAGATCGCCAGCCAGTGGCAATCTGAGGACCCTTCTTAGTACGACCCCAACTATAGTTTTGATCCATGGGCATAGACCAACTTAGGCCAAAAGCCTAAGCTTGGGGGAGTATGTATCTCTCACCGACATTACATTCATGTTCACACACTCATGACAATTGTCGCTGCTCATACTTTTTTCATTGTATCATCCATGCTAGTTTATTTTCTTTTTAAGCTTTCTTCTTGTGTGTTTGAAAAACTTTAATAAAAACCCAAAAAAATAGTTGTAGCTTTTAGTTAGTTTACTTTTCACGCCTGTAGTGGTAGTAATTAAAAGAAAACCCAAAGAGATTTCTCGTTCTTCTTTTGCTTGTTGGGAGCTTTCCCGTGTAAATAGTTTTGTTTTATTTCTTTTCTTTGGGGTCGAGAGGAGAAGACCATAATGAAAATGTTGAGTGGCTGTTATATGCATTATTGTTGATCTAACAGAGAACCCATATTACCTTGTCTTCCCTCTTGAATTGAATGCTTACAGATTCCAGCTTAGTCCAATGCACATGCACTATTATTATTATCCATACTATTCGGTCGTGCAAGTGAAAGGCAATAATGACGATATATGATGAACTGATTGAGATGAGAAAAGATGGTAAGAACTCGACCTCTCTTGTTTTTGTAAATATGATTAGTTCATCGTTCCTGATTCAGCCTATTATGAAATAAACATGTTTGCAATGACAATTAGAGATTGTAGTTGCTTATGCCGTGCTTAATTAGCTAGGAGTTTATAATGGTTTACCTTGCGTGCCAACATGCTATTAAAATGGTTATGATGTGGTATGATAGGGTGGTATCCTCCTTTGAACGATTCGAGTGGCTTGACTTGGCACATGTTCACGCATGTAGTTGAAAAAAAATCAACATAGCCTCTATGATATTTATGTTCATGGTGCATTATATCCTACTCATGCTTGCATTCGGTGTTGATTAATTTTAATGCATGTTCATGACTGTTGTCGCTCTCTAGCTGGTCGCTTCCCAGTCTCTTTCTATCCATCACTTGTACTAAGTGGGAATACTGCTTGTGCATCCAATTCCATAAAACCCAAAGTTATTGCATATGAGTCCACCATACCTTCCTATATACGGTATCTACCTGCCGTTCCAAGTAAATTTGTATGTGCCAAACTCTAAACCTTCAAATAAACATTCTGTTTTGTATGCTCGAATAGCTCATGTATCAAGTAGGGTTGTCTGCATCCTCCATGCTAGATGGGTTATTCTCAAGAGGAGTGGACTCCGCTCCTCATTCACGAGAAAATGGCTGGTCACCGGGATGCCAAGTCCCATGCTCAAATCAAATCAAAATAATAGCAAACAAAACTCCCCCAGGATTGTTGTTAGTTGGAGGCACCCATTGTTTCGGGCAAGCCATGGATTGATGCTTGTTGGTGGTGGGGGAGTACAAACCATACCATTCTACTTGGGAACCGCCTATAATGTGTGTAGCATGGAAGATATCGAGATCTCTCGGTTGTTATGTTGACAATGAAAGTATACCGTTCAAAATATTATTCATATCTATTTCAAAACTGAGCTCTGGCACCTCTACAAATCCCTGCTTCCCTCTGCGAAGGACCTATCCATTTACTTTTATGTTGAGTCATCATCCTCTTATTAAAAAGCACCAGTTGAAGAGCACCGTTGTCATTTGCATCCATTACTGTTAGTTTACATTGAGTATGACTGTGACTGGATCTCTTTTACCATGAATTACAATGTCTAGTCAGTCCTTGATCCTTAAAGGTGCTCTGCATTTCTGTTTCGCGATCTTAGAAAGTTCTAGCGAGATACCATCTTGTTATATCATATCATGATTGTTTTGAGAAAGTGTTGTCATCCGAGATTTGTTATTATTGCTCGCTAGCTGATTATGCCATTGATATGAGTACACATGTGACCTAAATGTTAGTGTGAATATAGTTAGTTCATAAACTCTCCCTAATAATAAAGCACGGATTGAGTCTCTGGGTTCATCGTCATGGCATTTTTGCAAAACACTCCCTCAAGTTTCTGGTAATTAACCCGCGCTCCAGATTTAAGCGCTCCAGATTTAAGTTAGTAGTAATAAGTAAAAAAGAAACGAATCGTTCTCACCCGAACGGACGGACGCAACGCCCGGTCTCCACCTGCCCCAATCCCGACTCCAGGCCGTCATCCCCAACACACCATGAGGACGAAGATGGCGGCGGCGCTGGTCCGGGCCTCTGGGGGGATCGGACCTCCTACGCCTGACCGATCCTCCTACTTCTCCTCGCGCTGCTCCTCGCTGTCCCCGCTCGCGGCCATCTCCAACGCCTCCTCCCACGCCTATGCCTTCGCGGGCCGTCAGCCGGTGCCCGCCCCGTATCCCACCTTCTTCGACGATGTCGTTGACGCCATCGTCGACAAGTACGGCTGGGATCCCGACACCGAGGTCCGGGTTTGGCTGCTCGACGCCAAGGGCGCGCTCGTCGACGCCGTGCAGTGCTACAAGTTCCCCGCCCGCGTGGGGCCCCGCGGTCGCGCTGGCGCAGGCCTCCGACGGGGCCGTCGACTGGAGACGCCCCGACGCCCGCGCGGTGGAGGAGGTGGTCGGGCCTGACGGGGTCGACTTCGTGACCAGCGATGGCGACCTGGCGTTCGGCTCCGGCGTTACGGTCCGTGACATGGTAGGGCCGCTCGAGCTGGTGGTCTGCGATGGCGCTGGCAGGGGCCGCGCAGAGCTCCAGTTGCCGTCGGTGTGTGCTGTTTGACTTTTATCTTTGTTACTTCAGTTTTTTGCTTCTGCTTGCTTGCTTGCTATGCTCTTGATGTTGTGTGGCCTGTAAGATGAAGCAGTTACTACAATTGGTGAATGGTCTAGCTGCTGCTTATCCCTTTTCTGTTTCTGACTTTGAATTGATTGCGTTTGTTGTAGTGTCTGCACCACCGCCCGTTCATTAGAATGCATGTTCCGGCAGTCCACGCATCGATCACTGGCAAATTAAAAAGGCATGAATGCACTAAACAGAAATTCTGTGTAGATGATTCTTGTATATGGCAATGGCACACGCGCTGGTTGATGAAGCCGCTGAGCCGGAAGGCCCTCTCATTTCCATGCTAATGAGTATCACGACGAACATGGCCCCCACCTCAGTGCCTCCCTGTCGGCGGTGAGGTCTGGTCGGATCTGTACAACCCGCAATATTAGTAAAGAAAAAGAATAGCTTGATTGTTCTATGACTCTATCGTGGATAGGTAATTTGCATCAGAGGTCTATAGGATCTCCGCCATTAGTTTCCCATTAGAAAATTGAGTTACTAAATTAAGGAAGATGTCCAAAGAGAGGTATCGAAGGCATGATATGCATCAGAAGATCCTCATCACTGAAGTAGTACTCCACCAGTCCACCTATAGTTTTGGAACATATAAACACGGCATCAAAGTGGTACCTGACACCAAATAAAGAGTTCAGGTCAGGGTGTTATACTGCAGCTAAGCAGTATAGTATGAATTTCTAAGTTTAAGGAGGATTTCAGTGTTTCTAAAGAAAGGGACAAGGATCAGGGCTATAAGATTGTTGAAAGACTCATAGACATGTACCATGAATCGGTTACAGTATGCTTTCTACCCGTCTTTTCCTTATATTGACTAAACCTTAGTAAATAACTATTTCTAGTTTTCTCATGTAACCTGAACTACTGCTGGTTTAAATTTCAGTTCCGCAAGCTGCGGCACACATGGTCTGCCTTCGTGTTGTCCTACCTGCTTCAGGGCCCTCTACTTCTTCCCCCAAGATTGCCATTATGATTAAAAAATCTGAAGAGAGCAATTTAATTGGTAACACATCATATTTATTCTGCAACTGCATGTGAATTCTCATCTTGCGCCTACCTCTTTTGCTTACCAGGTTGCAAAATTTCATTAACTTATTTGTCGAAGTATCCTGCAAAATCATTTCTCTTGTGGGAATTAGCCTATCGTATTGATCTAACAAGGTCCACTTGAACCTACATAACAATTATGCAGTGAAGATGGAGAGCTTTAGGCAAAAAAAGAAAGAAAAAACTAGCACGTGATCTATGGAGAATAATTTTGACAGCAACTTCAACTGTAAGATTCCCGAAGTTATTTCTATGAAAGTTTGTAAGTTTTCTTGATATCTATGTACACTGACATGGATCGCAATTAATGTTGGCAGATGCAATGGAGTACACTTGATGCAATCAATTCTGGTGTGTTTGTGATGCAATGACGTATGAATAACGACAGAAAAATATGCCTGAGGAGTATGGGTATGTAGTAACATTTCTCTGTTATTTTTGGAACAACTTGGAATATCTTATTGGTAGTTTATATACAAAGTCATTTTGATAATTATCATGCTGCAAACCTACATAGTTTTCTATATTAATCATGTCATGCTAAAATATAAAAGTTATAGCTTCAATAAATTGATAAAATACAGATTTGGGCTTTACATATTTATTGAATATATATTTACGTATGAATACGTCATTACGGTCGGACTCTAGCGAGGATCAGTGGTTGTTATACCCCACCAGGTAACTTGCTACTGTTGGTGAAACTCTCTTGTGAAGAAACGCCGATCTTGAAATCTTGATCCTACTTATAGGCCGTATTGCAAGCAATGTACTCATGTTTTACTGAACATGTAGGTAACATGAAATTTTGATCTTCTCCCATCACTGAAAGTTGTGTTTTAAACTTGCAAAAGCATTGCTAAGCCTATTCAATCATTTCTATTTTACCCTAGATTTCACTCCATAGCATAATTGAGATACAAATGGGCGTTACTGATGTCGAGGAGAATAGTTAGAAGCTCTTGGATAGAGAATCTGAGATTTATATAGGTTCAGTAGAACAAAAAGTTTCGGATTCACTACTCCAGATACAACGATGCGGTATATATAGTTAACTTCGTACTTTATATTACATATTTTTCTTCCTCCAATAGTTCTTCGGATATAATCTACACCTGAAACAATAAATTGTTAAAAGCAAGGAAGAGTAACAAGTTCTGCAAATTAGTTTCATCAGGAGAGAACTGGCTGAAATGAAGCTAATACCGATGTACTGAATATCCTGCAGTGGTTAGTATACTAAAGAGTAAAACTGCATGTTTTTGTCATATCTGAAACCCTTTTCTGCTCCATACTTTATGTAAACAATGCCTGTGCATTGGCATAAGAACCATAGATTGAAAAATCATCATCCATTGTCATTCGTCACCCTGGCAATGATGCATTTGCTATTCAGAAGACTTCTTGTCCGGTTTAGTGTGTGATTTGTTACTATGATAAGGAAACATTTCCTCAACCCATCTTTCACTACACACACAGGTTGCATAGAGGAGTATAAGGATTTCTTCATCGGGCTAGTCCACGTGGAAGATGTCGCGTTAGCCCATATCACGCTGTTTGAAAACCCGGCTGCATCCAGGAGGCACCTCTGTGTGGAGCCCATATGTCACTTGAGCGATCTCGCGTCCCAAGTCGCGGAGCTCTACCCTGACTACGAAGTCCCGAAGTAAGCAACACACACTAAACACATACTTCACATGTTTGAAGAACAATAATTTCATAACAAACGACGACATGAATGGACTGTTGTCACGGTGCTAATCTCTTTGTGTTTGATCAGTTTGGTCGGCAGATTACCTGAGGACACGCATCCTGGGCTGGTGAGGGTGGAGGCGGTGCCGAAGAAGCTGATGGCACTGGGCCTGCATTTCACTCCTTTGGAAAAGATCATCAAGGATGTGGTGGAGAGCCTTCGGAGAAGAGGATGCATCGCCTGAAGGCTGGATTATTAGTTGTACCATATTCCTTCCCTTCTGTTGTAGGGTCATGATCAACCCTTGCTCCAGAGATGTGTTGTGCCCAACCCAGTGCTAGACCTTATAGTTGCCTGTATGATTGTGCAATAACAGCTGGTTGATCTACTGGTACACCTGTCTATTCTTGCTAGATACTTGCGGCTCTTAAATTGTTCATTTCCATTCTTCACTTTTTTGTTATCTTTGATGTCCTTTCTCAATCCTTTGGACATCAACCGGTACTTATCCCGTCGCAATGTTGGACACCTTACTATCTTTACAAATGATAGGCAGTACAAAATCAAGAAATGCTTTGAACCTTTGCAACTTCATTTTACAAGATGAAAATATGCTAATTTTAATTTGTCATAGGGGAACTCTTCCCAACCAAACAGCCAACTATCTGTAAAAACTCCCAAAATATACCCTAAAAAGACTATCTGTAAAAAAAAATTAACACAACAAATATAGTTTAAAAATGTTCATGCTATTTTTCAACAAAATATGTTTGCACTTTTTTAAAAAAGCTTAAAAATTTCCAAGAAATATTCCATTTTTAAGAAAAAATATTTCCACTTAAAAATGTACAACAAAACATTCTTTTCAAAAAGCATCTGATACAAAAATGTTCTTTTTAGGGAAATATTCCAATTTCATAAAAGCGTTAACTATTCTTAAAAAAAGTGTTCCATTTTTATGCAAACGTTAAATTTTATTAAAAATAAGAAAAATTCCATGTTTAACCTTATCATAGATGTTTATTAAAATTGAATATAAGAAATGGTGCACAATGGCAAATGAAAGCAGGTTGTGCCCTTTTTTCCGCCCGGTGCAATGCACGGGCATTTGTACTAGTCTTTTCTAAAAAATCGAGTGCTGGCTTTACATATTTACAACAATAAGAGCAAACACAGTTTGTAAAAGTTTTTCTTTATCACTTTCTGTTTATCAATTGAATTGCTTGAGGACAAGCAAAGGTTTAAGCTTGGGGGAGTTGATACGTCTCCGTCGTATCTACTTTTCCAAACACTTTTGCCCTTGTTTTGGACTCTAACTTGCACGATTTGAATGGAACTAACTCGGACTGACGATGTTTTCAGCAGAATTGCCATGGTGTTATTTTTGTGCAGAAATAAAAGTTCTTGGAATTATCTGAAAATCAAAGGAGATTATTTTTGGAATATGTAAAAAAATACTAGAAGAAGAATCTACATCAGGGGGCCCACACCCTGTCCACGAGGGTGGGGGCGCGCCCCCTGCCTCGTGGGCCCCATGACGCTCCACCGACCTCAACTCCAACTCCATACATTCATGTTCGGAGAGAAAAAAATCAGAGAGAAGGATTCATCGCGTTTTAAAATACGGAGCCGCCGCCAAGCCCTAAACTCTCTCAGGAGGGCTGATCTAGAGTCCGTTCAGGGCTCCGGAGAGGGGAATTCGTCGCCATCGTCATCATCAACCTTCCTCCATCACCAATTCCATGATGCTCACTGCCGTGCGTGAGTAATTCCATTGTAGACTTGCTGGACGGTGATGGGTTGGATGAGATTTATCATGTAATCGAGTTAGTTTTGTTAGGGTTTGATCCCGAGTATCCACTATGTTCTGAGATTGATGTTGCTATGACTTTGCTATGCTTAATGCTTGTCACTAGGGCCCGAGTGCCATGATTTCAGATCTGAACCTATTATGTTTTCATGAATATGTGTGAGTTCTTGATCCTATTTTGCAATTCTATAGTCACCTACTATGTGTTATGATCCAGCAACCCCGAAGTGACAATAATGGGGACCACTCTTGGTGATGATCGTAGTTTGAGGAGTTCATGTATTCACTATGTGTTAATGCTTTGGTCCAGTACTCTATTAAAAGGAGGCCTTAATATCCCTTAGTTTCCAATAGGACCCCGCTGCCACGGGAGGGTAGGACAAAAGATGTCATGCATGTTCTTTTCCATAAGCACGTATGACTATATTCGGAATACATGCCTACATTACATTGATGAATTGGAGCTAGTTCTGTGTCACCCTATGTTATGACTGTTACATGATGAACCGCATCCGGCATAATTCTCCATCACCGATCAATGCATACGAGCTTTCCATATATTGTTCTTCGCTTATTTACTTTTCCGTTGCTATTGTTACAATCACTACAAAACACCAAAAATACTACTTTTGCTACCGTTACTTTTCCTATCGTTACCACTACTATCATATTACTTTGCTACTAAATATTGCACTGCAGGCTACACACTGAACCCGAGTGATCGATCGATGGCTATTAACTGAACTCGATCGAGCGATTCCTTCGCTACTACTGCTAACTGAAGCCGATCAATGGGATGAAGAGTGAGCGTTGTGGGGGGGTTGGATGAACAGTGAGCGGTGGCGTTGCCTCTGGATGAACAGGACCCCGTGGTGTGGTGGAGGGCTGGATGAACAGTAGACGGTGGAGGGGTGCCCATGGAGGGGTGGATGAACAGGACCCCGTGGTGTGGAGGGCTGGATGAACAGTAGACGGTGGAGGGGTGGTTGAACAGGACCCCGTGGTGTGGAGGGCTGGATGAATAGTAGACGGTGGAGGGGTGCCTGTGGACGGGTGGTTGAACAGGACCCCGTGGTGTGGAGGGCTGGATGAATAGTAGACGGTGAAGGGGTGGTTGAACAGTAGCCGGCGGAGTAGCGTGCGGTGGAGGCTGGATGAACAGGAGCCCGTGTAGGCTGGATGAACAGGAGCCCGTGGAGGCTGGAGGAGGTCGACGGTGGAGATGAACAGTATCCCGTGGAGTCCCGTTTTGCGGTACGCCACACCCCTCCCGGTGAACAGGACCCCCGTTTCGACCGTAGCTCTCCAACACAAGTCCGTTTCCTCAGTTTTGCGGTGCGCCACACCCCTCCCGATCAACAGGACTCCGTTTCAACCGTAGGAGGTCTGTTTCCTCCATTTTGCGGTACGCCAGACCCCTCCCGATGAACAGGATCCCGTTTCGAACGTGGCCGGTCGACCACAAGGCCGTTTCCTCCGTTCTGCGGTACGCTAGGCCTCGTTTCCATCGCCTGTTTCGTCCAAGCCCTCCCAATGAACATGACGCATTCCGTTGCCTCCCCATGAACACGATGCATTCCGTTGCCTCCCCATGAACACGACGACGACGCTGTTTCTCCGTTCTGACCCAGCCATGTAAACGAGCCCTGGCCGTACATATGCGCGAGTAGGCGTTCAAGACCCCGCCCGTATGTACACATACGTGGCCATATTTTCATTCTTGCACCCTGGCCGCTGTACATACGTGTAAATGCTACGTGCGTGCCTCTACTACGACACGTGCGCGCCTCTACTATGACACGTGCGTGCCTCTACATCGACCAGTATGTACGTACACGTTCGCGACCAGAATGACAACGCTACGTACGCTTCGACCAGGTGGGTCCCGACTGTCAGGCACTTCCTTGCCTGCGAAGATGTAGCTGGTGGGTTCCATCAGTCAGGGGGAATCATTTTTTCATGAAATACGGTGGCCCGTCCGGTGGGTCCTACTGTCAGGTGGAGGAATAATTATTTTGCACGTAATAAGGAGGCACTTCCTTGCTGCGGCCGTGGACCCAGCTGTCAGCCTCTCCACGTACAGTCCACGTCCGATGGAAGCCGTTCCTTGACCACGTTGACCACGCCGCGCCGAGAGCACCAGGGCGGTGGATGACGGTGAGGCCTAGGAAGGGGATGACGCGGAGCCGGGGAAGACGCGGCAGTGGATGCCGACGCGTAGAGGAGTACGAGGGTTCACTAGTTCGCTGCGGTGTGAGGCTGCCGTCGCCGCAGAATAACAGGGGGTGGGGTTGAGTAGAGGGATGGCCTGGCCAGCGGTGGGAGTAGTAGGGGGCGGTGAGGCCTCCGCCGCATCGCAGCCGGCCATGGGAGGCAGGAGCACGAGGCACGACCGACGCTGGTTTGGGCGGCTGGAGCAAGAAGACCAGAGGTTGAAGAAGCACTACTGCCGTTGGATGGACATCGTACGGTCACTGGATCTAGAATCGTGCATATTGACTAAGTTGACAAAGCCCTCCATCCCCGTCAACTTAGTAGGCCCACAAGTCAGCCTCCCACCAAGGTGGGTCCCAGCTAACAGGGGGGGTATTCATTTTTTGAGCATAATAAGGAGGCACTTCCTTGCTTGCGAAGATATAGCTGGTGGGTCCGAGCTGTCAGCGGTGGTAACGTTTGTTCGCGAAATACAAAGGCCCTTTCGGCGGGTCCCTGATGTCAGGTGGAGGAATAATTATTTTGCACGTAATAAGGAGGCATTTCCTTGCATGCGGCCGTGGACCCAGCTGTCGGCCTCTCCACGTACAGTCCACTTCAGATGCATGTTGGTCGTTGACCATGTTGACCAGGCCGCGCCGAGAGCACCAGGGCGGTGGACGATGGCGAGGCCTAGGAAGGGAACGACACGGAGGCAGGGAAGACTCAGCAATTGTTTCCCATGCGGTACGACTGTACGAGGGTTTACTGGTTCGTCTGCCGTCACCGGAGAATAACAGCAGGTGTGGGTGAGTAGAGGGATGGCTAGGCCAGCGATGGGAGTACGGTGGGGCGGTGAGGCCTGCGCGGCAGCAGAGCCGGCCGCGGGAAGAAGGGAGCAGGCAGTCCCGTCGGCGCCTGTTTGAGCGGCTAGAGCAGGTAGAGCAGAGATTGAAGAAGCACGACGGCCGTTGGATGGCCATCCAACAGTCACTGCTTATGCGTCAACCTTTTTTTGGAAAGCCTCAAATCTGTGGAAAACAGCATACAGCCCATCTGCCATCATTTCTAATAATTTACAGCCCATTTGCTAAGTATTAATGTTTTTTTGGATCCCATATTATTTTTGTTAGCATTACAGCCCATATTGTGGCCACGGTTAAAACATTATACGAAATTTTGCATATTTCGGTGCGGTCCGAACTGTTTTTAATCCCGAAATTTCGACTCACATTCAAACTGATTTTAAAAATAAATGTATATCAATATAAAATCCAACAAATTCTCCACGCATAAAAATTAATGTATTTTCAAATCTCAAATTGAAGAAAAGATATTTGAAACTAATTGCCTGTTTGATGTGTTTTAAAAATGTACAACCCATTTCTCATTACTGATGGGCCATTTTCTCGGCCAGCCGAATGAAAGCTCTCCTCATCTTGAAAGATTTGCAGCCCAACAGGCCTGACAAAGCGACTTACTTGGCAAATCACAAAAAAACTGGGTTGTGGCCGTGGACCCAGCTGTCAGCCTCTCCACGTACAGTACTCTTCCGATGGAATGTCTTTGACCACGTTGACCATGTCGCGCCGAGAGCACCAAGGCGGTGGACGACGGCGAGGCCTAGGAAGGGGACGATGCGGAGCCGGGGAAGACGCGGCAGTGGATGCCCACACGGAAAGGAGTACGAGGGTTCACTGGTTCGGCTACGGTGTGAGGCTGTCGCCGCCACAGGGCCTAGCTAGCGGTGGGAGTAGTAGGGGGCAATGAGGCCTCATCGGCAGCACAACCGGCCACTAGAGGCTGGAGCAGGCGGTCTCCCCGACGCTGGTTTGGGCGGCTGGTGCAAGAAGAGCAGCGATTGAAGAAGCAGCAGGACCGTTCGATTCAAATCCAACGGTTACTGCTGCTAGAATCGTTTGTTGACTAAGTTGACAAGCCCTGCGTACACGTCAACTTAGTAGGCCCACAGGTCAGCCTCCCAATCGGTGCGCCCTAGATGTCAGTGGGAGGAATCATTTTTTTTGCGTAATAAGGAGGCAGTTGATTGCGTGCGGCCAGGCCAGCGGAGGGAGTAGGGTGGGCCGGGGAAGCCTGCGCGGCATCACAGCGGGCCACAAGAGGAGGGAGCAGGCAGTCCCGCCGATGCTAGTTTAGGCGGCTGGAGCAGGAAGATCAGATATTGAAGAAGCACGTCGGCCGTTGGATGGACATCCAAAACTTGCTGCTAGAATCGTGTGTTCACTGACAAAGCCTTGCGTAAATAAGTCAGCCTCGAAATCTGTGGCGTGTACAGCCCATTTGCTATTATTTTTATAATTTTTACTCATTTTCTAATTCGTATGGAATTTATTGCAGCCCATTTTCCATTTTTAGAATTGCTGGCCATTTTCTGGTCAGTACCAGGGTCAAAAAATTAACTAAATATGCGGGAAATTTTGAAAATTCACAAATTTTTGCTAGGGAACGAAATATTCTTAATCCAAAAATTAATAGCCATACTAAAACAAATTTAAAAATAAATTAGTGCTATGTCATGTTAAATCCAATGAAATACGTATAAGATATCAGTGAAGAACAAAAACAAAAAAAGAAACTTATATCCCATTTGCTATAAATTTTTTGGAATTTTCAACCCCTTTTGATATTACTTTTAACAGACATTGACCATACTCTTAAGCCAGGCCGGAATGCATCCCTCCTCGTCTTGAAAGATTTGCAGCCCAGTAATTCGGAGAAAACAAATAGGCCTAGCTTGGGTATTCTTCAAAAAGAAATACTGGGCTACCTATTTTCCCAAAGAACTGGTGCATGAGCATTTAGCTTTATTTATTTATTTATTTACTTATTTATGTTTAGGGGACCATGAGCATGTACCTGGGCCGGATTGATGTGAGAGCCTCCCTTCCAGTTAATTATGGGCTTCTCTATTGGGCCTTCATCAGTGGGCTGCATGTTATCAACAAGTGGAAAATGTGTTGCGAGTTTCAAAAAAAATGTGTTCCGTACAATAAATAATATGCGCTACGTACGGTACGGGGCACTAAAGGATCGAACCATGCAACGACTTCCTAAACATTGTGTTTGTCGTTCTGACAACACATTTATTCAACCAACAGACGAAATATACTACTGATTGTACATTGAAAACAGCAGCAGCAGCAACCAGGGCTGGGGGTGCAACAGAAGCAGTAAGCAGGCCAGAAGAGTGAAGACGCAGCTCTCTCTTCCAAACCAAACATCAGCCATCATTACAAAAGGGCTACCAAAAAAGAACAAGTGTATGCATTAAACTAAATAAAGATCCTACTACACCAAGTGTACGCATCTAACTAACTAGCTCAGTTAGATGTTACTATTTATTAAGTTGTGGAGATTGGCTGACGGCTTGAACCAGATGGGTGCCTGACGGGGGAAACTTCAGCCAGGAGGTCGAAGTCTGATACTTGTGACCCTCTCTCCTACTTTGGGCTACAGAGCGTGGCGGCACATATCAGGGTATGGTGCATGCAGAGACGCATGGTACGATGTGTACATACAGTTTTGCCTGATGAACGAAACCGCGCTGCCATCATGATCCTTGCCGTCGGTTATCTCCTGGTTAATCGGATAATTCAGTCCGACAAAACAGAGAGCATGTACCAAGGCTAATTACCAGCCCCCAGTCAAAAATTCCTGAAGGCCCAGAGAAGTTGGGATCCTTCTCAAAGACCTTGCAGCGACTGTGATTGTATTCAGCAAAACAACACATCCGGTACATGCGAACGATCATCAATCTTTCGCTGTCGTCTGATCGAGCCAGGAACCACCTACAACTGCCATGCCGCTTTTCTTTGAAAGGTTCTGGGATTAGGAAGGCTAGGGACACCAGGCAGCCTACAACATCATATCAAGTTGGAGTCAAATAAAAAAGGGCTCTTTGTTTAGTCAATCTTAAGAATAGCAGGTTATGAGCATGAGTATTTTTTCAGCAAATGTTGACAGTAATATAAGCAAGCCTCATGATATCATAGGAAAGTAACATACTGCTGTAACAGCCATTTGTAGCGATGACTGGAGTAGGCCAGCAATACGTCCAACCGTAGAAGGAGTCGACAGCGTAAATGAAGCCCTTGTGTTCAATGGCATCAGAGAACCATGGAGGATGTATGATCCTGCGATGGACGTGCAGATTTATCCACTTACCGTAGTGACCTGTCAGATAGGTGAGACCGCGGTTGAAGAATGCAATTAGCCCGAAGTCTTTATAATTCTCTTGTGGGCACTTGGCAGATTACAACCTTGAGCAAATCAAACTTGGTATCATGTTGGCTACTGTAAGATTCCAAGTATTCTAGGCCGCGGTGCCAAAGCAGTGCAGTGTTAATCGAAGGAAGGGGGATCAATCGTGGGGTGTAGACCTCCACGAGCATCCAGCTACCGCGATCGTCGACGAGCACCATCCAAGACGTGTTTATGCCGACCCAGTACATACCGTTAATGTAGTTGTGGCTGACGGGGATCGGATCGCAATCAAGGGGGTTGATGCTCGCCACCCTATGATCGTTATGTTGCGTGACACGCCATTTTTGAAGATTAGGCAGCATCAACAAGCAAGGAGTTGGCTTAAAAAGCTCTGGCCCGAGGGCTTTGAGTAAACGGTACAGCCCCGACGAGCACGCGGCGAGCGGCATGGTACTGAGATTGTCCACACGGGAAACAATGAGCTTGATTACCTCTGCGGGGAGCGAATTCCAGCCACTCTTTCGGCGGACGCTGCTCGGTTCTGCCATTGTTAGTGCTTGGGTTTCGGACGAGGGGGGAGGCGCCTTAGCGGGGATGGAAGATTGGACGAGATTATGTGCGGACAAAGATGGAGAAGCGAATATGTGCTGCGGGAAGTGGACATGTGATGATGACTACAACATGCTGCTTGACTTACGAGACACATACCAGCAGCGTAGGGTCATGTCGATGCCAGACAACTTGCTTGAGTGATCACAGTACTGGTACTCCCTATAATGCTATGCCCTAACTTGCTTGAGTAGAGTAGTAGAGTAGGACTCTGCTCTACTACTAGCACCGGAGGAGTAGTATATTCTAATCTAAAATAGTTACAAACTTCAATGCCCGAGCGTGGAACGACTATGAACCATGCTCAAAGACCGTGTCTATGTGGTGTTTGGACATGGGCGACAACCTCAACGCCAACGGTGTAGCTCCCGTTGCACCGTATGTGTTTCTGTCCTTCCTATTCGAAATCGTGGTAAAATTCATGTTTCTACTCTGTATCCTACTACTATGCTAGTCCACATGATTAGTTGCGAACAACGACTTCTTCCCCGACCTCAGCAACCTCATCCTCGACGACATGGGCGACAACATCAATGCTAGCAACCGGTGAGATACAGGGTGTAGGAAGCGGTTTGGGAATTTGCATGCCTTTCCAACCAGTGAGATACTCTGTACAAAGTACGACAGAGAAATAACCACAGAGAAGGAAGCTAAAAGTAAACAATCAAACGAGCATTTTTGCTTTTGTTTTGCATTGAATCGTTTCACAAGTTTGACTAGTGCTGTTTTTCTACTTTTACAAAAACCGCATCGTAATGCTAAAACATGCATTTGCACGTACATAAGTAATAGTAGTACTCCCTCCATCTAGGTGTATAAGTCTTCCCTCCTTCTTGGTCACGGTGCACAACCGAAGATGACTTATTGACCTGGACGGAGGGAGTAGCACAGTATGCAAGCATATATCGAGAGAGACGTGTAGTGCGATAGTGGAAAAAAATTACTCTATATGAGACCAGGTCTCACGGTTAGCAGGTGAGACCCGTCCTGATGGAGGACACGTGGCTTTTAAGTGGGGGTGGGGATGCTTTGTGATTTGTGAATGCCACGTGTCATCTATCAGGATGGGTCTCGCGTGAGACCTGGTCTCATAGAATTCTTTTCCTGCGATAGTATATAGTAAAGTTTGTGCTATATGCACGTACTTGCAAAATGCGTACGAATACACAAGGTTTCCGAACTTTCCCTTTTACATACTTAATTAAGGACGCTAAAAATTCCAGAACGTTCAGGATTTATCATTTGCGTCCCAAAACTAATGAGATCGCCTTACGAAACAAAAATTATACTCCTAAAAGCCACAGCGCTCGCAAGAGCGCTTGCGGCGCGCCACGAGTGCCCTGGTGCGCGGCTGTTTCCCAGCGCGCCGACACAACGCCTCTTCCTCAGCCTCGCAACTCGCGAGGTGCTGATTGGCAGCTTGCCGGCGGGCAAGCGCGATCTCACCGGTGTGGTGATCCGGCACCAACAGGTACTCCTCCTCGCTGGAAGTGTGCACCCGGCCCACGTACCGCCAAGCGTAGATGAGGCACTTGGGCCCAAATGTAGTCAGGGCGTCGGCACGAGCGTCCTCCGCCACCCTCACGGTCCTCGCACGAGCCTTCTGCCAAAGAGCCAATTGCCTGACTCTCTCGGACGCGACATAGGCGTCCTAGGCAGCTTGTTCCGTGGTGCGCTTCTCTTCCTCGGCCTTCTTCTCTGCCTCTATTTTGGCATGCTCTGCTGGAGGCAAAGCCTCCCACAAGGCGACATCCATTTCTTTCCAAATCTCCTCAAGGCTGGGGGGGCTCGGCGGGCGGCGCGGCGTTCTCCTCCTAGCGCGGAGCCGACGCGTCCTCCGGTGCGCGTGCTGGCGAGATTGGGAACGCTGACGCGTCCACCTCGACGCGTCACGGTGAGGAGCGGAACACCGACACGTCCTCCTCGACTAGTGGCGGCGAGGAACGGAACGGTGACGCGTCGCGGCGAGGAGCGGAACACCGACGCGTCCTCCTCGACTAGTGGCGGCGAGGAACGGAACGGCGACGCGTGACCGTCCGCGCGGTGCAGCGAGGGGCTCCTAGGGCTTGGGAGGGGCGATGCCATGGTGGTCGACATGAGAGGGAGGGGGAGGAGATAGCGATGAACATGAACGTGAGGGGGAGGAGATAGCGATGTCGTTGGAGGCACAGTATTTATAGTGAGCAATGGCACACCTACGTAAGATATGGACTGAGCTGCACTAACTTAATTGCCGGTCCAGTTGCATCACTGACATGTGGGCCGGACCCCTGTTGGGCCCATATGTCAGTGACCGAATGCACCTGCAGTTAAGTAACAGCTACATGGGCATATTTGTTGGAGTAAATTACGGGGGAGCGAAGGGGTGGAAATATTGCTGGTCACAACGGATTAGACGAGCGTGGGGGGAGGAGAGTCATGCATGCAGATTTTTTCACACGGGGTGGGGTGGTGGGACCGCCGGAGGGAGAAGGAGAGTTTGGCAGGCATATTCTTTCACACATGGAGAGAAAAAAAATTGGAGACGAACGGGCTTCCTGCAGGTATGGGGAACGGTGCATAATAAGTCATCTTGCATGCCGAGCTAGGTATAGTCTCAAGTCATTAAAAACAAACACGCCCCACACATGTTCATATTTCAAGGTGCACTAAATTATTGCATGCGATGATTAAGGCTGGCCATAATGGTGGTATCTTAGCTGGTATCATGCACACGGGAATAGCAAACATGCTGATGTGGCAAAGAATTAAAGAACAGAGGGGGGTTAGAGTAACTAGAGTTCATGCATGCATTGGTAAACACATTTTTTGTGGAGAACGATAGCACTAGTTGAGTACTTTTGCAGACTTCAAAAACTATTCCACAATGTGTCAACATTCACAATGTCAAATCAATATTTTTACACTCATTATAAAACGTAGTTCTTATACTAGTACTAGTTGAGTACTCATTATAATCAGTACTCCCTCCGTCTATGTGAGAAAGTCATGTTAGATTGTGCACTGTGACCAAGGAGGAGGGGAAAACGAGTGATCTTAATGTTTATAATCAGTACTCCCTCTGTCTAGGTGAGCAAGTCATCTTAGATTGTGCATTGTGACCAAGGAGGAGGGGAAAACGAGAGATCTTAATGTTTATAATCAGTACTCCTTCCGTCTAGCTGAGCAAGTCATCTTAGATTGTGCACTGTGACCAAGGAGGAGGGGAAAACGAGAGATCTTAATGTTTATTTGCTAATTAATAGCATTGCATGTAATGAACTAACCACTGCATGTCGTTTTTGGTAGTCTCAAGTCATTAAAAGCATGCACACCAACATATCCTATTGGTTGATATGTCAAGAAACAAGAAATGAGGTAGAAGTTAATGCACCGTGCCTAAGACTAGCCACAATGGATAGTAACATACACTAGTAACATACACATATCCCTAGACTATGTTACTACCTTCATAGTGGGTAGTAAGTTAAGTGTGGTAACATGCAAAGATTCATTTATTAGGTTATAGATTCATATTGCATTGGGACATGTGATGTTACAGTAACTAGCTAAGTTACTACAATTACCTCTCTCTTCATTAACTCATTGCCACATAAGCAAATCTGGTGAGTTGGACTCGATGTTACCGTTGAAGTTACTCCCTCTGTAGCTAGTCTAAGTGTTTTGGGAGTATTGTAGATATTGATATTTTTAGTATAAATTTGGTCGTGGGATTTCATTGATGCCTGTCAAAGCGTTGACAGGTCTGCTATGCGTGACCTGAAGATGAAAGCGTTGAGCATCTCGAAGTTGATCAACAATCTTCAATTGTTAAAGATTAGCCGTTCGGCCAATAAGGTGGCACACTTAATCGCTAAGTATAGCTTTGACAATAGATTAGATGGTATTCTTGTAAATAACGTACCGCCCTGTGTGGTGAATATTGTATCGAATGAGTGTACTGGTGTGGCTGGTTAATTAATATAAGGTGGTGTTAAAAAAAGTATAAATTTGGTCAAACACTTTGCAAATGGTTGACGGGAGTAAAAAGGACCAAAGGGAGTATCATGCATGCGGAGTAGGAAAAAAATTGCTTGTCTAAAAAAGGCAAAAAGAATTGCTCATTTATAGCCGGTCGAAGTCTCAAAGGACGTGACCGCGCGAGGGAGGCGAAGGTCATGGGAGGCGCGACATTTGACGGAATTAAGTGAAGTTACATCCACGCGCCGGCATGGCGTGCGAACAGGCAGAAGCTATACTGTCAGGCCTACGATATGGGTCTAGTAGACATGACATCTAGGGGGTCCTGCATAGTTCTCGAGAACTCTTTGGGGGCTTGCGGCCGTTTATCCACCGGGCAAGCCAGCAACCCCACGCCGTTCGCACGCCCTACTCGTCCCCATCTTTGACCTTACAACAGTTCACTCCCAGTCGTCCCATCCTTTCACATTAGTTCGCTCCCAGTTTTTTGCGGGGTACAACAGTTCAACTTCTCCTAACCCTCCTCCAAAATACATGGCCTCCCAAATCTCCATGGTCGCCGCTGAGTACCAGGTTAGAGCCATCACCGGCGATCAGTTCATCATCATCTACACACGTGGATCCGAGACGGTGAAAGCATGGCTTACTCGCTTCCTACGCATGTTCAACAGTTCAACGGATGAGTGGGTCACTAGGCTAGATGTTGAGTACACCACAGTCCTTGGACGAGAGAAGGATCTAAAGGACGAATAGAGGAAGAAGCCCACCATGATCCAGGTTTGCGTACATAACGTTTGCTTGGTCTACCACATATGCCGTGCCGACGTTGAGTGCCAGGATTTTAAGAACTTCCTCAAGGACAAAAGAGTGAAATTCGTTACTGTAGGCTTTAAGAACGGCCGTGACGTCCTGCGTCAGACAGGTCTCGTTGTAGGCCAGCCCTTCGATCTCCAAAAGGCAAGCCTGGTGTCCTCCTCTCAACCTTCAATGTTGACCCTGGCAGCAGCCATGATTGATCCTTCATACGCTATACTGAAGAAACCTCATCACGAGTTCCATCATGCATGGGAGTCGAAGACATTAGATGAAGATCACATCCTGTACGCAGCAATGGATGCCTACCTTTGTTTAAATATCTACAAGGGTTGGATGAAGAAGCAGAGCCAGTGTCCGGTTCAAGCAAAGAAGCGTCGGCGAAGAGGAAGAGGGACGAGGACGAATTCGAGGACGTGTACTCGGACTCCAAGTAGGTGGCAGTGCCGTCGCTCATGCTGGTTCTACTGCAGTGTCAAGCGGACTAGTTGCTTATTAGTATATTTTCACGGGTATGTTGTGCTAAGGCCCCAGCAGAACTATGGGGCTGTTTGGATTGTGACTATCTTTGCCATATGTTGCCACATGATTTTTGCCACATTGTCACACTTGCCTTACTTGAGTTGCTGAAATTGTTAGCCATACTTTGGCTTGCCTAAGGGAATCTTGCCACACTTTTTGTGTCTATGACATGTGGGGTTCACTGCTCATAAAAAATTCCTTGTCTCAAGTGTGGCTAGAACCAAACACCTACCTAACTTGGTCAAACTTGCCTAAGGTTAGGTGTGGCAAAGTGTGGTAATGTGTGGCTAGGAACCAAACAGCCCCTATGTTTATGTTCTTTCTTGTTATTTGAACTCTTTAGTATGTACAGTAGTACTAGTACTATGTCTTACTACTGTTCTTCTTGCAGTTGGTACTACTGCTCGTATCTTCGTGTTCCTACTGTACTTAATAAGTTCGTACTAGTAGTATAATTTGGGTCAGTCGATTTGTGAAAGAAGTTCGACGAAGCGAAGGAAGAAGACGGCAGAAGAGGTGGAAGAAGCCCTTCTAGCCATCCATGTTACATCAAACGGCTCACATGAGTCGACTGACCCAAATTGCTCCTTCAGATTGCAGGATCCACGTGGCATTCAAGGTCTCGAAGGTAGATTCCACGTCCGCACCCGGTTTGCGGGCTCGACGCGCGCACGACCGGCATCCGCCGCGACAGCCACCATGCGCGCCTCCTACGCGCGGGCGGAGAAGACAATGACATGCTAGTTCCTCCTCGCCGGTGTGCTGGAGCACGCGCTCGTCCTCCTCTTCGTACGCTGCGTGCATAGACGTGGCTCCACCAGCTGCTCGCGTGCTTGGCAGCGCGGCGGCATCGTGAGGAGGGACTGCAGATGACGTGAGCGGGCGAGCCTTTGGCTTCATGGCACAGGGATGGCGGCGACACGGCGGTAATGGGCGAGAAATTGTTGGTCGGAGCAGGCGGGTGCCGGCATGCGCAACGGCGGCGGTGGCATATTGATGAGTGCGCGTGTGGGAGCTTACTTTAGTTTTATATATAAGGTTGGTCAAACTTAAAAGAAAACCGTACAAGTACACGCAAACATTAGACTTAGGCAGCGCTTTTATTAGTTACTAGCTTATGTTCTTGCCCATTGTGACCAGCCTTAGTACCACGGCCACGATACGGAATCATGTGCAAGCGCGTGAACCGCGGCCGCGCGGTCGATCGAACGGTGTGTCAGCGTGTCGCGCTCGAAGGACATCCACCGAATCTTTTTGTGTGTGTGAAAACAATCCTCGAATATTACTCAACTTTTTTTTCCTGTGAAAGTTCTTGACGCTGCAATATTTCCATATATTTGAATTTAGCTCCAGTTCGTGTTTATTTGGATTTGGACGTTTTAGGTGTGCCCTAGTTTTTTTTAATACTAATTTTGTGTGTGTGACTGACAGAGAACGCATGTATGTGCCCATATGTGTGTTGTGGCAGAAGGGCAATGTGGAGACGGTGTGCGTGTGATACAGACATATAGAGGTGTGAATGTTCAAATGATCGTGCATGAGTGAGACATAGACAAATGCCGATATGTTGTGTATACATGAGAGAACGGTCTTCTAGTTTACTTGTGTGTGTGTGTGAGAGGGAGAGAGGGAGAGAGAGAGACAGAGAGAGGAGCATCCGTAACACAACAACTATCTCTCTCGATTCGTCCGTCCCTCGCAGGGTCGCATGCACCACATGCATCAACGCGCACATTTTGACACCCTCACCCGGCCCCTGCCCACCTCAAGGCCCGCACAATCTCTTCGTGAATACCCATTTCTCTCCTTAGGTTTGTTTTCTCTCAGTATCTCACACACACACACACACACATGCGCACGCGCGCACACACACACAGAGAGAGAGAGACACATGCTACACAACACACACACACTCCCCCGAGCACACAATTCATCCACATCCAAGGTTATACGACGACCACTCTCGCTTGTCCTTCTTCCCACCCCAACATGCACAACATCTCAATCTTCAAAGAGGGCAACGAGCAGATCAAAGACGGCGACCACACCGCACTAGAGAATGCGGGGTCATTTGGAAGCAAGGTGATGTGACGATGGCTGACTGACTCCTCCCCCACCCTCTCTCTCTCTTGCACAAAATTACCAATCCCTCTCTCCCCTGCACAAAATTGTCAATCCCTCAACCCACGAGATCCTTCCCCTCTCGTCCATGTTTTTCCTGCTCTGTCATCAAACATGTTGTCTCTTCTCCTTCCACGTATACAGAATCCAGATGCACACGCATCTCATGTATATTACATGTATGCATCTTTCTCACAAACCTAACTTCTTCCTCTCTCTTTCTCTCTCTATCTCTCTCGTTAGGTTTGTCTCCTACTCTCTCGTCCACATACATACAATCTTTCCCTCCCTATCTGCTCCATCTTCAAAAGCTCTCTCTGCACGTTTCATTCACACATTGGGATATGTCAAAATGTTGCTTCTATAATGGCTGATGTAGAGTTATGGTTGTTCTTGTTGCATCCTACAAAGTAATAACTATGAAATGCATTTATATTCTCATTTGACTGGGATTATGTGAGTTTGAGCATGTTGTCAAGTACTATAGACCTTGTATACATCTTGAGATTCGACAATGATTGTAACTATTGAATTGTATAGACCATTACATTCGAAGTCAATAGCCTAATATATTTATTTCACAATTTCAACAAATGATTAGTTCACTACAAACTAAGAAAACAAATGTGTACTCCCTTCATTTTTATTTAAGTCTGCATATTAGCATTGGTCAAAGTCAAGTTTTGTAAACTCTCAGAAAGCTTATAACAAAAAATATTAACATATACAATAACAAATAAATACCATTAGATTCATTATTGAATGTACTTTCACATCATACATATTTTTTATGGTAAATGTTCATATTTTTCTATAAACTTGGTCAAACTTTAGGAAGTTTGACTTCGGTCAAAACCTAATATGCAGAGTTTACTACTGCTACTCGCTAGTTGCTTAGCTGAATCACTCAACACGCCACACGGGGAGTCCAGTGTCACAAAATTTTGAGGTCGGCAGGAAAATCTCCAGCGACCCTGATTCGAGAAGTGGGAAGTCACCATCATAGCCTTCGAAACAGGCCAACGGATGACGCTTGGTAGGGGGCTGTTTTCGTAACTTCAGTTTCACCCTACCCAGCCAACCCCACCCCGGCACCCAGAGTAGTACACCTGAATACTCCCCAATTTCTATCGCCACCGCAAAATAGACTTCTCCACGGCACCGCAGCCTTCTTGCTCCTCCCCTTTACATCGCCGCACTCGTCCACCGCAGCGCATCTACCTAATCGACAACCTCGTACGCCAAACTGGAGCCGGTCCATCGTCGCCGTCGTACACGGAGCCTCTTCCACGGCATCGTCTTCCACGGTCTCGTATCTGCTTCCCGGAAGCCGATGCCAAGCGCAGAAGTACCACCATTGTGGACAATGAATTGACTCCCGTTGCCGACCATGACTCACAGAGGCCGCCGCGACCATCATTCTCCTCCTCGATTGGTAGTGTGTGTATTGAATCACTTAGCAGTACATGTGCAGTTCTAATTTTGTTCATACCTACCCTTCAAATTTCTTGGGTGCTATTGTTCTCGTAAAAGTAATTGGTTATAGCCTCCATTGTCCAACAGAATATCATCTTGTAATTGTGTGTCGCTCCTGTATCGCGCTGTGCTTGGGTAGGTTTTTCATCTACAACCAGTAGTGTGGCAAATGATGGAAAGGTTTTTAGAACTAGCAAAATGCCCATGCATTGCACGCATCAAGATGCATTTGTATGAGTAGTTTATCTTGTTGGAGATGCTCTAACATGGCAGACGAGTGCTTTAATGTTGCCCACAAGATGCACGAGTATTACTAGTCGTATATTTTTCTTGCCATGTTGAGATTTTAAAACCACGAGTGCGAACATGCAGAGGAGCAATGAAGATCAAACACAGGATATTCGGGACATCTTCAAGGAGCATGGCAAGTTAAAGAGGAGCTGCACCGAACCTGTAAAACGAGCTTTGGTAAATAACACCCTTTCAATTACTTCCGTGTAGCCTCGTGTTCTTCAATGTGTATATGTTGTAGTTTTTGTTTCTCTTAAGCGTGGTGTTCTTCGATGTGTAATAAGAAGAGTCTTAATCATCCTAATGATTTTGTTTTTAGCTTGATGTAGGAAGTGGGTGTTCTCGCCTTGTAGTCTGTTTTTATTTATTTATTCCTTTTGAATTTACTTCTCCGAGTTCTGTTTATTAGGATTCTACTAAATGGATATAGGTTCCTCTGAGTATTGATCTAAAAAAGAAGTAACTTCATGTCAGGATGAAGTTCCTGCGAGGAGGGAAGTATGGTCAACCTCGAGATCATGTTTCCGTAATGAGGCTGGATTACACACAAGGTGCCAGTTCCCTAATGATGCTGGATTAGACACAAGGTGCAAATTCCCAGATGATGCTGGATTACACACAAGCTAGGTGGAGTCGTCAGTTGTTCGTGTCCTCGTGGCATTAGTAAAGGCTGAAAGAAAGCGTCCAACAACCCTTGAGAATGTAGCTGAGTTCCTGAAAAAGCGAAAAGAGCAATCAGATGCTCTTTTCACCCAAGCCAAAGAAGAGATGGAAGAAGCTAGAAATAAGATAGCAGAGGCAGAGCAGGCTAGGCGTCTCCTGCTATCTAAAACTGTTGTCAATACAAAATTTCCTTCATAATATCTAGGTTCAAATGTTTATCTAGTCAGCATGCCTGTTGTGATGTCCGTGCATCTACTGATGTGGCACAAAATGTTTTTTTTGGGTCATGTATTAACAGCAATTACTTTCCAAACAATAACAGATGAAGCATTGGACATGGTATAGTTCATGCGCAAGCCCGACATTCCAAGTTCAACTTCCACATCAAACTCATGTTCACAGATATCTGCACATTCATACATAATGTCCACAACCATGATTCACTTCAAAGCCAAAAAATGTGAGGAGAGTTATAAATAAAGAAAATCCTCTACTAGTTCCTGCTACCAGTGCGAGCACAACAAGTCAAGACCATGCGTAAATTAATTATATTGTAGTCATTTTTTGTGTTCTAAAATACATGCCGACTCGTGGAAGGACGTGTTGCTGGCACACGCGCGGATTCAATGAAGGCAGGCGGGGCAGTCTTAAGCTGGTTGCACGCGGCGAGGAGGCATGCTCTGCCGGGCCTGCAGCGAGTGCGGCCCTCTTGGCCGGCGCACCGGTTCAATGCCTGCGCTATGAGAGCTCGCGTCCGTGTCAGAGCAATCACTCCCTCCGGTCCTTTTTTGTTTGGGTATAACAAAATCTCATTTTCCATTCACATTTTAGTGGTAGGAGTTGTGCGTGTGTGTCTGTGAGAGAGAGAGAGGAGACGGTAGTCGGGGTTGTCTGATCGGTAAACAAATGAATTATGTCAGTCTGGGATGGAGACGAAAAGGAGACCGCAACAAATGTTGTGTCTACACGAGAGATAGAGAGAGTAATTTTAGTGGTATGAGTCATACGTAGAGACATATTGGGTGTGTGAGAGAATCCCATAGAGAGAAAGACAAAGTGAAAGACGAGTGGAGACTGTGTGTTTGGCAGTGAAAAAGAAAGCTTAGGTAGCGAGTGATACCAGAGAACAGTAGAGACGTGAGAGATAACGAAAACCGTGTAATTTATAATGATAGGGAGAGTGTGACACTTCTGAAGGGAGACGTCGAGAGACCATGTTTGCGAGGATAGGAGCAACATGAAGTGAGCGTGCGGGTGAGCTGGAGAAAAGAGAGTGATAGCTACCTAAAGGAGCATGCATGCGAGAGAGATGGGCGTGAAAGGAGTGAACAAAAAAGGGATTCAAATATTTGAATTCGAGATGATGATACATGTAATCCATACTCGAACCAAAATTGATCTATCAAACATGCATACTCATATGAATTCACGCACATCTATGTTATTTAATATGTAGATATTACAGATCCATACATTTTAGTAGAACATAATTTGGTTAAAAAATTTCGAATTCAACCTTAAGATTTCGAGATCGCTGTATTTGTAGATCATATTATACATATAAAGGAGCGAAATTCTTTGTTGTGCTTTTGAAAGTATATATATATATAAATGATGTGTATAGAATGTAATTGCAATTGAAAATGGATCCCGCCCGAAAAAAATAAAATACAAACGGGATTCGAATTGAGTTGGCACGGTAAAACGCACTCTGCAAAATTTGAACGAAGCGGGGAAAGTCGCAGTAACCGCCCGAAACCAAAATTTGCGAGATGGAAATCACTACTGCCTATCCCTGCCACGCAAAGCCTATATGCTGGATTTCTATAGGTTTCGATAGGGGTAGGTTTGTAATTTCACCCAACCGTGACGTAACCGCCTCTCACCCGGATTCATACACGGTGGGCGCCAAAACACAGTGTGTCCTCGGCCGAAATCGACTCCCTCCCCGATTCATATTCGTACACGGTGGGCGCCAAAAACAAACTCTCGTCGGGAAATATTCGGTGTATGCGAGATTACCGTCCTATCCCCGACCGACTAGTGTTGCTGTGATGTAGTAGAAATTTGAAACGGGGGCTAAGTTTGTAAATTGTCTCGCATTTGAGACAAGCGTGCCCTGAATACACGGGTTCCCCCCTTCCTCTCTACCTCCCTTTTCCCCATTCGTACTCCGTGGGCGCCAAAACACCCTCTCCACCCCACCCTCCTCCGTCCGCCGCCGTCCGCCACCCCATCCACCGCCGTCCTCCTCCACCATGCCGGAGCTGATACCCTAATGCCGCCGTCCATTACAAGAGATGGACCTCTCTCATCCACGGCTTCGGACCGGGATCCTTGCATCCCGTCCTCTCGCTTCATCCTTGCCGTCGTCCACCTTGCCGGCGCCGCTCCTACGACCGTCTCATCCACCGCGCCCCGCCGCCACCGTCTACCCTCCTAGATCTGCTTCCACGCCGCCGACAGCCATCGCTACTGCAGCGCCATCAAATTCTCAACAGATGCCTACACGGTGCCGCACCAGAGGCGGTACTCTTTCGTATCTTCTCAACTTATTTATCGCAGCAAGAAAATAGATCTCCACTGCTTTACTCTGATTTCTTGTCTTGGTTGCGAAGTTTCCTGAGGGAGTCCTGGATTAGGGGATGTCCGGATGGCTGGACTATACCTTCAGCCGGACTCCTGGACTGTGAAGATACAAGATTGAAGACTTCGTCCCATGTCCGGGAGGGACTTTCCTTGGCGTGGAAGGCAAGCTTGGAGATACAGATATGTGGATCTCCTACCATTGTAACCGACTTTGTGTAACCCTAACCCTCTCCGGTGTCTATATAAACCGGAGGGTTTTAGTCCGTAGGACAACATACAGAACAACAATCATACCATAGGCTAGCTTCTAGGGTTTAGCCTCTCCGATCTCGTGGTAGATCTATTCTTGTACTACCCATATCATCAATATTAGTTAAGCAGGACGTAGGGTTTTACCTCCATCAAGAGGGCCCGAACCTGGGTAAAACTTCGTGTCCCTTGCCTCCTGTTACCATCCAGCCTAGACGCACAATTCGGGACCCCCTACCCGAGATCCGCCGGTTTTGACACCGACATTGGTGCTTTCATTGAGAGTTCCTCTGTGTCGTCGCCGTTAGGCTTGATGGCTCCTATGATCATCAATAGTGATGCAGTCCAGGGTGAGACCTTCCTCCCCGGACAGATCTTCGTCTTCGGCGGCTTCGCACTGCGGGCCAATTCACTTGGCCATCTGGAGCAGATCGAAAGCTATGCCCCTGGCCGTCAGGTCAAATTTGGAAGTTTAAACTACACGGCTGACATCCGCGGGGGCTTGATCTTCGACGGATTCGAGCCACTGCCGAGCGCGCCGCACTGTCGCGATGAGCATGATCTAGCTCTGCTGCCGAATAGTGCCCTGGAGGCCGCGCCCGCATCGTCTTTGACCCTTAATTCGGAGCCAACTGCGCCAATCGAGGATGGGTGGTTGGATGTTGCCTCGGGGGCAGCGATCCTAATGGCATTCGAGCCGAACACCAGCCCCGCTCTCCATGAGACTCGTGACTCCAAGGAGCCGGACTCCTCTCCGGACTCCGAACCCTCCGCGCCCCTGCCGATCAAATCCGATTGGGCACCGATCATGGAGTTTACTGCCGCGGACATCTTTCAGCACTCGCCTTTCGGCGATATTCTGAAGACACTAAAGTCTCTCTCTTTATCAGGAGAGCCCTGGCCGAACTATGGTCAGCAAGGTTGGGATACGGACGATGAAGAAATTCAAAGCCCACCCACCACCCACTTCGACTTCGACTCCAAAGACATCGACGGTATGGACGCCGATGCAGGAGACGATGAAGAACCAGCGCCTATTGGGCCCTGGAAAGCCACCTCGTGATATGACATATACATGGTGGACACCCCAAAAGAAGGAGATGGCGATGGAACAACGAAGGATGACCCCTCCAAGAAACAGCCTAAGCGCCGGCGCTAGCGGCGCTGCTAAAAATCCCACCAAAGCAAATACAGTGATTCCAGCACGGGAGATAATAATACTCCGGAGAGTGCCGAAGAAAACCCCCTCCAACATGATCCAGCACATGAGGATGGAGAAGCCAGCCCTCATGAGAGAGCGGCAGATAGAGAGGTCGAGGACGATAATTATATGCCTCCCTCCGAAGACAAGGCAAGCCTCGACGACGACAAATTCGTCGTTCCAGAGGATCCCGTCGAGCAAGAGCGTTTTCAATGCAGGCTTATGACACGGCAAGAAGATTCAAGAAAAAAATAGCAACAGCGATCAAGATTTGCTAGTCGACAGATGGACTGAAATCCTTGCGGCCGAGGAGCATAAACTCGAATGCCCCTCCAAGAGCTACCTAAAGCGCAGGTTGCTACCCTGATTAGAGGAAGCACTTAAACCTACATCACCAGCACTTGATACGGCCGACCGGCCACCTTGTGGCCGCGACAGAGAGGCCTTTCGGCCCTCCACTCAAGCCGCACCCCGCACCAAGGCACGGGAAAATGCGCCAGACCTGCGAGATATGTTGGAGGACAAGGCAGGGCAAACATGATCAATCTACGGATCGCGTGGGCGCCCCATGACTCGAGACGATAACCGTCACGCCGGACACAAATCCGGTAGGGCCGAACACAGTAGACAAAGCTCATTGGAGCTACGTCGTGATGTAGCCCAGTACAGAGGCGCCGCACACCCACTATGCTTCACAGACGAAGTAATGGATCATCAAATACCCGAGGGTTTCAAACCCGTAAACATCGAATCATATGATGGCACAACAGATCCTGCGGTATGGATCGAGGATTATCTCCTTCATATCCACGTGGCCCGCGGCGATGATCTCCACGCCATCAAATACCTCCCACTCAAATTTAAAGGACCAGCTCGGCATTGGCTTAATAGCTTGCCAACAGGATCAATCAGTTGTTGGGAGGACCTGGAAGCCGCATTCCTCGACAATTTCCAGGGCACTTATGTGCGACCACCAGACGCCGTGACCTAAGCCACGTAATTCAGCAGCCAGAGGAATCGGCCAGGCAATTCCGGACACGGTTCCTAACAAAGAAAAATCAAATTGTCGACTGTCCGGATGCAGAGGCCCTAGCAGCTTTCAAGCACAATATCCATGACGAGTGGCTTGCCCGGCACCTTGGATAGGAAAAGCCAAAATCTATGGAAGCACTCACGACACTCATGACCCGCTTTTGCGCGGGAGAAGACAGCTGGCTTGCTCGTAGCAACAATATGACCAAGAACCCTGGTAATTCGGATACCAGGGACAGTAGTGGAAGGTCGCGTCGCAACAAGCAGAAGCGCCGCATTAACGGCGACAATGCTGAGGATACGGCAGTTAATGCCGGACTCAGAGGCTATAAATCTGGTCAGCGGAAAAAGCCATTCAAAAGAAATCCTAGGGGCCCGTCCAGTTTGGACCGAATACTCGACCGCTTGTGCCAGATACATGGCACCCCCGAAAAGCCGGCCAATCACACCAACAGGGATTGTTGGGTGTTCAAGCAGGCAGGCAAGTTAAATGCCAAAAATAAAGACAAGGGGCTGCATAGCGATGACGACGAAGAGCCCCGGCCGCCGAACAACAGTGGACAGAAGGGTTTTCCCCCACAAGTGCGGACGGTGAACATGATATACGCAACCCACATCCCCAAGAGGGAGCGGAAGCGCGTTAAGGGACGTATACGTGGTAGAGCCAGTCGCCCCAAAGTTCAACCCATGGTCCTCCTACCCGATCACCTTTGATCGAAGGGACCATCCCACTAGCACCCGTCATGGCGGATTCGCTGCATTGGTTCTAGACCCAATTATTGACAGATTTCATCTCACTAGAGTCCTTATGGACGGCGGCAGCAGCCTGAACCTGCTTTACCCGGATACAATGCGGAAAATGGGCATAGATCCCTCGAGGATTAAGCCCACCAAAACGACCTTTAAAGGCGTAATACCAGGTATAGAGGCCAACTGTACAGGCTCAGTCACACTTGAAGTGTTCTTCGGATCTCCGGATAATTTCCGAAGCGAGGAGTTAATCTTCGACATAGTCCCATTCCGCAGTGGCTATCACGCACTGCTCGGGCGAACCGCATTCGCCAAGTTCAATGTGGTACTGCACTATGCATACCTTAAGCTCAAGATGCCAGGCCCTCGAGGAGTAATTACGGTCAATGGAAACATCGAACACTCCCTCCGAACGGAGGAGCACACGGCGACCCTTGTAGGAGAAGTACAAAGCAGCCTCTCCAGGCAGGTCTCCAGTCCGGCCATTAAACGTCCGGACACCGTCAAGCGCGCCCAGAGTAACCTACAACAAGACCACCTGGCACGTTCCGAGCAGGCGTAGCAATGCGGCCCCAACCCCAGCCCTCACAAAAATGCGACACCGGTGCTTCACATACATAACTACGCTCTAGAAATACCATGGGTACAGGGGGAGGGGCACCATCACGGCACGCCCGAAACACGGCTTAAACCGCACCAGGGGCTGCCGATTTTTTAATTTTCTCTTACTTTCAGGACTCCATTCTTCGGAAGGCCTATTCGGCAGTTCAATTGCCACACAAATGATGCAAGAACCAGGGAAGCAGACAAGCCATGCCGCATTACGGAACTCCCAGGTAGTCTCTATCACGAGCAGTATACCTGTTTCGCATACCATTCCGCAGCCTGCCCCTGGAACGGACATGTTAAATAGTCCAACCTTTTACTCATCGCATTATTTGTATCATTCTGCTTTGATCGTAGCCCTTTTTCATAAACAATACATAGCTTTTGTCTATTTTTGCATTACTCTTTTTTTTTACAAATATATGTTCCTTAACGACATGTTGCACCCGTACACTTTGGTACGGCCAAAATACGCCAGGGGCTTCAGTACCCCTCAATATGGTGTGAGAAGTCCGAACACTTTAACAAGTGCGGCACCCCGAACTTATAGCATTATATGCATCGACTCCGAATCATGTCTTGGGTCAATAGTTGGGTTTTCCCGGCTCCTATGTTTTGGTGCCTTACGTTCCGCTATGTCGGCTAAGGTAGCACTAGGAGAACTACTGCGATTGTGCCCCAGTTGAGCTGGGTCAAGCACCTCAGTAGAGAAATCTAAAACTGACTGTCATGATGAAGCGAGAGCTGGTCGCTGTTCGAGAGGTTTTTCGAGTCCCTAAAGACTTATGCCGCTTAGAGCGAGGAGTCGGCTCTGTCCGGCCAAGGCGTGGATAGCGCCCCAAACTCGGTCTTCCGAATACCAGGGGCTTCGCCAAAATTTAAAATTATACAATTCTATGGCTAAGTGAGAGTATTCACGCATTATAGTCCGATTGCCTTGTTCGTTGTGCTGAGCGCCTCCCTCGAAGGACCCAAACATGGGAAAAAGAGCGCTCAGGTTTATCCCCGAACACCCCAGCACTAGCGGCACGGGGCAGAAGCCGACGACTCGCCATCTCTCAGAATTGATAAACAGCCGCACAGAAGGTAATATTTTAAATTCCAACAGCATTGCTTAGCGCATATGAACAAGTTTTCAGCGCACAGGACAAAACGAGCGAGTTTTGCTCAAAAATTACATCCCTGGAACATTCATCCGCCATAAGGCGGGCACCCTTCAGAACATCCTTATAATAATTCTCGGGCCTGCGATGCTCTTTCCCTGGTGGTGGCCCGTCCTTCACAAGCTTCTCAGCATCCAGCTTGCCTCAGTGCACCTTAGCACGGGCAAGGGCCCTACGGGCACCTTTAATGCAGACGGAGCGCTTGATGACTTCGAGCCTTGGACAGGCCCCCACAAGCCGCCGCACCAGCCCAAAATAGGTCCCAAGAAGAGCCTCTCCAGGCAAGAGCCGAACTATGAGGCCTTTCATGGCCTGTTCGGCCGCCTTGTGGCGCTCGACCAATTGTTTCAGCTGGTCGCTCAGGGGCACGGGGTGTCCGGCCTCAGCATACTGAGACCAGAACACCTTCTCTGTCGAGCTGCCCTCCTCGGCTTGATAGAATGCGGCGGCATCGGACACGCTACGGGGAAGATCTGCGAATGCTTCTGGAGAGCTCCGGATTCGGGTAAGTAACAAGTAACTCACGTTTATGTGTTTGCTTTGCATAAAGAATGCCTTACCCGCCGCTATCTTTTTCACCGCATCCAACTCCTGGAGGGTCTTCTGGGATTCGGCCTTGGCAGACTTGGCATTTTCAATAGCCACCGCGAGTTCGGACGCTCGCGCCTTTGAGTCAAGCTCCAAACTCTCATGTTTTTTCATAAGAGCCTGGAGCTCTTGCCGCACCTTGCCAACCTGGGCCTCATACTTCTCCCGCTTGGTGCGCTCCGTGGCCGCCCTCTTCTCAGCCTCGAACAGCGCTTGCTTAAGGGTCGCCACCTTAGACGTGTCCCCTACAATAGCCACGATAATCCTGTCATTTTTTGGCAATTGCACTTTTTTTATATATATTTAAACAAGGTATTTCTTACCTTCCTTGTCCTCGAACTGCTTCTTGGCACGCCCGAGCTCTTGCTCGGACTGCTCGAGGTTCTGCTTTAGCATGTCCACTTCCGCAGTCAGTGCGGCGAACGCCAGCAGAGAAGCCTACATACGCATATTAACTCCTTTTTGTTAGACTCCTGCGAATTTTATTTGATCCTCTATTCGGCTTTTCTTCCCGAACGCCAAACAGAGCATCAGGGGCTACTGTCTATGCGGTAATATTATTTACACATTCTTTACTTACCTCAAAGCCTGTTAAAAGGCTAGCGCAAGCTTCAGTCAGTCTGCTCTTGGCGGACTGAACCTTCTGGACCACCGCACTCATAATGGTGCGGTGCTCCTTGTTGATGGAGGCGCCTTTGAGCACCTCCAACAGATTGTCCGGCGCCTCCGGTTGGACGGGGGTCACCGGCACGGTGGGCTTGCTCCTCTTGGAAGGAGGTCGCCCGCCGGACTCTGGAACCTTTGAAGGTTCCGGAGCGGTGTCCGGCCTAGAGCCGGACTTGGAGCCCTGGGGGGTTTTATCCCCTTTACTCCTGGAGTCTGGGAGGTCGCCTTGCGGCGCCTCCAGGACCACCTCCTCCTGGCTTGGAACTTGTTGGGACAACACTTCGGCGTCGTCCGTAGGGCGGGGGGAGGTAGCCGTCGGAAGCGAATTCACATCCGACGAGTCCAGTGAACTGCTCGACGATGCGTCGAGCCGGTCTTTGGGTGGGCTGCATAATCATATTCGACATAAGGGAAAGCTGTGCAATAATGGAATACTATGAATTACTCTGGTATCCGGATACTTACGATTTCGCCAGGGGCTTGGCCCTGAGCGGCCACTCCTCTCCGCCGTCGTCGGCGTTGGTGGAGTAGTCCGAAGGAAGGGTTTTCCCCTTCTTGGACCCTTCGGCCTCCCCAGTGAGGGCGGCCTTCCTTTTCTTCTCCCCCCCCCCCCCCCCCGCTGGAGGGGGAGAGGTCTCTTCTTCCTCCTCCTCGTCTTCACGGGAGGAATGCGCCTTGGAGCCGTCAGATGATGAACCTGACACCTCCTGGCGCCGGGCACTTTTTCGAGTCCCCGTGGCCTTCTTCATGGCCTTCTTCTCCGGCACCACATAGGGTGCCGGAACTAGCAGCTTCACCAAGCAGGCGTCGGCTGGGTCTTCGGGCAAAGGAGCCGGACAGTCGATTTGTCCAGACTTCGCCTGCCAATCCTGTCGATGGTAAGGGAGCTTAGATCCCGCATAGAGTTAAACTATGAAAAACTAATACCCTATAAAAGGTACAAACAACTTACCGCGCTAGCGTGACGCTGCGCGCTGAATCCGCGATCCTCGGTAGCGGATGCGGGAGCCTCGGCGCCCTTGAAAAGCACCTTCCAGGCATCTTCGTACGTCGTGTCGAAGAGCCTGCTCAGAGTTCGGTGCTGTGCCGGGTTGAACTCCCACAGATTGAAGGCCCGTTGTTGACCCGGGAGGATCCGGCGGATGAGCATAACCTGGACTATGTTGACAAGCTTGAGCTGCTTGTTCACCAGGGTTTGGATGCATGTTTGCAGTCCAGTCACCTCTCCTTTGCTGCCCCACGACAGGCCCGTCTCTTTCCAGGACGTGAGCCGCATTGGGGATCCGGACCGGAACTCGGGGGCTGCGACCCACTCAGGGTCGCGCAGCTCGGTGATGTAAAACCACCCCGATTGCCACCCCTTCAGGGTCTCCACAAAGGATCCCTCGAGCCATAAGACGTTGGGCATCTTGCCCACCATGGAGCCTCCGCCCTCCGCCTGGTTGCCGCGCACCACCTTCGGCTTGACATTGAAAGTCTTGAGCCATAGGCCGAAATGGGGGCGGATGCGGAGGAAAGCCTCGAACACGACGATAAACGCCGAGATGTTGAGAATGAAGTTCGGGGCCAGATCTTGGAAATCCAGGCCGTAGTAGAGCATGAGTCCCCGGACGAATGGGTGGATAGGAAAGCCCAGTCCGCGGAGGAAGTGGGGAAGGAACACTACCCTCTCATGGGGCCTTGCGGTGGGGAGGAGCTGCCCCTCTTCGGGAAGCCGGTACGCGATGTCGTTAGACAAGTATCCGGCCTTCCTCAGTTTTTTGATGTGTCCCTCCGTGACGGAGGAGACCATCCACTTGCCTCCCGCTCCGTACATGGCTGGAGAAGGTTGATGTGGGGAGTGCGGACTTGGGCGCTGGAGCGCGAGTGCGTGAAAATGGATAGGCAAAGGAGGAAGAACGCGTAGGTGAAAAGGTGGATCCTTATCCCCTTATATGGGTGGACGCAACTACGTGTCCCCACCAGCCTGGTAAAACTCGCTTATCTCCAAGCGCCGTAATCAATGGAGCAGTTGGGTTACCCACGCCCATATTGATGAGAATCCCGGAATAAGGGGACACGATCTCTGCTTCGACAAGACATGCCAAGGAAACCGCCTCGCATGACACACTGAGGTGGGACGATAAAACGATTCGAATAAAGGCTTGGCCGTGGTGCGATGTCACACTACGGAATACGTGAGAAAATTAGATTTGTGTAAATATTATTCTCTCTATGGCAATATGTGGAAACTTATTTTGTAGAGCCGGACACTATCTTTGTGTTCAAAATCTTCTATGAAGTACTTGGAGGAGGAACCCGCCTTGCAATGCCGAAGACAATCTGCGCGTCGGACTCGTCATCATTGAAGCCTGGTTCAGGGGCTACTGAGGGAGTCCTGGATTAGGGGGTGTCCGGATGGCCGGACTATACCTTCAGCCGGACTCCTGTACTATAAAGATACAAGATTGAAGACTTCATCCCGTGTCCGGGAGGGACTTTCCTTGGCATGGAAGGCAAGCTTGGCGATACAGATATGTGGATCTCCTACCATTGTAACCGACTTTGTGTAACCCTAACCCTCTCCGGTGTCTATATAAACCGGAGGGTTTTAGTCTGTAGGACAACATACATAACAACAATCATACCATAGGCTAGCTTCTAGGGTTTAGCCTCTCCGATCTCGTGGTAGATCTACTCTTGTACTACCCATACCATCAATAGTAATCAAGCAGGACGTAGGGTTTTACCTCCATCAAGAGGGCCCGAACCTGGGTAAAACTTCGTGTCCCTTGCCTCCTGTTACCATCCAGCCTAGACGCACAGTTCGGGACCCCCTACCCAAGATCCGCCGGTTTTGACACCGACATTGCCTTTGTCTGGTTTGCACCTTTAGATCCGCCATGGCATGCTCAACACCATACTCGCAATGCTTATAGTTTTCCCCTTTTATATTCCACACTAGTTAAATCACAATAGACTAAATTTCAAAATTGGGTCAGTCGATTTTTCAGAGCTCGCCGGAGTTCTCCGGTGCGATCGAAGGGGCTCGGGTGGTTGTGGGGCCTCGCCAAACGAAGAAAACTCGACGCAGGTGGGGGTGGGGGTGGGGGTGGCGGAGGAACACATGCGGTGGGGGCCGGTGTGCGGTGTTCTGTATGGGAAGAATCAGAGACGAGGAAGAAGAAGGGTTAGGAGACGTAGGATCTTCATCCAACCGCCTGAAATGGTCGAGAGACAGCTAGGATTTGCATTCTTAATATGCTCTGGTTCATCAAGTGTGGGCACTGCGCAACCAACATTTTATTATCCAAAATCTGCTTGCTCTTCTTTACCATGTTCCTCTTCCATTCTTCTTTAATATGTACTCTCTCTGTTCCTAAATACAAGTCTGTGTATAGATTCCACCATGGACTACATATGGAGCAAAATGAGTGAATCTACACTCTAAAATGTACCTGGATACATCTGTATGTGATCCATAGTGGAAATTTCTACCAAGACTTATATTTTGGAACGGAGGGAGTATGATAGTAGTACAGTATGTTCCTTGTACTGAAGATGAGCAGGGACATTTG